>NW_003852444.1:6649875-6719207 GCF_000181295.1 Otolemur garnettii
TTTAAGGAAGGAAGTGATAAAAATGCTCAAAGAAAGCATAGGAAAAACACTTGAAGATATCAGGCTGGGAAAGACTTCATGAAGAAGACTTCCATAGCAATTGCAACAACAACAAAAATAAACAAGTGAGACTTAAGTAAACTGAAAAGCTTCTGTACAGCTAAGGAGACAACAATCAAACCAAACAGAAAACCTACACAATGGGAAAGGATATTTGCACATTTTGAATCAGACTAAAGCTTGATAACTAGAATCTGTAGAGAACTCAAATTAATCCACATGAAAAAAGCCAATAATCCCATATATCAGTCGGCAAGAGAGATAAATAGAACCTTCTCTAAAGAAGACAGACAAATGGCTAACAAACATTTGAAAAAATACCTAATTATTAGAGAAATGCAAATCAAAACCACCCTGAAATATAATCTAACCTCAATGAGAATGGCCCACATCACAAAATCTCAAAACTGCAGATGCTGGCATGGATGTGGAGAGAAAGGAACACTTTTACACTGCTGGTAATACAACCTTTTTGGAAGGAAGTATGGAGAACCTTCAAAGAACTCAAGCTAGACCTCCCATTTATCCTGCAATCCCATTACTGGGCAT
This sequence comes from Otolemur garnettii, assembly GCF_000181295.1. NCBI lineage: Eukaryota > Metazoa > Chordata > Mammalia > Primates > Galagidae > Otolemur > Otolemur garnettii. The sequence goes on from NW_003852444.1 coordinate 6,650,485, forward strand.
CTACCGTGAAGGAAAAAGATCCTTTTACCATAAGGACATTTGCACTAGATTGTTTATGGCAGGTCAATTTACAATCGCCAAAATGTGGAAACAGCCTAAATGCCCACCACGAAAGGATTAAGAAGCTGTGGTATATGTATATTATGGACTGCCATTCAGCCATTAAAAAAGATGGAGACTTTACATCTTTGTATTAACCTGGATGGAAGTGAACACATTATTCTTAGTAAAGCATCACAAGAATGGAGTGTATCTCTGCTCATTGAGGAAAGACTCCTTTTTGTCCTAAAGAATGTAGCTAGTAAGTGTATGAATAATGGTATCACCATTTTGCAACTACCAATACATAATTCATTAAGGTGAATATCACAATTAATGTGAATATCTCTATTTTCAACTATGCAGAGCAAGATTTGTGTTGTCAGACTATCACCCCAACGGGAAAAACACACCTGGAAATGGAAACCTCTGTCTAAAGAAATTTTTAAAATTCATAGCAACAGTCAAGAAAACTGATATTACTCTGATATGTAAGGAAATCAGTTTTTTATTCAAGAGAGAAATATAGCTTTTGTAAACTTATCACTAAGTTTAAGCTCAAAGTTCAGATTTTATACTATTTATTTCAGAGATTATTGTCTATCATTGTCTAACAGCCAGTGTCTTGACAAGTGTTTTCCTATATTTGTCTGATTGTTTCAGGGAGAAGTTTAAATATAGTTTCTGTTACTCTATCTTAGCCAGATGGAGTAATAGAGGTCAAAAGCTTTGAATAAAAACAGAGTTCTCCCCCTGCCCCCCAGGGCAAAAACACAAGCTTGTTAAGAAAAAAATACAGCTTTTTGGAAAGTAAGCTGATAAGAGTTAAGAAAATTAAAAATGCAGACACTCGTTGGGGAATAATCTTCTCTTGAAGATATAGTCTATAGATTAACTATAAAAATTAACTATGCTAGGATATATATGTATACACACACAGAGGAATAGTAGGTGTTTCATATAATAAATAGCAGCAGCATGAATAACAAAACCTCACAAAATTTGAAAAAACTAAAAAGAACAGAATGCCCATATATAGTGGAATAGTTGGATATTTTATTTTACTTTTTTACTTTATTTTAGAGGTGGAGTCTTGCTCTGTTGTCAAGACTGGAGTGCAGTGGCACAATCATAACTCATTATAACCTCTAACCCCTGGGCTGGGACTATAGGCTCATGCCAGGATACAAGGGTAACTTTTAAATGTTTTAGGGTCTCACTATGTTGCTCAGGTTGGTTTTGAACTCCTGGCCTTAAGTTATTGCCCTGTGTTGGTTCCCCAAAGTGTTGGGATTATAGGTGTGAGCCACTACCCCTGGCTGGATACATTTTAGTACATGGAATATTATGTGGTCATTAATGCAGATTAATTAAAACTTTACCAGATGACCTTGGACGCATTTTTCTGTGATTTTTAAGTGAGGATAATAAGAATGAAATTGCATAATACAATCCTATTTAAAATTTTTTCAGATTAATATGAGGATACAAATATTTAGGTTACATTGTTCTTACTTCTAAGGTAAATTTTGAGTTATAGGTGAGCCCTTCACTCAGAAAGGGTGCTGTATATCCTTACACTGCGCTCATTAGGTGAGAATTTGCCTATTTCCCTCCCACCTCCCCTTTCCCTCCCCTCTCTTCTTGAAAATACTTGTGTTTTTCTTTATTGTGACAATCCTATTTTTTTAAGAAGAGAAAACTCATATATTCATGTGAGCATGCACATGTGTATGCTTTTACATTATGTCTGCGTAAGGAAGTATGCATTTGAGTACAAAAATTTAAACATCAGTTTATTAATATAGATACCTGAAAGGCATGAGAAGACAATGTTAGTGAGGAAGGAAAAGAAAGGAAAGGAAAAATGATGCTTTTTTTTTTTTTTTAAGAGTCAGGGTCTCAGTTTGTCACCTAGGCTAGAGTGCAGTGGTGTGGTCATAACTCACTGCAACCTTGAATTCCTGGGCTCAAACAATCCTTCCACCCCAGTCACCTGAATAGCTGTGACTATGGGCATGCACTACAAGACCTTCCTAAGTTAAAAAAAATATATTTTTTTAGAGCTGGCAGGTCTCACTATGTTACCAGGCTGGTCATCCAACTCCTGGCCTCAAGCGCTCCTCTCAAAGTTCTGGGATTATAGGCATGAGCCACTGTGCCTCACCAAAAGTTGCATTTCTTAAAAAAAAAAATAAATTTTTATTATTTAAGCTTAAGAAAATATGTAGATCAATGAGATCATGGTAATGACTCAAATTAATTAATTTATCCAGTATCTTGCTTGTCTTAAACGAGATTCTGATCAAAGTCAACAGAGGGAGCACAACCTTGCTGATACCTTCATTTGGGACTTGTAGTCTATGAGCAAAACTTTTGTTGTTTGAAACCACCTAGTTTGTGCCACTTTTTTATAGCCTCTGTAGGAAAACAGCCAAATTCTCATTTCATATGAGAACACAGTAAAAATACTCTCAGCCATATCCTTAGTCAAGGCTTTAGAGAATTTGCCATACAAAGACTCCCTCTGAACCAGTCTTGGAGGACTCAAAAGGAAGAGAAATAAATACAGGTATATGTTGAAGGAAATGTGAACTGTAAGAACAATCAAGTGTCTTAACTAAAAAAACAATAAAAGATCAACTGGGACGCTAAATAATACTCGACCCAAAAGAAACCAGAAAAGGAGGAGCAAAGGAATAAAGAACAGAAGAAAAATTAGGAAGTAAATATTGAAGATATTTATCAGTGCTAGCAACTAAATATTATTAAGCTAACAACATTTAATAAAAATAAAAAGATGTAGAGACTAATAAAACATCAATAAAAAGACAGAAATTTTCAGATGAGATAGAGAGAGTAGATTCAACTACCTTAGTTTGTGTTGCTATAACAAAATACTGTGGACTGGGTAATTTAGGCTTTTTTCCTTTTTCTTTTCTTTCTTTTTGTTTTTTTGAGATTGAGTCTCACCATGTCACCCTTGCTAGAGTGCTATAGTGTCTCAGCTCACAGCAAGCTCAAACTTCTGGGTCTAAATGATCCTCTTGCCTCAGCCTCCAAGTAGTTGGGACCATAGGCACCCGCCATAACAACTGACTATTTTTTGTTGCAGTTGTCATTGTTTAGCTGGCCTGGGCTGGGTTCGAACCTGCCAGCCTGGGTGTACGTGGCTGGCGTTGTAACCACTGTACCACAGGCATTGAGCTAGGCTGGGTAATTTATGAACAATATAAATTACCTGGGGTCATGGGTTTGGCTCTGGCCTTGGTCTGGGAAATTCAAAATAAATAAGAAGATTAAAAAAATGTATTTCTTATGATTCTGGAAGCTAGAAGTCCAAGATCAAAGCACTAATAAGTTGTTGTCTGGTGAAGGCAACTCCCTGCTTCTAAAATTATGCCTGCTGTTATGCCGCCTCTGGAGTAGGTGTCCTCAAACTATGGCCCATGGGCAACATGCAGCCCGCCTAGGACATTTATCTGGACTGCCGGGTGTTTTTGCCACCACTGCCTGTCCTGCTTAGCTGCTGACTCATCCTGGGGCCCGCAGTCCAGCCCTCTAATGGTCTGAGGGACAGTGAACTGGCCTCCTGTTTAAAAAGTTTGAGGACCCCTGTGAGGGTAGGGACATTGTGTCCTCACATGATGGAAAAGACAGAAAAGCAAGAGAGCTCTCCCTTCAACCATGAGCCCTTCTATAAAGACTTAATGATCTCCCAAAGGCCACACTTCTCAATACTGTTACATTGGGGATTAAACATCAACATGAGTTTTGGCTTAAACACAATCATCCAAACCATAATGCCAACTATATGCTATTTATGAGACACTTAAATATAAATAGTTTACTTGAAAGCAAAGAATAGAAATAAGCTATGTCATACATACACTAATTAGAAAAAAACTAATGGAATTGTACAAGTAACAAAGCAGACTTTGAGACAAAGTTTATAACATGAAAATAATGATATTTCTTGATGATAAAAGAATCACTTCATCATGGAGATATAAAATCTCTATATCCACCTAAGGACATAGTTTACAGTTCATGACTCAATAGTTGACATAACTAAAAGGTTAAGAAATGGTTGTAGTTGGAGATTTTGATATTCATTTTATAGCAACTGAGAGAACAAGTACACAAAAATCAATGAGGCTGTAGAGTATTTGAATGACTAAACCCTAATTGACATTCATGGAACACAATATCCAAATACTGCAGAACACAAAATCTTTTCATGTGTACGTGGAGCATTCGGCCAAACAGAACAAGTCTCAAAATGTCAAAAGATTGAAATAATACACAATATGTTCTTTGGTCTCAATGGAATTAAACTAAAGATTAATAACCAAAAGATAAGTAGAAATTTCAAACATACTCAGAAGTTAATAAGCACATCTTAGTAACCCACAGATTAAAGAAAAGTTTGCAATGAATGTTAGAAGATATTTGACTTAAAACTATGAATACAAAACATATCAAAATACATGATGAAGTTAAAGCAGTACTAAGGGGAAAGTTTAGAAGTTTCATATATTTATTTAAAAGTAATGGTGCATGATTCTACTCAAGAAGAGAAAAAGCTTAGGTGACTTAGAGGAAATAGGCAATTTCCTTGAAAAACACAAGTTTTCAAAATCAAAATAGGATTTATAGAAAATCAAGGGTCCGGTATCTCTTGAGAAATTATGAGTAATTGAACCCACAATTAAAACTTTCTCATGAAATAAACTTCAAAACCACATGGCTTTACTAATAAAAAAGTCTTTCAAGTATTTATGGGAGAAAACTCATCTTACATGAACACCTTTAGAAAGAAGAGGTACTATTTCCCAACTGGATTGTTTATGGCCTGAGCCTAAATACATTGATTGCTTGTTAGCTTTTTTTTTTCATCAGTATTCTTCAAAGGATGAACACAAAACCCGGAGTCTGCCCAGTTTAACATTAATAATGGTCAGGATAAAATCCAAAATTACTCTATTCTTCAACAACCCCAAACAGGTAAATGTAACTGGTATAGATTGAATATTTGTGTTTTCCCAAATTTCCTCTGTTGAAGCCCTAATCTCCACTGTGATGGTACTCAGGTGGGGTTTTTGAGAAGTAATTAGGTTAGATAAGGTCCTGAGGGTGAGAGTAGACTTAAGAGAAGGAAACCTCTCTTTCTGTTCCCCCTGCCCTGCATCAAGGAAAAGTCATGTGAGGACATAGAAAATGGCTAATTATCAGCCCTTTCTGAAAACTGAATCAGCTGGCACCTTGATCTTGAACTTCCTGGCCTCCAGAACTGTGAGAAATAAATTTCTGCTGTTTAAACCATACCGTATTAGTTATCTCCAACTATAACTATTTTTTAGCCTTTTAATTATGTCAACTGTTGAGTCACGGACTATAAAACTATGTCATTGGGTGGATGCAGAGATTTTATATCTCCTTGATGAAGTGATTATTTTTATCATTAGGAAATGTCATTGTTTTCATGTAATAATCTTTGTCTCAAAAGTCCACTTTGGTAATTATACGGTTACATCAGCTTTTTTCTAATTAGTGTTTGTATGATATAGCTTATTTATATTCTTTGCTTTCTCAAGTATGAAGATCAATAAATGTTAACTATTGGAACTATCAAGTGGAAACTTTAAGCAGCTATTATAAATATGCTTCATGATGCATGGAAAAACACACTTTCATAAGCTCTATTATAAACCTTCTGCATAAGAGAACTTCAAGTACAGATGGTTTCACTTGTGAATTCTATCAAATATTCAAGGAAGAGAAACACAAATCTTACAGAAATGTTTTCATAAAATAGAGGAGGAGAGATCACTCTCTAAATAATTTTATGAAACCAGTGTGCCTTAGTAATAACAACTGACAAAGACATTATCAAAAAAATTGACAAAGAAACATCACTTATAAATATAGATGCTACAATCTATAACAAAGTATTAGTGAATCAAATTCAACATCAGAGAGTTTATCCCAAAAGGCAAAGTCAATTTTGCACTTGAAAACTAATTTATATAATCCATCACATTAACAGACTAAAGGAGAAAAGCCAGATGATCATTTTAACAGATGCAGGACAAATGCTTGAGAATTTAACATTCACTAGTCATAAAAACCCACTCAGAAAACTAGGAGCATATAAAAACATCCTCAAATTGATAAAAAGCATCTATGAGAAACTTACAGTCAACATCATTCTTAACGATAAAAGACTGAATTATAGCCACTGAGCTCGGGAACAAGGTAAGGTGTTTTCACTATTTCTGTTCCACATTTTTTGGAGGTCTGGAGCAATAGGGTAGATAAAAGTATACAGATCCAAAAGACAAATATTTGCAGGTAATATAAATTGTTTATATAGAAAATATCAGAGAATATATATACAAAATAACTACTAAAACCAATCCACGAATTTAGGAGAGTCACAGGATAGAAGGTTAACATAAAAATCAAACAATTAAAGAATAAAAAATGAAAAAATTCTATTTAAGGTAGCAATTCAAAGAAAAACTACTTAGGAATAATTCTGATAAAAGACATCCAAGACACTGCACTTAAAGCTATATAACATTGCTCTGAGACATTGAAAGAAATCTACAAATGGAGAGCTGTATGATCATGGATTAGAAAACTCAAGATTTTTCAGCTTCAGATGACAGTTTTCCCCAAATTGGTTCATACATTGAGTACAATTGAGGTCAAAATTCCACAGCCTTTTTGGGGAGGAAGAAGTTGTCAAGTTGATTCTAAAATTTATAAGAAATGAAAGGACCTGGAGAAAATGATATTTGAAAAAAAAAATCCATTGTAGGTTTCACAGTACCTATTTCAAAATTTAATATAAAGCTTTAGTCATTAAGAATGCTTAGTTAGGTAAAAACCTAGATATCAATGGAAATAACAGAGAGCCAAACTCTCCCCAGACAGGCTGGGAGTGGTAGCTCAGGCTTGTTATACCATCACTTTGGTAGGCTGAGGAGGGAGGATAGCTTGAGGCCAGGAGTTCAAGAGCAGCCTGGGCAACACAGCAGGACCCCATGATAACAAAAGAAAATACTATATATGTCAGCTGGGGATGGTGGCAAAAGGTTGTATCTCAGCTACTTAGGAGGCTGAAGCGGGAAGATCCTTTGGCCTCAGGAGTTGGAGATTACAGTGTGATATGATTGTGCCTTAGCATTCCAGCCTGGGTAGTTGAGTGAGAGCTTGACTAAAAGAAAACAAAAACAACCCCCCCCCTAAAAAAAATCTATTCAGATATATATGGTCAATTTATTTTTTGAGATATCACCCAAGCTGGAGTACAGTATTTCATCATAGGTCACTGCAACCTCAAACTCCTGGGCTTAGAGAATGTCTTGCCTCAGTCTTCCAAGTAGCTAGGACTGTAGGTGTGCACCACCATGTCTGGCTAAGTTTTCTAATTCCTTTTAGAGACACAGGTTTAATTCTTGCTCAGTCTGATCTCAAACTCCTAGCCTCAAGCAATCCTCTTTCCTTGGTCTTTCAAAGTGCTAGGATTATAGGCACTCACATTATGAGTGCAACCAGTGCACCCAGCCAATTTTTTTTTTTAATTGTTGAGGATTCATTGAGGGTACAAGAAACCAGGTTACACTGATTGCATGTTAGGTAAAGTCCCTCTTATACTTATGTCTTGCCCCCAAAAGGTGTGGCACACACTGAGACACTCCTCCTCCCTTTCCTCTCTCTGCTCTTCCTTCTCCCAACCCCTTCCCTCTCCCTCCTTCCTACTCTCTGCTCTTCCTTTCCCCCACTCCCTCCCACTTTTTCTCTCTCTGCTCTCCCCTTTCCCCAGCCCCCACTGTATACTATGGCATTAATTGCCCTCATATCAAAATTGAGTACATAGGATTCATTCTTCTCCATTCTTGTGATGCTTTACTAAGAATAATGTGTCCCACTTCCATCCAGCTTAATACAAAGGATGTAAAGTCTCCATCTTTTTAATGGCTGAATAGTATTCCATGGTATACATATACCACAGCTTGTTAATCCATTCCTGGGTTGGTGGGCATTTAAGCTGTTTCCACATTTTGGCAATTGTAAATTGAGCTGCCATAAACAGTCTAGTGCAAATGTCCTTATGGTAAAAGGATCTTTTTTCTTCTGGATAGATGCCCAGTAATGGGATTGCAGGATCAAATGGGAGGTCTAGCTTGAGTTCTTTGAGGGTTCTCCATACTTCCTTCCAAAAATGTTGCATTAGCATGTAGTCCCACCAGCAGTGTAAAAGTGTTCCTTTCTCTCCACATTCATGCCAGCATCTGCAGTTTTGAGATTTTGTGATGTGGGCTATTCTCATTGGGATTAGACGATTTCTCAGGGTGGTTTTGATTTGCATTTCTCTAATAATTAGGTATTTTTTCAAATGTTTGTTAGCCATTTGTCTGTCTTCTTTAGAGAAGGTTCTATTCATCTGTCTTGCCCACTGATATATGGGATTATTGGCTTTTTTCATGTGAATTAATTTGAGTTCTCTACAGATTCTAGTTATCAAGCTTTGGTCTGATTCAAAATGTGCAAATATCCTTTTCCCATTGTGTAGGTTTTCTGTTTGGTTTGATTGTTGTCTCCTTAGCTGTACAGAAGCTTTTCAGTTTACTTAAGTCTCACTTGTTTATTTTTGTTATTGTTGCAATTGCCATGGAAGTCTTCTTCATGAAGTCTTTCCCAGCCTGATATCTTCAAGTGTTTTTCCTATGCTTTCTTTGAGCATTTTTATCACTTCCTTCCTTAAACTTAGGTCTTTTATTAGGTCGAATCAATTTTTCTGAGTGGAGAAAGGTGTGGGTCCACTTTCAGTCTTTTACATATAGATATCCAGTTCTCCCAGCACCATTTATTGAATAGGGATTCTTTCCCCCTAGTGAATGTTCTTGTTTGGTTTATCAAAGACTAGGTGGCTTTAAGGTGTTAGGTTCATTTCCTGGTTTTCTATTCAATTCCGAATGTCTGTGTCTCTATTTTTGTGCCTATACCATACTGTTCTGACCACTATGGCCTTGTAGTACAGTCTGAAATCCGGTATGCTGATGCCCCTGGCTTTGTTTTTACTACTAAGAACTGCCTTAGCTATATGGGTTTTTTTCTGGTTCTATACAAAACTAAGAATTATTTTTTCCAAGTCTTGAAAGTATGACAGCCTTTTTTTTTTTTAAAGTCAGAATTTCACTCTGTTACTTAGGCTGGAGTGCAGTAGCATAATCATAGCTCACTGAAGCCTGGGAAAAAACTCATGGGCTCAAGGGATCCTCTTGCTTCAGCCTTCCAAGTAGGTAGGACTATAGACGCATGGCATCGCACCTAACTAATATTTTTATCTTTTATAGAGATGGGGTCTCACTACATTGCTCAGGCTAGTCTTAAACTCCTGGTCTCAAGTGATCCTCCTGTCTTGGCCTTCCAAATTGCTAAGATGACAGGTGTGAGCCACCATGCCCAACCTCAATTTTTTTTTGACAATTGTATCAAAGCAATTATGGGGAAAGGAAAGTGTCTTCAATTAATGGCAGTGGATCAACTGAATATTCATATAAAGAAGAACATTTGCTCTTAGGGCATGTTATACATGAAAATTGACTTGATATGGATCATATACATATATGTAAAACCTGAGATTAACTTCTACAAGAAAACAGAAAAGAAAATTTTGAAACTTTGGTTAGACAAATGACTCTGAGAGCATAAAAGCTAAGAAACATAAAAGAAAAAATGATATTTTAAATCATTAAAATTTATGTTTCCTTTTTGAAAGACACCATTAAAAAAACTAAAATATAGTATGCAGACTTGGAGGAAATATTCACAATCCCTATGTCAAGAACTTGTATTCATACTATAAAAACATTTCTTAATTTCTTTTTTCAAATTCAATAATATGAAGACAAACAACCAAATAAGATGGGTGAAGTATCTGAACACTTTACAGGAGGATTTGGAAATGCCTAATAAGCACAAGATGATGAATATTATCAGTCAGCAAGGAAATGTGAATAAAATTTAAAATGATATAAAACTCCCAAATATATAGTGATTAAAATTAAGAAGACTGATCATATTAAGAATGGGTGAAGATGTAAACAAATGGAACTCTCATACGTTGCCAATAGGAAATTGTACAATCTCTTTGGAAATAGTTTGTTAAATACAAGGTTAAATATGCATCTATTACATAACACAGCCTTTGCATTCTACTCTAGAGGAAAGAAAATATGTCCATGCAAAGATGTCCAAATGTTCACAGTAAGTTTATTTTTAACCCCAAACCATAAACAACCAAAGATCAATCCACAAGTGTGTGGGTAAACACATCATGGTATGTCCATGTATTGGAATATTACCCATCAATGAAAAGAACTAAATTGTTGACATATTCAGCAATATGAGTGAGTCTCAGAATAGTCATGTTGAGTGAAAGAAGCCAGGCAAAGAGTACAAATAGTACCATCCCATTCATGTACATGTTTTAGAAAATAAAAACAAATTAATAATGAAATAAAAAAAGACCAACAGATGTCCAGAGAGAGGGATGGAAGGAAGAATGGATTATAGCAGACACACAGCAACTGGGAGATCATGGAAATGTTTGTTACATTGATTTTTCTGATAGTTTCATAGGAATGAATGTATATTAATGATGCTTAACTTACAGTTTAAGTATTTTCAGCTTCTTATATTTCAATTTGTCCCACAATAAAGCTGGAAAACTCGAATGGGAAAGGTATCAGTCTGTGGAATTCACCCCCTTAGCCCTTTGTCTGTGGAGCACTCAGAATAGAAACATGCTATCTGAGGCCTGCAACCATCCCAACAACCCTTATCATACATGGCATGCTGTTGGACATCCTTTGGTTTCTTACTCATCAAAATAATTTACTCAAGTTGGTTTCAGTTTCCATATTTTATATTTATATTCATAAAGATATAATATGCAAACAAAAATTAATATGAAATGATAAAGCTTTGCCACATCAATAAGAATAATTTTTTTTTGCATGGTACAACTCAAAACATGGTTTGATGCATAATCTAACACTCTGCATTGACACTATGTTCTTCTTTGCTTATGTTTTGTGCAAGCAATACATCTCCAGTGGAGGTGTTGCTGTATTCCTATTAGACTAGTATGCTTCGATGTAAAATGCCTTTCTGTGCGAGGGAGTGGATTGTTATCAGAGACAGTTCTTCCCTTAGAGTTGTACAATATGATTAAACATATGTTCTGGGAGGAATACCTGGGAGACTTCTAAAATTGACGGTTTGTTATGAATCCTGGCTTTTATTCCTGATACATTGGCATCAAAATCATATATTTTTGGATTTAAATTGTCTTCTCTCTGTTGAAGTTGCCAAGGATTGACATTTTAAAATTTGAAATAGCGTCTATGCTTTCATTTTGCAAATCAGATTCTGAGGTACTTGACAGTTTATGTTTTTTGTGAGAAGTATTTTTAAAGCTACCTCAATATCCAAATTCTTCAAATGATCGAGTCTTCTGAACTTGATGACTCTTTGAATTGATCATATTCCATATTTATATATACTCCCGCAAGAATCCACCATTTGTACAAATTATTTCAGGCCCAACTGTGAAAAATATTGAGAACAAAGCGTATGACGCTTACAGACTCAAGTCAGGTAACACAGTAGTAACAGGTGGTCAAGTTCTTGTATGTGAAATGAACGTCTACAGGCATTGTTCATACTAAAGGAACATGTTGTTTGAATGCCTGTCGGTGGGGTTTGCAGTCAAAAAATTAAGAAATTAAGATGCATAAGATAATGTGATTATTTTGATATCAAAAGAGTATTTGATGAAATTAAGCACCTGTTCCTAATAAAAATTCTCTGTTAACTAAGAATATAGGGTGTCTCAAACGTCACCCCTAAAGTTTCCCTACATAGGGAAAATGGGAAATGGTACCTAAATGTATCTTTATTTAGAACATTTTACAAAATATTTACAAAATATTCTCTGTGTATTGGCTGCCTCTGTTGGGGGGCCTAACAGCTATATACAAACCCTTTACCTCCCTCCTTCTCTCCTCCTAACACACCGACACAGAGGATCTGGCTAGCCCCACCTCGAGAAATTCAGGCCAGAGGACCCTAACTTTCTGGGCAAGGCATGGAATTTGTTCACCCACTATGGCCCCATATAAAAGGGCTCTCTAACTGTCCCCTGGTACAGACACCACCTTGGCAGGTCAGAATAAACCTGGCCTGGACATCTCTGCAGCCTTATCTCTGGGCACCATTTTTTATACCTTTCAACCTCTTTATAAAATTTTCTAACGATTATGTTGTAAATAAAGGTATAATTAGCTACCATTTCTCATTTTTCCTATTTGTGGCAACTTTGTGGACACCCTGTAGATGGCTCAGCAGGTCAGGTTCCCAGAAAGCAGATTCACTGTGTACTCCATTTCATTGGAATCTTATCCCAGGCGATATGGCTCCAAAAGGCTACGTATAATTTGCTTTCATAGACCACTCTCTGCACCAATTGTCATGGGGACAGAGGAAGTTTATTAGAGAAGGTTTGCAAGAACAACACCTGTAGAGGAAGGCAGATGGGAAAACTAGGAAGAAGGTAAATTGATGTGCAGTCTTGACAATGGCCTCAGGTGAACCTATGGGGAACTTTGGGTCTGGAATGACTGTCCAGAGTTGTCCCAAATTGCAGCAAGAAGGCTGAGTCTCTATGTCTCCCCCATACCCCCCAGACTAGACAATGGATATGGATCATCCCATAAGAAGTGTTGTGAACTCAAGTGAAGTGACTCTCTTTGGGACAGCTGTTAGCTGCCAAGGCTTGTAGCATCTGTGAGAATGACTTTTTCTGTTCTACATGAGGTGCTGGGGAGGGAACCAAGAGTACCACATAGTGACATCAACTACAGACACAAACCTCTTCAATCTGCAATATATATAAATAAAATGTACACTTATAATTTTTTGTAGTTTGTATTTTAGTTATGTATTTTTTTTATTTCAAGCTAATGTGAGGGTACAAACAACTGGGTCACAATATTTGAATCTTTAGGTAAAGTCCCTCTTGTAGTTGTGTCCCACTCCCAAAAGGTGTGCCATATACCTGTACATTGTGCCCAGTAAAGTGGGAGCACACTGAACCCTGCTCCTCTCTCCCTTCTCCCTCATTCCCCCTCCTTCCAACTTGAACTGAATTGAGTTTTTCTCCTATGTGGGTGTCACTTAGATCATCTACTGGCTTCATATTAGTATTGAATACATTGGATATTTGCTTTTCCACTCTTGTGATACTTCACTAAGAAAAAGATATTCAACTCTATCCAGGTTAATACAAAAGATATAAAGTCACCATCTTTTTATGACTGAATAATATTCTGTGGTATACTTATACCACAGTTTGTTAATCCATTCCTGAGTCAATGGGCATTTAGGTTGTTTCCATACCTTGGCAATTGTAAACTGAGTTGCAATAAACAATCAGACAAACAACTCAGCTGATTGCTTGAGTCAGGATGCCGGGGCAGGAAGATTGCCTGTACCCAGGAGTTCAAGGTCGAAGTGAACTATGATTGTGTCTCTACACTTCAGCCTGGGTGACAGAGCAAGATTCCATATCAAAAATTAAAACCAAAACCCAAACCAAGAATTTAGCGAAGTTGTAAATTAATAAGGTCAATATGCAAAAATTAGTTATATTACAATTGATACCAACAAGCAACTACAAAAGAAAATTAATAAAAACTGCCAGTTACAATAACAATAAAAATATAATACACTTAAAGACAAATTCTAAATCTAAAGATATTCATGGTCTCCATTCTGAAAACCACAGAATATTGCTGAGAGAAATTAAAGGAGACCTAATGAAATGGAGGTGTATCTCACATTTATGAGTTGGAAAACTCATTGTGATTAAGATGATATTTTCTCCAAATTGGCTTATAGATTTAAAGAAAACCTCAGCAGAATTTTAAAAATATAAATAAGATGATTCTATAAGCCAGGCTTGATGGCTCATGCCAGTAGTCCTAGCACTTTGAGAGGCTGAGATAAATGGATTGCTTGAGCTCAGAGGTTTGAGACCAGCCTGGGTAAGAGTGAGATCCCGTCTCTACTAAAAATTGAAAAATATTAGCCAGGTATTGTGACAGCCACCTGTAGTCCCGGCTACTTGGGAGGCTGAGGCAAAAGGATTGTTTGAATCCAAGAGTTTGAGGTTGCTATGAACTATGATGCTACAGCACTCTACCCAGGGTGACAGAGTGACTTTGTATCAAATATATATATATATATATATATATATATATGGAAGTGCAACAATTCTAGAATAAACTAGACAATCTTGAAGAGAAAGAGTAAAGTTAGAGGACATGCATTGCCGTATTTTAAGATGTAGTATAATGCTACAGTAATGGAAACATAGCACAAAAAGATAGATAAGTTAATCAACAAAACAGGAAAACTAGTTTGAAAATGAGGCTGAGAAGTCCAAACTCAGCAGGGTAGGCTGGCAGGCTGGAGATCTAGGGAAGAGTTGACGTTGTAGCATGTGTCTGAAGACAGCTTGTCTGCAGAGTTGACGTTGTAGCTTGTGTCTCTGAAACAGCTCTCTCTTCCTTGAGAGGGGTTGGTCTTTGCCTTTGGGCCTTCAATTGATTGGTTGACCCCCACCCATATTTTGGAGGACAACCCACTTTACTCGTAGTCTACTGATTTAAATGTTAATTTCATCTAAAAAAAATAGCTTCATAACTAGCAATGTGACCAGCCACTGTTAACCTGAACAGCCATTCCACGCAGGGCGCTGCTGGTCAGGCCCTACCAAGGCAGAATGAACCTGTGTGCTACTGTCGGGAGACTGTTTAATTCCCTTCTAAGGCCTCCTACTATCATAGATAAGGTGGGGTCCATGGCACCAGCCAAGGACCCAGGGCCCTCTGTGCATGCAGCTAATTGTTAACTGACTACAAATTTAGTCCAAAGTAAAAATGCCTTGAAGCTAAAACTAC
Source organism: Otolemur garnettii (assembly GCF_000181295.1). Classification (NCBI taxonomy): domain Eukaryota; kingdom Metazoa; phylum Chordata; class Mammalia; order Primates; family Galagidae; genus Otolemur; species Otolemur garnettii. The sequence continues at coordinate 6,665,565 of NW_003852444.1, forward strand.
TTTAAGATAGGAAGATATTGTATCACTTTGTAACCTGAGAGGAGGAACCGATTTAATGTATACTGTGATGAGTAACAACATTGCTGATGTTTACTTTTACTGTGAGAATAAAAAGTAACACAGGGAAAGAGAGGGCAGAACAGTTCTTTGGGGAAATATCCCCGCAGTTCTCAGGAATTGCTGGCTTTTCTGTAAATAAAAGTGAAACTGTTGATCTCTCATCTACCTCTCTGTTGACTGGCTTAGGTGACAGGCGCATGGACTTCTTGGCCCCACAATAGCAACATCCAGACAGGTGACCAAATATCTGAGTAGTGTGGCCTAGCCAAGTTAACACACGAAATTAACCATCACAACACCAGTGTCATTTGCCAGGGAAAGGAGGGTTTTTCAGTACTAGAGAGATTAGATGTCTGTTTAAAAAATCATCTTTGATTTCTCAAGTATAGTGAGAAAGCTGTCTAGTGCTTCCAAATGCAAGAAGGCTGTGAGTTGTCTTTCAGAGAAGATAGTGTAAGGTGACCAGATTTTAACATTGGTAAAGGGAGACACCATTGATGGGGGTGGGGGGTGGGGTGGGGTGGGTGGGTGGTGGTGGTCTCTCAATTAAAACTTTGGTCTATATGGAACAAAAATTTTCATAGAATGCAAAAATAGTATTGTAATATATGTTTTTTTAATTTCAACATACGTACAATTTACAAATATAATACATTAAAAAAATTATGTATAGGGCAGTGCCTGTGGCTCAAAGGAGTAGGGTGCCCCTGGGTGACCTTGCCCAGGAGGGGAGTAGGGACTTTACATTAGCCTTTTCATTTCCAAATGAAGTTACATTAACCTCTTCATTCCCAAATGGAGTTACATTAACCTTTTCAGCAGCGGAGAAAACTGTAAATTCCCTTCCCGTTGCCCCACCATTCCCTAGCTTGTCGTACATTCTTTCCAAAAATCGGGACTTTTTAAAAATGCCGGGGGACGTAGGACAAATTGTTAAACATCAGGACTGTCCCGCCAAAAGTGGGACGTCTGGGCACCTTAAAATAGTGTGTTAGGTAAGTTTCATTCAGGTTCAAGTTAATGATAGTGCTGTTGGTGTTCAGCATTAATGAATCACTAATATGTATTAAATAAGGTGTCTCTAAGCAGATACACGCAAAAAAAAAAAAAAAGCTATTTGTTTCTGTTTCATTTGTCGACACGTATTGACCGTTTGATAGTGTTTTATGTTGATGTGTTTTGTTTGGCTTTCAGGAACCTAACCTTTAAATTTCCCTGGGAGCAGTGGCTCAGTATTCGCTAATTCAGCGTTCGTGGTGGCTTCACAGAACACTCCTACCACCAATTAGGAAAATCGACTGCACAAGCAACCACAGACGCTGTGAGCTAGGCACCAAAGAGTGCACAGTAGGATTCCGTCTATAACGTGCCCCAGAACGTGCAAATGGAATTCAAAAGAGCAATGATCACTAGGGGAGGACCGACTGGAAAACAGCGCGAAGGCACTCTCGGGTGGGTGGAAATGTTATTTATGTTGACGTGGGGTCGGAAATTAAGACAGAAAGCGAGACTCGGTTTTATTTGATAGCTTCCCAGCTCTTGCAATCTAGCCCTGGGGTTTGCCGGCTGCATCGCCCCACTCCAGCCACACGGTGGCAGTGTTGTAGAAAGGAACAAAGCTGGCGGACCGCAGGTTCCGGGTCTCGGGTTCAGTGTCCGACGGCGGGTTCCAGCTTCGTTCAAGGACTCTTGGCCTCCACCACCTCTCTTGTAAAACAGTTTGAATAAGGTGCTAAGGCGAGGGCGGGGCAGAGTATATCCTTGAAGCCTGTTCTGCGGCCTCCAGCCATTTCTCCCTTGTGTCCCCGCCTGCCCTCCCAGCCCGGGTCCTCCAGCACCCGGGAGGGGCTCTCGGGCTGTCGGATTCAACACTCTGAACCTAACCTTCCCTTACCCGGAGAAGGTCACATATGGGGAAACTCAAGAGAAAAGCATATCATCACATGTCATTTAAACGGTGTTTCTAAACGTAAAACCTGCCAATGAGGAAACGTTTATTAATAGGGGAACAAAAAGTGCTGCGTCCTTTCTCAGCCAACTGTTAACAATGCGTTGGATTCATACTGGAGGACTTGGGGGATTTTCATGACCTATTGTTGGTGAGAGGAGTGCACCGCAGAGAAGTGTGCCTAATAAAACAATCACCAAACTTCTCCCTCTGTGTGCATGTTTGTATATGGTTATATGGGTATGAAGACAAGCGTGGAAAGGTACATAGTGGGCTGTACTTGGGGTGGATGGGATGGGGGGAAGGGGATAAACCGTAAAAAAAGAACTCACTAAAGAAGATTGAAGTGAACTACATGTGTAACATTTCAATCTTGTTTGCTTAATTATGCATTATGTGTAGATGTGTCTCTATGCATGTGCATATGTATACACACATACATACACATATAGCTTTTCTGCTCCTCCTCCCTTTTAAAGAGATGGAGTCTTGTTCTGCTGCCCAGGCTGGGGTTCAGTGGTGCAATCATATCTCACTGCAGCCCTGCTCATTGCTTGAGCCTTCAAACTGCTGGGCTCGAGCAATCCTCCTGCTTCAGCCTCCTGATTAGCTGGGACTATAGGCATGTGCCACCACACCTAGCTAATTAAAAACATTTATTGTAGACGTTGGGTTTCACTGGGTTGTCCAGGTCAGTTTTGAACTCCTGGCCTCAAGTGATCCTTCTCCCTGGGCCTACCAAAGTGCTAGAATTACAAGTGTGCCACTGTGCTAGGCTTCTGTCTTTTATATTATGCCTAAACCTAGGCCCACTCGCAAATTCTAAAAGTATTTTATCTCTAGTTTCTCTGTATAGCTTTTTTCCCACCCATCTAAGTTGTAAGGTAGGGGTTTAATATTAAAAAATTTTATATTCAAACAATTAGTCAGTGAACTATGATTTTAATGAAGCTTATCTCTGTGGTGAGTTAGTGTGACTATTAGCTCAGAATGTGATTACGAAGCCACTGGCGGCATGAGGAGGGGTAGTCCCAGCTCTCCTGAGGTCAGCAAAGGTAGAGAAGGACAGAAGACGGCAGCTGCTTTGCTCATGCCTGTGGTTCTTCCTGTTGTCCTGCTGACTTTTGCCATCTCTGACCTTGCAGAGATGGGAAAAGGTTTCTCTTAATCACATTTTACAGATTTTTATTAGATTTCAAAGGCACTGCCCCACAGATCTTCATAGTCACACTGTCCTGGAAATTGAGAGCCAGACCCAGATAGACAAGTTTCCTTGGCTTCCGGCAGAGTGGCTGCATCCAGGACACCCCTCAGAGGCTATGTGCATAAGCAGTCTACATCTGCAGCCGAGGCACCTGTGCCTTCTAGTCCTTTCTGGCTCCCTGTCTATCCAGGGTGGACTTCTCAGAGGTTGGTGGCAATCTCTACTCCTTTCGTTTTTCTGAGTTTATCCCAGTGATCTGAGTTTTCATTACCAATGTTTTTTTGACTCCCAAGGTCTATCCTACTATCCTGGATTCCCTAAGGAAAGACTGTAGATTCTCCTGGAAATCTTGTCTCCTCTCTGGTTTATTTACAAGAAAGAATAATGTTATAAAGTGAAAAACACCATTTCTGATTACACAATCATAATTGAAAGAAATTCCTCCAAGCTGAAAAATTTCTGTTGTACTGAAGACTGTTGTAATAGGATGAATTAAAAGAAGGAAGGTCAAAGGGTAATGTTTGCTTTCTCTCCATGTTGGAGTAGAATAATAGAACATGTTACAAAAGCAATAAAATTCTCAAAAGATAGAAAGTCAAGAGCATTGAGGAGCAAAATAGACACTCATCAGAATTCATTGAGTCAAAGTTTAGAGATGAAATAGACAGGATTACAAGCTTTGTTATACTCACAGGAAAAAAACTTGTCAAGACCAAGGTCTCAAAAATGCAAAGCTGATTGTATAACACAAGTGGTTTAATAAGGACAACAAGGCGGCTGTCCTGGGAGAACTCAGTGTCTGTAGGGACAGGCTGAGATGAGCTCTTGAGTGGCCATGTACAAAAGAGAGGCAGAGGAGCAGAAGAGGGTGGGGTACACATTCAGGGGTCATTGCAGGGAAGCTAAATCCCAAGTGGAAGGAGGCATGTGCTTTGTTTTGCCTTTTTAAGGCGGTGATGGATCTATCAAAGAATCAAAGAACTATGTCTGGGGGCAGTAAAATGACCAAGGAACAGGCATGCTTGTATTATGAACTTGTGTGGTAAGGTCGATATGGTGGCTTGGTAGATGTCACAGGCTGAATATGTATCCTCAGAAAAGACAGGTTGAAGTCCTAACCGCAGAATACAACTTCCTGGGAAGCAGAGTCATTATAATTGGAATTAGGTAAGATAAAGTTGTTCTGCAGAGGGGAGGAGAGACACACAGAAAGAGAATGCCGTGTGAAGAGACAGACACATGAGGTGAGGTGCCGCGTGGCAATGGAGGCTGAGATGAGCATGATGAGCATGATGCTGTGGCAAGACAAGGCATGCCAGAGATTGAAAGCTACACCTGATGCCGGGGGAGGCAAAGAAAGAGTCTCCTTCGAGACAGAGGGACCACAGCCCTGCTGACACCTGACTGTGGACCTCTAGCCTGGAGAGCTGTGAGTCAATACATCTTTGTTGTTTCAAGCCATCCACTTGCTACTGCAGCCCTGGGGAACCGATAGACTAGGCAGCCCTGACATGATGCCCTCTCTCGCCTGCCCTTCCCCTTCTAACCCTCACCATTTAGAGAGGGAGATGTTGATGAGCCAACTCCTGTTCTTCTCACGCACATTCTCCAGTCCACAATTTCTTCTTGGAAGACCAGGTCTTCAGGGCTTGCACCACGTATGGGTGTCAGGATGTTGGAGCCAGGGACACTTTTACTCATTTTGTACAGCCTCTTCATATTGTTGGCTTAGACAGACTTTTCCTCCTAGAAACAAAGGCAATAGCCTTGCCACTGAACTCTTTCTCCAATTCATAGGCTAGATTGTCTGAATCTCCTAGAAAGATTGCAGTTGAGGAAAAAGAACCAAGATCATCACATCTTTCTAACCATCACCAACTTCAATTTCCTTGGCTGCTGTGACACTCATTTGGATAAGTCTTAGAGTCAAATTTCAGCTCCAACTCCAGGACAGCCCAAGAAATAACAGACTGGAATGCATCTATCTTTTTTTAGTTTCAGATTAATATGAGGTTACAAATGTTTAGGTTATCTTTGAATTGAAAACAATGTAAAGTTCAAGTTCTAGTTGAGCCCTTCACCCAGGGGGTGTGGTGAACGCCATCACAATGTGCACAATTAGGTGAGATCTCCCCAATAGCCCTCCCTGTTCCCCTCTCCCCTTTCTCCCCTCTCCCTTCCCTCTTGCTAGATTATACTTCTGGGTGTGTAGTTGTTTATAGATTGGTTTCATGTTAGTATTGAGTGAATGTGTCTATCTTTCTGCCATCAGGTTCCATGTCTTGACTGATGAATACGGCCTTGTTCTCTTGTGAGCACCAGTCTAGGAAAAGGATGAGTGACAAAACCTCACTTCTCTTTAAGGGAGTTTCACATCTGGAAAAATGTAGATCCAGTGGTGTCTGGCATTTACCAGGTACTTAAAAAAATCCTTGTGGAGAAACAAAAATCATAGCACATGGAAAGGGGAAATTTGATAGAGTAATATTTAGTTTACTTGAATAGTTGAACAGAAAGCACGCTGATGAATGGGGCCAAGTCAGCTTAGAAGGTGGATTCTATTTCATAATGTTGGGATCTGTGAAGTGCCCAATCCTGGATACAATTTATCTTAATAATTTTGATGGCGGGAGAGAAAGCAGGTAAAACAAGTTTATGAACAGATTGCCACGTGGGAAGATAACAAGTCATGTTAAGAAAAAAAATCAGAAAAACATCTCTTTGGCTTATGCATCTGATTTTGGTTTGAGGAAATCTGATTTCTGGTCATCCAAGTGCCGTTAACCTACGAGTATCTGATAGGGGAACAAGTGCTGCCACTTCATAAGGGAGGTGAGAGTAGCTAGAACGGAGAGTCAACTACATTGCCATGTCCTAAGAAGGAAAGGGGAAGGGAAAGACTTTAGTTTTCAAGATGAAAAACAGGAAGATGAGCTCGTAAGAAGTTGTGTGTACATTTAACAGAACTATACACAAAACAAAGGAGGCTGGAGAAGCTCACCATGAGGGACTGTGACATTATTATTAACATGAGTATACAGACAGCCTTAACCAATCCATTTAGGGTGTCAATGATCGTAAAACCTATTTTACAAAGGAAAAAGTTAGTGGCTAAAAAACTCACTGTACTTCATCTGAGCATGGCTTAGCCGGGTTCTCTGGCTCCAAGTATCCCATAAGGCTGTGGTCATCTCAAGTCTCACTTAAATGTTACTTACATGGTTGTTATTAACAGAATTCAGTTGCTCATGGGCTGAGAGCCTCAGTTCCTTGCTGGCTGTTGACCAGACACAGTTCTCTGCTCCATGGCCCTCTCCCAGGGAAGCTCACACAGGGCTTTCCTTGGAATAGGCAAGAATAAGAGGAGAAGAAAACAAACAAGTCAGGAGCCAGAATCTTTTTGACATCCTCTCACTTTTGCCATATTTTATTTGTTAGAAACTATATCCAGGACTAGCACACACTGGAAAGGAGGGAATTACACCAGGGAGTGGCTACCAGGAGGTGGGATTATTTGGGACATTAGCTGCCCACCACAGGGCATAACCAGGGTTAGACTTTGTCAACAGCAGAAGGGTTTGACAGGTAAATGTTTGCATTCCTCTATCAAGGAGGATGTACAGATGCAGCTGACCTAAGATTTTACAACTTTTTACATTAGTGTGAAAGATATGCATTCAGTAGAAACTGTACTTAGATTTTGATCTCTTCCTGCTTAGTGATGTGTGGCGTGATACTCTTACGATGCTGGACAGTGGACAGTGATCACAGTGGTAAAACCACCAGCACTCTGCAGAGTTCTGTGCTGCCACATGATTTTGTCCAACAGTAAGTGAATATAAGTACTCTGAGGACGTTTAAGGTAGGCTGGGCTAAGGTATGATGTTTGATGGGTTTGATGTACTAAATGCATCTTTGATTTACAATATTTTCAGTTTTCACCAAAAAATGAAAAAAAAAAAAAACTTGGCCAGTTTCTTTCCCCTTTATGGGTTTATCTGGATGTAACCCTACTATAAACTGAGGAGCATCTGCCACGTTTCTAACCTAACTTGCTCACGTTGAATGCTATGTTAAAAAAAATTAGAAAAATTTTTTCTAGAAAAAATTGAAAGGATGGTCTATGGAAAGAATGTGATGAAGTAAGTAACACCTTGAAACAGAAAAACCAAGAACCTAAGAGAAACATGAGAAAACTATGACATGAGGGGACTCCAAAGCGTGCATGGAAAATGGAAAAAATAAAAATATAAAATAAAAATATAACAGATAAAAATAGAAATTTCATTTCTCAACATAAGCTCCACCAAATTCAAGACACTTTTAAAACTGATGATACCAGTCTTTGAGTCCATCAGTAAAGAACTGTGGATTCTGGGAATTTAAGCATGTGTCCATGTAGTAATTTTTACATTATTAACTGAAGAAAAATGAATTGAACTACTTGAAAATATTTCGGACAGTATTTAAGTCTGCCTCATTTCTCCAGAGAACTTCTGCTGCTCCTCAACTCTCACTCCCAGTCTCAGCTATTTTGTTAATTTCTGGGATTCCCAGGGTAGGAACTGAGCATGCCCTCCCTTGTATAAAATGTATTCTTGTCGCTACTTGATTGGCTTTCGCTCTCAGACACTCCTTTATCATTGGCCAAATCTCCAGTCCATCTCTCAGTGACCCTAGCCCTCTATTGGTCCGCTGAACCCGACAGCCAGCAGCTGGCCGTACCCAGATAGGAGGAGTTCCCCGGTGACGTCAAAGTCACGCCTCGCCTACATTCCAAAGCCGGGGCGGAGACTTTCCTCAGCCCTTCCCCTTGTGGGCGGGACATGGCGGAAAGTAAGACTTCTGATTTGGTCTGGAGGGTGAGGAGGGTGTTCGATTGGCCACTTCCCTGGAGGGAGGGAGTCCTGGAGCAGAGCTGAAGAGCCCTAGGGAGTCTCAAAGTTTGTGTCTCGGTCGGTGGTGTAAAGTGGGTTATTGCGAAGGGAGTTCCCTGGGATGAGAGCTGATCGCCAGCTTTCCTTTTGGACGCAAATCCCGCTTTAATCCCTGCAGCCTTCAGTCCGAGCCCTGGACGGCCTGTGTCCCCCGGCGATTCCCAGACCTCCCAGGACGCCGGACGGGAGCCCTTGGCCCTTCTTTCTCCAGTAGAGGAGCAAAGGTTTTGCTTCCTAAGTGCACACACCACACACTCACGCACGCACACGGAGAGCGAGCAACCTCGCGGTCCCCTCCTGCCCTCCGCATCCTCGCCCCGCGCGGCTAGGCCACCATGGAGGTGCTGGAGAGCGGGGAGCAGAGCGTCCTGCAGTGGGACCGCAAGCTGAGCGAGCTGTCAGAGCCCGGGGACAGCGAGGCCCTCCTGTACCAGACGGTGAGCACTCCGCGGGGAGCGGGCAGGGGAGCGTCGGAGGAAAAGCTGGACACCTGGGGACTCGGGGATGGTATTAAGGAAAGGGGATGGCCAGGATCCAGACGACTGGGGCGAGGTGGAGTTTTTCTATCTGAGCGGTTGAAGGGGGGGGGGGCGCGCTTGGCCCTTTTAAACTTTTCAGAAGAGCAATGCCACTTTCTATTCCTTTAGCAGTTTGTACTTTTCCCCCCAAGACTTTTTCTTATCTGTACTGGCATTTGCTATTGCTAACAGTACAGTAATGCAGGAGAAGGGATATGAGTTTTGGGAATAATTTGTCTCCACTTAGTTTGCTATTAATTTTTGTGAGTAGTTTTTAAAAGCTGGACAAGATTAAGTAGCGTTTCCTTTCCATATGTTTCATATTCTTTCTCCCTTCCCCTGTTTTTCTTATTTATATTTTACAAAGTCTGTATTGAAAAGCTTCCTTCGTATTAGTCAGAAAGCTGCTTTATTTGGCTTCCTAAACTGTACAGCCAAGAAATCTCCTTCCTCTCTTTTCAGAAGAAAAACCAGCAGAGGAGTATGGAAAATCTGAGGCAGTTGCATATTTCAGAAAGGCTTTGGGGACGCTCACCAGTTAGTCCTGCTTCACTCTTACACTATGCCTGGGAGACCCGTTTGGGCATTAAGCTGTCACAGGGCTTGCATATTTTAAAGTTTTAAATTTCAACTTTGCGGTGTTAAGTTTGCAAAATTTGTTGCTAACAGCCAGCGCTGATAATTTGACGACGCAAAATCTGTTTCTTTCTAGACGATTATAATGAAGGGAGGGGCACCAAGGCGAAAGAGAGGCTTGGCTCCTTCCCCTTCACGGTTCTTTTCCTGGGGTCAGTACTGGGATATTTGAAACTTTTAGCAAAATGGCCTGCAGGCTCCACCTCTTTGGCCTTTAACTCTGGCTGACGTTATTTTGAGACCAGGGATGAGGGCTTCCCTGCTGATTCCCACCGAGCATTTGTGGTGGCTGTGAATGGCTTGTTTAAAAAATGTGCAAGGCTGAGAGGGAGTGGTAGTTCCTGCTGGGGCAAAATCCAGATGTTCAATCTGATCGTCTGGGTTTTGCTTACTGTGCCTGTCCAGAGGAGACCATGTGGGCTGCTTTTGGATTGGGGGCCCAAATGTGCTTCTTGACCTCAGTAAAGTAGGTGGGGCATACTGGCCCTTAAGTATTTTCTGATTGTAGGTGCTGCAGATGTTTCTACTGACATGGTCTGCATTTTAACCATCTGTAGTTCTTCTCTCTGATTGTGAAAATATCTTATCCCGCAGCTGTAATACTACAGCTGGTGGATGAATTATGCATAGGCATTTCATTGCCCTTCCTGGGCCCTGTGGCTTGCATTTGTGAGATCCCAGGCCAGGGTCTGAGATGCTACCTGTGACTGTGGCATTAACTCCAGGAAAAACAGCTTGGGGGAGGGGCTCTCTAACGACAATCTGTATGCACAGTTTTAAGGGTAGAGACCTTACATTCTTTTTGATATTGATAGGTTAGTTTTTCCATCACCAGATAATAAAGCAGTAATGTGTGAGTATTTTTCTTCTAATCCTAGTTTTTAAAAAAATGCTCATGTCCTCCACTTTGGCGCACGTCTCTTCTGAACAGCTCACTCATATAAAATGCCACTAATCATTGCTATGAGTCAGTGCAACAAACCGCATGTGGGCTACTATTGAAAGAGATATTGGGTATAGGAGCACAGACGATTGGATTATATTCATATTGTTTTCAAACTAAGGGAACTTTGGTAGAGATGTGAACACAGATAACATTCCCATCTATATCTTGAACTCTGTTGGTTATCAGTGGCAAAAGTGATTCTTATTGCCATTTGTCTACAATGTGGGATGGCCTAACCTCCAGCCAACTCTCCATGTGGAAAAAGTATAGTCTGATGATACATTCTTTCAAAAATATGCAGAATTTCTGTACGTTGACCACCCAAGAAACTATAACAAACTGGTCAATATACCAAGGTAGACAACATAAGGAACTAGGCCTACTATACTGATACATACACGGGGTACATGTCCAGTCTGTGAAAATTAGGCGAACTTAAGGAGGTAGTCAACTATGGAGACCCTACTGTATTATTTTTCTTCAATTAATATTTATTAAATATCTTGTTTGTGTCACACACTATTCTAAACAAAAATTCCTATACTCTAGAAGCTTACTTTTTTGGGAGGGGTGTGTAGAAGATAATAAATGAACATAATAGAGAAGTAAGTGGTGCTGTGTGTTAGATGATGTAAATGCTACGGAAACAGTAAAAGTAGACCCAGGCGAGTGGATAGAGAATACAGGATAGGAAAGCGCAAAGGAAGGGATGTAGTTGAGTGATCAGAATAAGCCTGTTCTAGAAAATGGACCTGAACAAAGATTTGAAGGAGGTGAGAGTGTTTGCTCAGCAGGGTGAAAAGCCAGAGCAGAGGCTCCAAGGTGGGGGTGTGTTTGGGTTGAGCCTGTGGTAATATCATCTTCTGTTTTAGAAGATGGATTTTCTGTTTCCTCCATTTGGGTGGGTTATTTTCCTTATAAATGCAGGTTGGGTTATTTCTGAAACATGAGTACCTGTTTTTGGAATGACCCAGTAAAACTTTCCAAGTTGAAGAGCCCGCAGGGAGGGTGAGGTGCCGATGTAAGTTGGGAGAGTGGTAGATGATGACAGCTACCAGCTGTGGAGTGTTCACCATTGGAGAGGGAGGGCATGCCGCTATGTGGTGCCCCAGGGCCCTGCCCTTGGTTTGATGTTCTGCTGTTACTGTCTTTTAGTTTTAATGTTATGTTTTTAATTGGCAGATAATAATTGTACATATTCATGGGATACATAGTGATGTTTTGATACATATAATGTATTGTGATCAGATCAGTGTCATCAGCACATTTCAAAGTTATTGTTTCTTTGTGTTGGGAATATTCAATGTCCTCTCTTTAGCCATTTGAAACTACAGTAGAATTTCTATAGCTGACTACCTCCCCACATTGACCACCTCCTTAAGTGACCTAATTTTCATAGACTGGACATGCACCTCATGTATGTATCAGTACTTTACAGTGACTACCTCTGTAGGTTGATCAGTTTGTTCCCTTGGGTGGTCAACATACAGAGGTTCTGCTGTATGTAATACATTATTGTTACTGTAGTCATTCTACAGGGCTATAGAAAACTAAAATTTATTCCTCCTATCTGGCTGTAATATGGTATCTTTTAATAAGTTGCTCCCTATCCCTCCCTTCCCCCTACACAATGGAAATTCTTAATTTTTGAACAGGGGGCTCTCCATGTTCATTTTGCATTGGAACCCACAAATACATAGCTAGTCCTGCTGGAAGACATCACATTTAGTGCTTTATAAAACTTAGGCCATTTAACCCTCTTAATAAACCATATAAGAAAACTGATTTTGTCATTCTCATTTTACACATAAGAAAATGGAGGAGTAATGAGTTCAAGCAACTTGGCTTAGGCTGCACAGCTAATTAGTGAGAACCAGGATTCAAACCCAGGTCTGCCTGCCTCCAGGGTCTGAGTTCTTGCCCTTCGGGCCCTGTGGATAATGAATTTTGACTTAAAGAGAAGGAATGGAGGGAAAAGTGGAGAAGGGAATGATTGGAGGACAGAAACTGCTGAGCCTAAAAGCAGCTAATGTTTAACCGAGCCTGCCAGTGGCAGCCACCAAGCCTTCCTAGCGTGATCGCTCTTGTTGCTCTAAATAGGGTTTAGTTACCACACGCATGATTGCTAATGCCCTGTTTTAGCAAACCTGTCACATACCTGATTTTAAAAATTTAGAATGTTCATGTTGCCCGAGGCTGTAATTATGTTTTTCAGGTGCCTTCTTTTAGCTATCAAGAGCAATGTTTTTCTCATTTGTTTAGCTATGAAGACTACTTGGTCCAGAAGGCCAAGGGCTTAGAGAAGACAGGTTCAAAGTCTACTAAATAATGAAGCACATGGAAAGGGCCAGTATGGCCTGGCTCAATAGATCCTGAATTACTAAAGCTCTGGGCTTCCTCTTGAAGCTTAAAAAATAGTTTCCAGAAACATGATGAAATACTGTTTTAATTCAGTGAATAGTGCTTTTATGAAAGCTGTTGCTTCAGGATGACACAGAGGCTAAACAAGGGTTCAGAAAAGATGACAGAATCTTAAAATGAGGCAAATGTCTCTCTAGGTTTGATACCACTGATACCTTGTGTCTTTCCACAAAACTGCCTGGATGTCTGATTCTGGGAAAATTACATTTCTGGGAATTCTGTGGGCTTTGGCAATTTAGAAAAGCAAAATAATCTATGTATATTATATATGTACAGACTACATCTTCTCAAGAAATGAATGGCTGTTTTGGGGAAAGGAGATTTGGAGTAGAGGTCAGGAAGAGAGGGGGAACTTATCTATACACCATACCCTTTGAGACAATTCTAATCTTTACTTGTTGGATGCCTTAGAAGGTGAAGAATTACAAGTTGGAGGAACTGTGTAAAACTGAACTAGAGGCAGTTTCACCTGAGTGTCCATGGGGGACGGGGGAGCTCATTGCTATAGGAAAGCTCAACACAACTCACGTCAGTGGAGGCCTCGAAACAGGGGAGGCAGCAATGCTTGGTGGAGAAAGGCTCTAAGGGTGGAGGTGAATGATAGGTTTTGTACGATAAACCTCATGATCTTGGTAACTTTCTTTGATCTCATTTTAGCCATCTGGGAAAATAAAGCTTTTGCCAATTTATTTTATTTTATTTTTTTGAGACAGTCTTACTATGTCGCCTGGGGTAAAGTGCCGTGGTGTCACAGCTTATGGCAACCTCAAACTCTTGTGCTTAAGAGATTCTCTTGACTCAGCCTCGCAATAGCTACAGGCTCCCACTGCAACGCCTGGCTATTTTTTGTTGTTGTTGTCGTTGTTGTTTGGCAGGCCCAGGCCTGGTTCTAACCCGCCAGTGCCAGTGCATGTGGCTGGGGCCCTAGCCACTGAGCTACGGGCACCCAGCGAGCTTTTACCAATATTTTTGCAATGAGTATTTGCTTTTAAAGAGTATGTAATAGCAACTACTAAGTCTTTGCAAAGATTACAGAAGTTCTGCTTGTTTTAAGTGCAAAATTTGTATAAAGCCAGTTACGTATAAAATTGTAAGGCTGTACTACTGAAATTTATATCTGGTTGATTCTGATTGCAGATAGTGGTAGGTAGGGAGTTAAGGGAGTGTTCAACCTGCCTGGTGTCCAGATGGAAAGGCCATCTGGCCTCCACAACTCTCACTGAGCACTGAGAAGGGGTTGGCTGATCTCACAGGCTGAGTGGTTTTCCACATCCTCCTGGCTGGCCCTGAGACTGATGTGGTTCCAATGGGATATTGAAACTTTTGGTTTGATGTTCTACCCCAGAGTCATTCCCATGGTTGGTCCCTGGCCAGATTCTGAATGAGGACCTGGGTCCTCATTGGCTGAGAATGTCATTACTTATGATCACCTGACCTCCACAAGCTGGCTACATGTAATGAGATCTAGCAGGACATAAAGTGGGGAAGTATAATTTGTCTTTAAAGCTCTCAGTAGCCCTTTGTATACTTAACCCCCTCCTTGCTCCCTCCCTTCTGCAGCCCCAAGTGCTCACTATAGTGAGGTTCTCTTTCCAGCTTCTCTTCTTCAAATTGTGTTCTCAGGAAAGATCTTAGAGGTATAGACTAAAAATTTAAATATTAGTAAGGCTTAAGGTGTCACCCCTAAATGGGATGACTCTCTAAATGGGGAACATAAAGCAACAGTGAGGTAGTAGGGGAGGGATATTTGGGGACTAGGAAGGGACCTCTCACCATCTGTCTATTGGTCCACGCACCTGGCCCTTGTTTATAGGGCAGTCTTGCTCATGTGTGGCTAATTTGTCTGTGATGTAAAGAATTTCCATTGGCTTGGCAAATATCTTCTTTGACTCCTTATTTGTCTCTGAAATCGTTCTCATGGGTTGTGTGAAGATAGATGCAGCATGGTTTTGAAAGGTGAGAAGGTTTTGTGTTTGCCCTCCTTGAAAGAGCCCGGAGTTATAGTGATCTCCAGAAGCAGGAATTGTGATGTGATCTTGCTTTTGCAGAAGAAATGAGGCATTGCATCTAGATCAATAATGGAATGACTTATGATGCTGGCAGCTGCAAGTAACTGAAAACTAATTCAGATTGGCTTATGCAAGAAGTAAATTATCCTGTCATAAGAGGCTTAGCAGTGTAGCTCCTTGCTTGGCTGAGAGAGCAAGCTCCCCAGTGTTCCCTGCACCTTGGCTCCCTGTGTCCAGGGAGGTCAGGTGTCCATCCTCAGGTTGGAGGATGACGGATGTATGAGGTGCAGGCATGGCATTCAAAATGACAGCATCCAGAGGAGGAAAGGCTCTTTCTTGTTCATATCTCTTTTTTAATGGAAGAAACTTTTTTTTTTTTTTTTCAGTATTTCGCTGGGGCCGGGTTTGAACCTACCACTTTCGATATATGGGGGGTCAGCACCCCACTCCTTTGAGCCACAACACTGCCCTAGAATGGAAGAAACTTTTCTTACTAGCCTGCCAGCTGATTTTATTTAGAACTTTGTTGGTAAGGATTGGGTCACACGACCATACCTAAACCAATGTCTGGAAAGGGGAGTAGATTTATATTATTGGCCAAGACTAATCCTTTGGGGATGGGTGAGATATTGGAGCCACAATTTACATGAACATTGTAATGATTGTTAGTAAAATAGTCTGAGTTAACTGTTCTTTCTTTAGCCAAAAGGTGGTATTTGTTTTCTCACAAACATGGGCTGGCTAGCAACTGGAAATGTCTTAAAATCCACAATAATTTGCCCTGCGGACAAAAGAGCAGACCCAGGTACTGTGTTGCTTGCAAAATTCTAAGAACATTATTTAGCTGTGCTAAAAGTGCCCAGTGAAAGAAGACTAGAGGTAGGGACAGCCCCTCTGAAATGCATGCCAAGGCTAGTCATGGGGCGGAGGTCAGCAGGAAGGCACACTGTGTCTTAGCTTGGTAACTAGGACACGTAGAATTACCTATATTATCTGGACTGTCTGCATCAGGGTCACATACCGGAGCTGGAGGGAGCTAGCTGAGCCTGTAATCACACTCGCCATGCAAGACAAGAATGACTTGTTCTGTTTGAGATCCACAGCGGGCAGAGAGCCGAATGCCATTTTTCAAAGAAGCTATTTTTCTAGTTGTATATGGCTATTCAAATATAGATGAGGCCACTTGACTGCCTGCCTCAGCCTGGCATGGCTCTAACCTGTCTACCAGCTCTCTTGGGACAAATGGACTCAGGCCTTAGCTGGGCATTTGGTAGGGGGAGTCCTATGCAGACCATCTAAGTTGTGCAGAACGACCTTAGGAATGGAGGAGTAGTGTTCATGTTCCCTGTCCACATGGAGTCAGAACTGAAAGGAAATGATGAAACACCGTCTTTGGATCAACCTTGAACCTATTCCCGCTTCTCACTGCTCACTCAATGCTTTTGGGCTCTTTCAAATGAAGTTCTACATGACCTTGATTTTTCCTTGAATTAATTCTATTACTTTAGAATTAGGTTACTCATGAGGCACTTGGGAGGTATTGGCCTATTTTACCTATAGAGAATCAGGGAGCTTGCTCAGCTAGAATGCGAGCTTCCTGAGGACAGGAGACATGGCTGTGCCCCATGATGCTTAGTCAAGTGTGGGATGCTCAGCAAAACATATTAATTGCTTGATACATGATCAGGGGAGTGAGGCAGCCCTGGAGAATGAATGGATAAGCTGGGTGGTCTTGGCTTCTTTTGTTAAAATATTTTTACAACTCTGGATTATTGTAAATGCATCTATAAATGTGAAAATTTAGTATGAGCAACTTGGGTAATCTGATATCTTGTTTTGTTTAGAGAATAAGATGAGGCAGGGTGGTTGAATGACAGTCCTGGTTTCCCTCCCCTTCCCCCCTTCCTTCCTTTCTTCTTTGTCACCTTAGGTAGAATGTAGTGGCATCATTGTAGCTCACTGCAATCTCCAGTTCCTGGCCTCAAGTGATCCTCCTTCCTGCCTCAGCCTCCTGAGTATCTGAGACTATAGGCACCCACCATGATGTCCAGCTAATTTTTCTATTTTTAGTAGAGATGGGATCCTTTGCTCTTTTTCTCAGGCTGGTCTCAGTCTCTTGAGTTCTAGCAATTCTCCCACGTCAGCCTTGCAGGGTGCTAGGGTTATATAGGCATGAGCCACTGTGCCCACCCTTACAGTGCTGGTTTCTACTGGAAGTGGAGTTGAAGGCTTTGTTGTGGAAAGAATGGGCTTGAGCACCAGACAGATTTGGTGTTGAGGGCCATTGATTCCTTGGTGACCTCTGGCTTATTACTTCACCAATTTAGATCTCAGTTTCTTTGCAAGTCATTGCCTGGCCCATATAGATATACTGTCCACCCTCTCTCCTGAGTCAAGTGTCTGGTTTTTGAGGATGAGGTCTTGGGAGTCTGACATCCCTCTGGAAGCAGAAGGGGCCAATAATTATGCTTTCTCTGGCATCTTTATTTCCTCTCCTCCCCTATATCTCCCTTCTTCTATACACACGTGTCTCTGCTGTGAACATGTTTGCCAGATGCCCCTTTTTTGCTGATTTCTTTTCTCTTGTTTACTTCTAGCCTTTTTCAAACAAGTGATCAATAGCAACTTGTCAGGGCCCAGGACTGGCCAGGTCTCGGGCCCAGCTTAGGTAGGTTCTGGATGCAGACCACTAAGCTACCCTGCTCAGGAACAGTTTCTCTTAGGCGCTTGAGGGCTATCTACTTTAGCTGGAGAGAGACAGTATCTTAGAGAGTAAAGGTCTTCTTAGCAGAGATAGGTCTTAGCCTTTAGTAGAGCTTGGTAATCTTCAGCAGAGACACCGTGCTGGCGTTCTGCAGGCAGGAGAGGAGACAGAGTCAGAGTAAGTGGACCCATGATAGAATGCGCTATGCCTCTTGACTGCCTTCTCCTCCAGTCTAATTTAAAGCTGAGCTCGTGCTTCTCAACACCACAGGTGTAGAGACTGCCAATTCACCAATGCTCTCATCTCCCGAGCTCACTCATGCTTGTTAGAACCAAATCTCTCTCCATGCCCTTTTCACCAAGGTGTTCCATTACAGGTATTTCCTTTAACTCTCACTCCTCCTAGCCATGGGCTATACGGGCTGCTACATTTCCCCCCTTTTTTATATACAAACAAAATAACTTTTAATGTGGTTAAGGGCAGTTCTTCCTGTTATCTAGCTCTTTTCTTTCTAGGCAAAAGATGGTAATTATCAGAGTTCAGAATTCCAGGTATGGGCTCTTTAAGTGAGGAAGCCCAATACAGGTGTAAACTATTAGCCGCTGCTAGGGGAAAATGATTGTGATGTTAATTCCCTTAAAGGTCTTTTTAAATGGAGAAAACTGAAATCTTTCCTGATAGAATTTATCATTTCTTTAACTGTGGGAACTTTCCTTTGATATTTACTTAATGGATGAACAAAAGTTAACGCTTTCTCCTTGCAATCTTTGCAAGCAGAGGATTTTTCTCTCGCTATTCCAAAGGTTTTGCTACTCGAGGTACTGAAATCCACCCTTCACAGATTGCAAAAGACTGTTACTCGTGGATTAATGGTTCCACACTTGGCAGTTCCTCTCATGGAACTGTTACTTGTGGTCCCAAAAGTACCACTCTTCACAATTCCTTGGTAGCAGAGTTTTTCCTGCTTTCAAGCTGCTTTTCCAGTGAAATTTTTCTAATTAATTCCAGACTTTTTTTCAAATGGAGTTTCTTAACAGGTGGTTTAACTTGTACTCTACCCTCCCTTTGTTCTCACCTCTCAATCTTCCAAAGGCTTCACTAGCTTCTGAGTGACACTTCCCCTTTGGGCCGTGTCCAGTCTCCTTAGCTGGACCCGGTTGTAGTGCACAGACACTGATGAGAGGTCGGTTACCCCTTCACCACGCAGGATAACCTACTATTCCACAAACACATTTAATCTAATTATTCTCCATTGGTCTGGTTTAATTTCCTGTTTTACACTAAGGCACCACAGGTCTAACCAAGCTGGCAGAGTGCTCCCACGGCATAGAGTTGAATTATACTGTTTTTTCTGAGAATGGTTTGAAATGAAAATATTAAACTTTTTTCTTTCATTTACCAGTGGGCCCTGATTCTAGCCCAACTGATAATTTCCCTACAATAAAGGTGTTCCATCTTCTATCAAGTTGATAATGGCATTTGTTTGCCCAATGAAAGCTCTTTTTATACTTGGGACATACACCTGGAGGTTTACGTGCTCTTTGTTCCCTTTTTTAGCATTCAGTGTTCTTTTCCCTTTTAAACACTTTTCTCTTACAGCCTAGCTTGCCACATTTATGGCATTTGATGTTAACTGGAGGATTTACCCTCTGATCTTCCAGCTGCCCAATTTGAGTTGTCATATCAATATAGCATTCACCTGCTTCTACTATAAGATTCATCTGATCTCTCAACTATATTTCAACTGCTGTATCTCATTTGCCATGATTTTTCTGATTTTTTTCTTTTGGCCTTTTACTTTTTACAATCTTTCCCTTTCAATTCTTAGAAACTTTGGCTGCCTTAAAGAGACAGGAGCTCTTTAGCTGTTTTTTACTCTGGAGTCTTGTTTTACAAAACTTTACTTCATTTCTTCACCAGCCTCAATCTACCTCAATTCTTTTTTTAAACAGAACTCTTAACTGCCAAAAAGGGAATCGGGCGTCGGTCTCTCAAAAGCTACTTCCTGCTGGCATTGGGCGAAGGTATTAGGGGAAGGCAGTTAGAAGTTCTCTTCCCTAACTTAATAAACTCTTGCAACCTGTTCCCAAACTTTTCTCTTTGCTGTTTTACCCATGGCTTTTCTCACCCCTGAGGCTAAAGGCTTGTTTACTAAAGGTTCTTATCTCCTAGGTCTAGCCTTTCTCTTTCCCTCTTGTTTAGAGGCTTTTTTCTGTTTTTCTCCAGCCACTTCACAGAAGAGGCTGAAGGATTTTACCAGCTTCTCCCCCCCCCCCCCCCGGAAGTAGTAGTTAGAATTTGGAAAGAGAAAATGCAGGAAAGAAGAGGAAAAAACCGAATGAGAAAGGCCTGCTGTTGGCTGTCTTTCTTAGATATTTAGATATTTCTTTTCCCTCTAAGCATTTCTATTTCTCTTTTTTTCTTGTTTTGCTAAAGCTTATTTCCCTCTCGGTCCGCATTCACTGAATCCTGCTCACAGCACCATTTGTCAGTGGCGTTCACTATCCCGCTTCTGACACCACTTGTCAGGGCCCTGGACTGGCCAGGTCTCAGGCCCAGCTTAGGTAGGTTCTGGCGCGGACCACTAAGCTACCTTGCTCAGGAACAGTTTCTCTTAGGTGCTTGAGGGCTATCTACTTTAGCTGGAGAGAGAGAGAGAATATCTTAGAAAGAGTAAAGGCCTTCTTAGAACAGATAGATCTTAGTTTTTAGCAGAGCTTGGTAATCTTCAGCAGAGACGCCGAGCTGGCGTTCTGCAGGCAGGAGAGGAGACAGAGTCAGAGTAAGCGGATCCCTGACAGAATGCGCATGCCCCCTAACTGCCTGCTCCTCCAGCCTAATATAAGGCTGAGCTCGTGCCTCTCAGTGCCACAGGTGTAGAGACTGCCAATTCACCAATGCTCTCATCTCGCGAGCTCACTCATGCTTGTTAGGACCAAATTTCTCTCCATGCCCTTTTCACCAAGGTGTTCCATTACAGGTATTTCCTATAACTCTCACTCCTCCTAGCCATGGGCTATACGGGCTGCTACAGCGACAGCCTCCATTTCCTCTCTCTCTGCTACTGTCCCCTCTGTGCCCTGGTTTCCATAGCTGATCATAGGTCCTCCAACCTCTTCCTAAATGCTAAGTCCATTAGTCTTTTCTCTGTCTTCACCTGCTGGGCCTTATGGTAATATTTCACCATACTGACCACAGGGTCATCTTGTAACTCATCCTTGCTTTGGCTTCCATGACACTCTGGTGGGCTTAGTTTTTCCTTCTTTGCTGGCTTCATTGCCACCTGTTAAATGTGAGCATTGGGTACATGGCCTTCTTTTTGCTCTGTGTGCTCCCCTAGGTTCCACTTTCAACTTTAGTACAGCTGTTCTCAGATCTTTAGATCTGTTATTTGTCTATTGATGGAAAGCAGGGGATCTTTGGAGTATGACTCAAGATTGTTCTGGGTCCACTTTAGCAGCAGAACAGCCCCAGTTGGGTAACCCTTGAATCTTTATGATATGTTTTTCTGGCAAAGAAGAGCTGGAGACACTTTGATCCCTCTTATCAGTGGACCCATTTATCTCAGGGAATGTTCAGTGACTCAGCTCTCTTGCAATGTAAACCCATGTGGAGCTTATGGGTCGTTCCTGGTACACAGCTACTTCTAAAGTCAACGTCACCCATTAGATGAAAGTTGTGTTTTGCCTAGACTTTTGCTTGGGGAACCCTCCATGGTGTTCTTCAGGGCTATGTCTAATTTTTTCAGGTGTGTGGAAGGTCAATGCTAAAGTCAGATAATTTCTTAGATCACGTACCATCTGTCCCTGCAGTGTGTATGGTTGCCGTTGGGCTCAGTTGCAATGGCCACATGCTGAATTGCCTGCCTTTGATTTGCTCTATTCTGTTGTGGTTTATTTTGCTAAATTTTACTGACATGACTGAAGAGCTTTGAATTTTTTTTTTTTTAAGAGTTGAGATGAGCTACTGTGAACCACCCAAATTCTCTATGCCTGCCTCTTGTTAGGGTTATCAAATGAGCTCTTGCAAGAGAAGTTTTCTTTGGAGGATAAAGTTTTTTGATCTGTGACCTTATCTGGGACAATTTGCTTCCCATCTTTAGTCTCACTTTGTCCAGCTGTCAAATTCTGCATCTGTGACACATGGTTCCCAAGTCCCATTAGTATTATATGTATTGTGTTCCTACCATAGAAAGTTTCCTACCTTTAAAGGATAGGGTACTTTAAATAACAGCAACAACAACAAAAATAGTCTGTTGATAATTTCATCTGGTAGTTTTATATTTTATAGTCTCTGTTTTCTGCCTTAAAACCTTACTTAAGGAAGACCCAGACAAAATAAAGAGTGGAAAAACAGCAAGGCACAGAGGTAGGAAACATTTTTTTAACATCAGAAAAGAAAAAAAGAAAACTCTTCAGACTTCTTGGCAAATAAGAGGAGTCTGGGGGAAAAAAATTCGCAGTTTCCTAGTTGTCTGAGTGGAAAATCCTGGTTTTTAACATTTCATATCTTGGAAATGTCTGAATAGTTTTTGCTTAAAGGGAAATTCCTTTTGGCTGAGAAAGAACTAGCAGGATTCCAACTGATAGGGTGATGTTTTTAGAAGACTTGGAGGAAATGGGATTTGTGATAAAAATGCTTTCTTACTGGCTAGTTGTATTAAATACAAATTTAAATCCAAGGTTACTCATTATAGTATTTTTAAAGGTTCAGCCATTAACTCCTTCCTTCCTCTTGCTTCCTGAGGAAACATCTCTCACAGCTGGTCCTTCCTTCAAGGAAGTTAATGAAATGCTTTTTTAAGCATGTGCATATTCTAAGCAGGGAATATACATGCTTGGCTCTCCCAGTAGAGTGGGAGGAAGATACATTAACAAGTCATGTATACATGGCATATGTTTTGCAGTAGAGCCGTGTTCCAAGTATTTCTGTAGCAAAGAGGATAGAATGAAAAATCTGAAGAAGATGAAGAATTGGGGGACATTTCACAGAGTAGGTGGTATTTGTTGTGGGTGCTGAAGTATAAATAGGAGTTTTCCAGGTAGTGGGAGCAGCAGGTATAGAGTAGGAATGTGTAAAATTCATGGTTGATTTTGGGAATCCTGAGTAGTATTTTGTAGTTTGAAAGTAGAGTGCACTGTGGGGAGTGCCAGGAGATAGGACAAGATCATGAATTATGTGCATGCTTCGTGTCCTGTAGACAGAAGGGTGGGAGGACTTCCAGCAAGTTATCAAGGTGAATCTCATAGGCACCTTCAATGTGACCCACCTGGTGGCTGGTAAGATGGGCCAGATTGAACTAGACCCGGGAGGCTAACATGGGGTCATCATCAACATTGCCAGTGTGGCTGTATTTGAAGGCTAGGTTGGACAAGCTGCATATTCTGCTTCCAAAGGGGGCATACTAGGCATGACACTGCCTATGCTCGGGATATGGCTCTCATAGGCATTCAGGTGATGACCATTGCTCCAGACCTATATGCGCCCCCCCCCCCACTACCCTCTCAGAGAAGGTGCACAACTTCTTGGCCAGCCAATTATCCTTCCCCAGCTGACTGGGAAACCTTGCTGAGTATGCTCACCTGGTGCAGGTCATCCTTGAGAACTCTTTCCTCAATGGAGAGGTCATCCGGCTGGATGGGGCCATCCACATGCAGCCTGAAGGGAAAAGGCAGAGAAAACACACTCTTCTGCCCTTCCTTCTCCTGGGGTACTACTCTGCAGCCCAGGGGGAAGCCTAGTAGCCATTTTATAACTATCCATCATCATCCTCTGTGCCTAATAAAATCTCTGTTTCTCACACACACACTCACACCCCAAAGGAAAACAAAATAGAGAGAGAGAGAGAGAGAGAAGAACAGGAACAGAAATGACTTTAAAAAGGAAACTCTAGTGGGTATGAAAGGATGGATTTGAGGGAAGAATTGATGGTGGCAAGCTGATTTGCTGGCTGGCTATTTCATCATAGGATCATGAATCTGAAGGAGCAAATGAATGCAAGAAAAGACTAGAAGCTGGACTTGGAGGCTCGGTGATTGTGGGGCATGGGAGACTTGCTATTTCTGACTTGGTAGGCTGGGTTGATGGTGTTGCCATTGGCTAGAATGAGAATATTTGGAGGGGAATGAGTTTAGTGGGGAAGATAATGAGTTCAATTTTAGACAGTAATTTCATTATATTTGTGGAACATTTTTAGGAATAGCATTTGGAAACTTTGCTCTGGAATTCTGGAGAAAGATCTAGACTGGAGCTGTAGATTTGAGTGTCAGGATTCTGGAGAGGTGGGTAGACTAGAGGTGTAGACTGAGTGCTAGGATTCTGGAGAAGGGTCTGGACTAGAGATATAGATTGAGTGTTAGGATTCTGGTAGGGGATTAAAGAAGTGAGTAGTCCATCTAAGATAGTCCAGAAAGGTCATGGTGAATGGGAGGAGTATAAGGGAAGAACTGAGTGTGGAGCCCTAGGGGCACTGGAAGTGCTGACCAGGGAGAAGACCCTGCAGATAGAACTTTGAAAGAATTGGCAAAAAAGTGGAGAAAAGCCATGAACATTCCATGATAGGATCTAAGGAGGGGAGAGTAGCTACAGAGTGGTCAAGATAAATAAGGGCTGAGTGTGTTCTTCAGGTAACCACTAAGTACTCCCAGGACTTAGTGGTGTGTTAGCTCAGGGTGGTGCCAGTGTCTCTGTAGCCACAGGTCTTCACTGTAGTCAGGACCTGAGGGCATGGTATGTGGCATCCTCCTGAGGAGGGTGGAGAGTAAGGAGGCCTGGTTTCCAGGCCAGAGTCAAGTGAAGAGGGGCTGAGAGTAAATGGACAAGCTGTGTAATGTACACAGCACTATCTGTCTGTGTCCTTGTAAAAAGATTGATGTCAGTCTTCAGAATTGGCCTTGGAGACTGTCATTGTTGCTAATGTAATTTTATGAGCGTCCTTTCTTCATTCTTCTTTGTAGACTAAGCCCATCTATTCCTGCATGTCCTTCCTGTCATGGAATTGTGCATGTGTTTCTTTTGTGCCCATGCCATTTCTGCTCTGGGGTATACAGAAAGATGGCCCCTGGAATCATTCCCATGAAAGAGTATTGAGATTTTCCAAAGGACTCTAAGTTCTGAGCCTTTGTATTTCTGAGAAAGTAGCAGGTGGATCCAGTGGATGTCAAAACTGAGTTTGATCCCAGAGGCGCCAATAATATTCAAGTGGTGGAAACATAGGAAAAAGTCTTTAATTGGCTCCATTTTTGTATGAAATAGTAACAGAGGCAGGTGAGGATAAATGGCTTCCTAATAAGCATATGAGCCCGTAGAAGGAACAGGAAAACTAATGATCGTAGCTTCGGTGAAAATGTGCAGCTACAAGTGGTGCCTGGTTTTCAGGACCTACAAAGGGGCTGTGGCAGATACGTGCCTGCTCCCCTTTTGTGGCATTCTTGCTGCTGTTGCTGGGCTCGGCCCTTGCTGTCTACTTTGCTATGTCCTGAGCAACTGGGATGCCAGGAGGAAGCTTTTCAGCTGGACGAAGTTGGGGACATGAGGACTAAAGACAGGAGGGTGCACAGGGAGGAGGTGGGAGGGGGGCTCGCAGTCCAGAGCAGAGCAGGATCTTTCCAGGGAGCCATGGAGTTTAGGATTTACTCCCCAGTTCAGCTATGCAGTGATTTAAGTGGGTTTCTCTGGCCTGATTGGGAAACAGATGACTTTTTATCATGTTATTTCAATAAGAAAATATCTTGTGAGTTTGAAACACCTATGTTAGAAGCTTAAAAAAAATAGTCTATTTTTAGAGCAGTTTTAGGTTCACATAAAAACTGAGCAGAAAATACAGAGAGTGCTTGCTGCCCCCTTGCACCCCCAGCCCCCAGTCTGCTCCACCATCAACATCCTGCTTCTGCAGACATCTTGGCATGTGCACTCATAAGCTGGGGTTACTTCTGGCAGCTTTTGATTTTAACTTGGTTTTTAAAAAAATAAGTTGCAGATAAGGTTCTTTTTGTAGTTCACTAAGAAGCCACATTGGCCCCAAAGAGCCTTCAATGTGAGTGTATTCTGTTTTTGTTTTGTCTTAATAGAAATTTATTCAAACAACCAGGTGTACACCTATAGATTTCAGGAGAATACAATTAAAGGGTTAAAATATGGTATTGTATCCACCCCCCCACCCCAACCCCACCCCCGCACTTTCCATGGACAAATGACTTAGGCAGTAGATGCTGTCTTTGGAAAGGATAGGATCTAGCAAGGGAATCCTAGGTTTTATAACCAAAGGACTTGATGGTGATCTTTGTAGTTAGGACTTTTAACTTCCTACCCTGAGATCATATTCATTTCTGAGGCATTGCCCAGAGTTGTTTTTCTCATTCTGCTTTGCTTTTGTGAGTTTTCTTCCCAGGTTCCCCCAAAGCCCAAGGCCCACATCTGGGAGCCCTGGCAGGCCAGGGGTAGTGGGCTGAGGGGCCCAAGACCAAACCCAGCTGGAGCACACCTGCCTCCTCACGCTCAGGGCGTCACGTTCTAGGCACCCATGACCCCAGTCTTAACAGACACATTTTCTTGTACCATGTGAGAGGCAGACAGAAAAGTAGCCACCAGGAAACCATTTGGTTTTTCAGCTGTGTTTACAAGTTGAGGAACATAAGGGGCATCGAAACCCAGTGTTTCCTTTTGATTTAAATACAGACTTATAGGAGGAAACTGAAATTATGACTGGCTCAGCAGAGATGTGGGTGGTGGAGTGTATTGAGCAGGAGGAGGTTTTAGCTTCGTATTCCTAACCTTCCTGTTTCTGTCCTGGGATTCTAAAGGTCCTGCTGCCTGCTGCCTGCTGCCTGCTCAGACACTGGGGAAGTGGTGGGTAGAGCAGGGGTTCTGGAGTCAGTGCAGCCTCACAGCCCTTATCACCTCTGACAAATGATTAATTTGGTGCACCCGAGCACTATTAACATGGCGCTCGTGGAAAACAGTGGTATCTGATAATTGTGCTGGTCTCTCGCGACAACATGTAAGCACCAAGAAAGCAGAGACTTTCCCTGTTTTATCCACTGCGGTGTTCTCAGCTTCCAGAGTGGTACCCAGCACTTTGCAGTAAAATGTTTGGTAAATGAACAGATGAAGGAATGAGTGACTCTGGGCTTATAATCTGGTTTTGGCTCTTTATAACTGCAGCTATTTCGTAAGGCCATGATAGAGGGTGAAGGAATGGCGTAAGGAGTCCAGCCCTGTGTCTAGGTCCTTCCATTTCTCCACTTGAGTAATTTCAGAGGAGCAAAGGAGGAAAAACTCTTGCTGAATTCTGAACTTATGGAACGAAATCGTCAATAGAATAAGGCCTCTTCTTCTTGTGGCCTAATTGTGAAAAGACATTTATGGGAAAAGAACCTAAAATTTTCTTTGGTTCCTGTCTGAAACCTCTTCAGTGCAACAGCTGGCATTGATTTGCACGACTGAATTCACACTTCAATTTTTCAGGGACCAAAAATTCCGGAACTGAAATTCTTTCTACGTTTTCGGGGGTAGGTTGGCAGCAGGTGTGAGCGTTCTTCATGTTACAAGAGGGAAGACAAGGATGTGGTGACCCATTCTGTGCCTCTGCTATGCCGTGAAACACCGTCTGTCATTGAGCACTGAGGTCATTTACACTGCTTCGTCTAATATAAAAATTTTAGGGGGACTGATTGTGGAATCCACTGACATGAGGAGAGCTAAGAAGGGACAATAGGAAAGGCATTGAGCTGCTCTGGTGGGGCTGCTGCCCGTGGTGTCAGGGATAAGTTGAATGTCAGCTCCTCTGCCTAGAACTGCCCATCCCCTGGGGCTTTCCAAAGAGCATCTTTGGAGTGCTGGTGATGAGCTGCAGCAAAGCCACATGCTCTCCTCTGACCATGGCCTGAATTGCATCCAGCCGTGGACGTTGCAAAGCACTTGATGTATGTAGAGTTCAGAGAGACAACCTCTCCTGAGTCCTGCTACCTTGGGACGCGGGGTTCTAAGTTGGTCATTTGTACCTTCCTTTTATCTGGACCAACCAGCATTTTAATAGAAGTTCCATGGGGATTCTGGCACGTGCATGGACCCCATTCCATAATGTCTTATTACTTTAACAATTTCAGTAGGGTTTTGGGAATTAGCTGTTAGAAACCTGTGCCCCAGTCTACATCTCTTTTGGAAGTTATACATTTTTATTTTAGATGAAAAAAAAAATCATTGCAATGGGGTTAAATGTGACATCACAGAGAAATTCCCCAGCTATGGAGGCTAATAAGTTTTAATGAGTTACCTGATGGTTCTTCGCTATAGGGCTGCATTACTGTCAAATGTTTGCAATTTGGAATACGTTTAAAGATCTTTGGTCTTTTATGAAATGCAGACACCTTTCAAGGAGAAGTTTGTTCTTTGGTATTTGCCAACTGAAAGAAAAACATCCTGGTAGGTGATGTTTTTTTTTCCTCAGTGCCCAGTTGAGGCAAGTTTGCTTTTAGAAAAATAAAAAGTAACAACAACAACAACAAACAAGAAGAAAGTGTCAGGAACACAAGCATCTATGTTAAAAAATGCAATAATTTAAACATGTAAGGGCTATTTTTCTCAGGAGCCAAGAAAGGCGGGGATAGTGGTTAACCAGAGCCAGGGTGTCCAGGATTTCCCACCCTTTCTTTCTGCCAGCTTTAGCAGAAACACCTTTGTTCTCATGACTAGAAGATGGCTGCTTCCCCTCCAGAGTCACATCAGCCTCTCTGGTAGAAGAAAGTGGCAGGGCGAAGCGGAATCAGTCGGTAGCACCTTTATTAGAGGAGCTGAGGCTTTCTTGGAGGCCTGCAGCTAAATTCCTCTTAGATTTTACTGGGCACCCCTACTGCAGGAGAAGCCAGGAAGGTGAGTGTTTTAGCTGGATACCTTGCTACTTGGAATAAACTTGTTATGTTTGATAGGAAGGAACATGGGCGGCAGTGTCTGCCACCCTACAAAGTAACATTTTCTCAAACATACAGAACCCTTCACCTGGCAGGGACCTGGAGTTGGCCCTGAACCACCCTTCATCTCACAAGTGGGGGAGCTAAGTTACTTCCTTCTGCTTCTACTCAGTGCCCTGAAAACCTCAGTGGCACCCTTCTGCACTCCTTGGCCAGGACGCTCATCCCCTGATGTGCACACTGCGCCTGGAATGTGAGTGGGCTTTGAAGTCCCTTTCCCTGGAGAGGAGAGTGTCAGGGGAACAGGCAGTGTGTGTATGGGAATCAAAAGGCATGATTATGCTTTCTCAGGAAAAGCAGCTGGCCAACAATAATTACTGGGCTGCCTCTGAGTGCAGAGCCTGGACTCCAGCCTCCTGGAATGATTACAAAAGCCATGGAAGGCTCAGCCTTGCCCTTGAGGAGTGAATGCCTAGGCGTGATGACAGACAACTGCATGGAGAGGCAGAGCAGAGAGACACGCTAAGGGTGGAGAAAGTCCATGGCAAACCAAGTAGCCAGGCCAGAAGAAGGCTTGGAGGAGTCGGCTTTGACCAGGGATTTGCTCAGGCCTATTATTTGGTGGAGAGCAGTGGTGTGTGAAAGTATTGACTGAGAGAATAAGCAGCTTTGCCTGGCTGGAGCAATTTAACAACACCTGCCTGAAGCCTGGTGTGTTTTCTTTAGAACAGCCTGAACTGACAGTGTTTATGGACTCCTCGCAGTGTGCAGAGGGAGTATTAAGTTAGCCACACTTACGGGAACTTGTCTAAAAGACCACTAGCTCTCTACCAGTGTTCCCTTCAAATTTTCTGTTTTCATCCTCCTTTCCTCCCCCATGTCTGGTAGCCCTGACATTGTATTTCTGCCCTTTCCTGGGCCTGTGTGCTAGAGAGTACTCAGAAAGGTGTTATCTATGTGGCCCTAGAGCCACATGGCCAGTGTCTCAGGGTTCTTATGGCTCACAGTGGGCCAGGTGGACTGTGCTTTGGCATCTGGGAGCATCTGGGTGTGTTAACCTGCTTGGGCTGCTACAACAAAGTACCATAGATCAGGTGATTTAAATAGCAGACGTTTATTTCTCATAGCTCTAGAGCAGTGGTTCTCAATCTTCCTAATGCTGAGATGTATTTTCATTGTTACAAAGGGGTCATGACCTACAGGTTGAGAGCCACTATTCTAGAGGCTGGGAAGTCCAAGATCAAGGTGCCAGCTGATTGTGTTCGTGGTAAGGGCTCTCTTCCTGGCTTGTAGAAGGCGACCTTCTTGCTATGTTTGCACGTGGTAGAGAGAGTGATCTCTCTTCCTTCACAGTAGGCCCACTTCTTATAAAGTTACTGAGCCTATCATGGAGCCCCACCCTGCTGACCTCATCTAACTCTCAACCTCTGTTTCTAACTACCATCATGTTGGGGGTGAGGGCTTTAGGGATTTTCAGCCCCTAGCCATAGGGATTCACTAGAGTTCCTAAGCCCCACACATGACACATGGTGTGGACCAGGCAGTGTACCTTCTCCTGGAAGAAATCAGAGAGACTTGAAAATGAACCGGTAAGTTGGAGTTCTTAAGCTTTGTCCATGGACTTGAGAGTCTGGGAACCTCTGGAAGTGTTCTCCAGAACACTGTACATGTAGTGTGTATGTGCACCTCTTATCATCACATTTCAAAAGGTGCACATGACCCAAACAGTACGAAGAGTTACTGTCCTGGAGACTGTCCCTCCAGAACAGAGCACAAGAGGACCAGATCTGTTCACAGTGGGGTCCACACCAGCATCCCCAGCCCACCATGCTGCCCTGTCCCCCCAGAGCATACCAGGGAGCCCCCCCACTTCTCCTGCAGCTGTGTAGCTGCTGACAGTGAGCTTACTATTGCCCAAGAGTTGAAGCAAGAGCCTTTCTTTCCCTGGGAAGCTAGACTGTGCATATGTACCGGAAACCTAATCCTTTGTGTTCTTTAATTTTTTATTTTTGGAGCAAGTCCTATTCTTGGAGAACACATGAAATGAGTGGCTATCTTACATCATAAGCCGGAAAAACTATTTTGCTTATTAAAGACATTTCAGAGTAGTCTTAAGAATCAGACTCAAAGTAGATACAAGTAAAAGTTGGCTTTTCTGCCCATCAGTGGAGGGTTCTGGCCCCAAGTTCATTCCTCCCTGAGTAAAACCATTGCCCACCCTGCTGGGTGTCCTGGTGCAGCAGCCCCCCCAGGCAAACTGACCTCAGAAGCAGAGCTGGGCTCATGGGTACACATTTTTGGTCTATGACATTGTTTCCTAGATGATTTCTGTGGGGGCTAGAGTATTTTCTGGACATATGATTATTATTTTTTTCTTCTCTGCTTCTTGGCCCTCCTACATTGCTAATTCTTCTCTATGCCCATTTTGAATTTTATTTGATCTCATATGAAGTCAGATGATTAAGTTCATGAACTCATCTTAGAAAAAGCGAAAAGTGCTACGTATTTCATTGCTGAATATCATCACTATGGTTACCTTCCAAGTATTCTCCTTGGCCATCTCATGACTGTCATGATATTCAGCAATGATGTAAGTAACACTTTTTCTAGGATGAGTTTGTGAACTTAATTTTCAGAGCCCAGATGATGACAGTTATGGTGGCCATTCCAGATAAAGATTCCAAAATTGCTTTGAAGGGCTGACTAAGCCCTTGCATCAGTGCCGAACTTCTCCAGGTGGGTGCCCTTGCATCAGTGCCGAGCTTCCCCAGGTGGGTGCCCTTGCATCAGTGCCGAGCTTCCCCAGGTGGGTGCCCTTGCATCAGTGCCGAGCTTCCCCAGGTGGGTACCTGGAAGGTGACCATGGTGAGGTTCAGCAACAAGGTACATAGCACTTTTTCCAGGATGAGTTCACAAACTTAATTGTCCAACCTCATATTATATGTTTTGTTTAAGTCACTTCAGCCCTTTTTGAAATGTGGTAGATATAAATAAATCTGAAAAGCACAGACCCTCATGGAATCTGGGCTTAGCCCAGGACTACCCTGGCACGGTCCCTGAAAGACACCAGAGGCCAGTATCCTGCCTTGCCGTTCCCTACCTGGGCTTCCTTTTCCTCATCTCCATTCTTTCCTTCTCGTTTCCTTTTTGTGTCCTTGGCAGCCCTTTCTCTCACTCCCTCAGGCTGTTCCCTTTCCCTTCTCTGGGCTTTAACTGTGCCGTTGTTCCTAGAGCCTCTCTCAGCCCTGATGGGTGTGAGGCCCTGCACTCTGGTTTGGAATCTGTTCTCAGATTCCCCTGCCTTCTTGCAAGGACTTGGGGTTCCCAGCAGATGATGGCGTGCTGGAGGGCGCCACATGAAGTGTGCACATCTTTAAGGGTCTTTGGGAAGATTTCTGTTTGGCGTTTGCAAACTGCAGAACTGACTTCGTAAATGTATGGAGTAGTGAGGGACAACGGGTGGTTCACATGGTGGAGGAACAGGCATCAGTGTACAAAGAACGAACAGGAATAGTGAAGCGATTAGTGAGGACTTTTAGTAGCGACTAGTGGAAAATTTGTTCCTATTTTGCCTTTCCTGCCTCCTCCTCAGTTGAAATACTGAGATCTCTGTTGTAAGCCCTGTGTGGAGAAATCACATATCATGAGTGCTGGGATTACAGGTGTGAGCCACCACCTACACTTGCCAAAAGATTCTGAGTTGGTTCTAGAATGAGAGCTTCACATCAGTGGTTTATAAGCTCTCCTGGTGATTCCAGAGTGGAGCCAGGGTAGAGAACTGCTGGCTTGGTGCCTGGCTACTCCATGGACCAGCAGATTAGCATCAGCTGGAAGTTTGTCTCTGCTCAGAATCTCTGGTTTTCCTCCAGACTTTCTGAATTAATGTGAAGATCAGCAGATCCTCAAATGATCCGTGTGCATGATAAGTTTGATAAGTAAGGCTGAAGTGTCCCTCCCATGAGGTCTATTGGACCCTCTGCCTCCCTGAACTTCACCTAGTATGGATGGCTGATTAAGCTAGATGGAGCCCAGGAAACTGACTTGGCCCTCCAGCTCCCCTTCTTGGGGGTCAGTTCTATATCTAGATTAGGCATCCTGCTCCCTCCATTCTGACCAATGGCTTCTACACTTGTCCACTCATATTGGACAAGTAATATGAAGTCCCAGCATATTTCAAGACCAAGGATGCAAGGATCTGGGCAGTGTCCTTTTGAAATAAGGGTCTAGGGGACTAGCTGCAGCTTGGGCTGTAGGAGTCTTGGCCTGCCCTCACTGCACTTTGCCTGGTCAGCCTGGCAGAGTTTGCCCTGTCCTGACCCTGGAGAGTGAAAGCAGAGAAATTTGGAGGAAAAAAGTTTCACAAGAGAAAATGAATACAACAGGCTAGTGCTGGGATTGATTAGAGCAGCAGCGACAGGTGCAAAGCCCTGGTGTTGCTTCTCCCCTCCTGCGACTCCTTCAGATGCCTTTTTGAACACAGCTCTTCCCCCTCCTGAGCTCAGACTAAGGGCTAATTCCTCTCTCAGTAGGACACTGCAGGCAGACATGGCCAGTTATTCAGATATTGTACTTCACATGCAAATATTTGGAAATTTCTTTTCCCTAGAAGAGCATCATTTGTTACTCCCATTGGGAGGATCGCGTTTTGTCCCACAACTTCCAAGCTCACAGATCACTTCTGAGATACATCAGACCTTCACTTCCTACTGCCGCTCATGGGGCCACCTTCCAGGCTTCCACAGTTGGTGTGAAGCAAGCACATGCTTCTCCTGTGCGGTTGGCATCTGAAGCTCTCTTCCACAGATATTTTTTGAGCAACTCTGTGCCCAGCACTGCATTGGGCTGGGGGTCATAGGAACACAAACTTAGTGGGGACCCAGATGCCTGCCTCAGCTGTGTCACCTGCTGCCCTGGCTGAAGCAGCCTCTGTTCCTCTGTTCCTTGTCACTCAGTGGGGATAACACTGTATTGGGTCATTTAGTTTCTTGACACCCAATGTCACTGCCGGACCAGTGTCTTACATTCTTTTCCTAGTCAGGATTATTGGAAAACAATAGTATGTGACTTACTAACTTGTAAATCACATCAGGGCTGACCAGTATCACCTTCCAGTTCCTCTGCCTTCTCTGCTGACTTGAGCTCAGGAGTCAGGGAGACACGTGAAGCTGGTCAGTTGGCCATGTGGAATGGGGAGCTCAGGACCTGCTTAAAGGACGCAGCAGCCACTCAGCTCCCACCCCTTATTGCCATACAGGAATTTGGACCGAGTGCTGCCAGATGATCTGGCTTTAACAGATGCTAAAAGTACAGATAGTGTGTAACATGTTTTGCTTTTTAAAAGTTACCCCGTGCTCTGCCAACATAGCACAAATTAAGGAAAAACCATGAACAAGGTATCTTATAGGCCATCCAGAGATAAGTTATAGACTCTCCTAAATTTTGTAGAAATTTAACAAATACTCTATCCATGTAAACTATGCTGAGATAATCTAGGCATGGACTGCACTTTATCTGCATTTCATAAAAAGGTGCCATTTCTGCAATCAGCTGACATGCTTCTAGAATTAGAACCAGGAGTAACATCAGTGTAGTCTTTTTGCTCCATGCTGAATACTTTCAAGCTCATGTTTTCCATCATAAAGTTGCATGTTGGAGTTGGGAGTCTGGGGCCTTGAAGCCACATGTGGCCCTCTAAATCCCCAAGTGTGGCTCCTCTGCTGAATCCAAACTTCCCAGAACAAAGAGATTCAGTCAAAAGGCTACACTCAGGGATCCAGAAGGCCACACATGGCCCCAAGGCTGCAGGTCCCACCCTGAGTTCATTTAGCTCCATAGTCTCTGATTTGATTTTATCTATCTTGGCTTTATTTGCTTCCTTTGAAAAGTGAATTGATAGCACCTACTGATTTCACAAAGGTGGTGTAAGAGGACTACCTAAGATCATTTATGTGGAATCACTTGAGCAAAGACTTCCTAATAGATATGTTGCTGTTATGTATTATCTGTCTTCTGTCTATCATTTATTGCCTTCAATGTGGGATTAATCCTCTAGGCCTTTCCGAAATGGCTCCCAATTATCTGGTTAGATGCTCAGTGGGTTATACCAAGATTCTTTTCTGAGTGACTGTTTGCTATTCCTTTTTCTGAACCACCCCCCCTAAATATCAACTGTCCCTCCAGTGGGCTGTTGCATAACCATTCCACATACGTGCTCTAGGTGTCTCAGTGGCAGAGATGGAGATGCTGCTGCCTCAGTGGCTCCTGCCACCTAAGCATGTTGGCTTTGGTTTGTCTGGGTTAGAGAACATGGGCAGGGTTTATTGCTAATCCCACTTTCTTCCCACTGCAGGATTTTGAGAAGCCCTGCAGCCTCACTTCCATGCAACTTTCTCCTGTGTCTGGGAGGCAGTGGAAGGGGGTAAGGAAACCAGTCAGGATGGAAGGAGGCCTTGGGGCAGGGGCCCTGTTCAAGGTGGAAGCCCAGGGAATGTCTTTAGACCTGAACTTCCCCTGCTGTGGCCTCAGTTCTCCAGGAATACAAGGAAGTCTCCAACCCGCAGCCTTTGCCTTCTTGTGGTTGTTTATAGATGGTCGGTTGTGTGTCTCAGTGCAGGTGTACAAGAAGATTGCCCACTGCAGGCTGCATGGCAAACAGCTATGGTATTCTTCAGCCTCCACCCTCTGGCCTCTCCCACGCCCACTGAGCAGGGCTCATGGGAAGCAGAGACATTCTCACCTACCCTTTCATCTGCATGTTTGGATTCCCTGGGGAGAGTTTTAAAAACTACTAATGCCTGAGCCCCACCTAAGACTGACTATATAAAAAATTCTGGAGATGGGCATGCGAATTTTTAAAATAGTCCCTAAATGACCATTGCATTTATCCCAAGGTTGGCAATTTACTGTGTAATACATAAAAAATAAAGTGGAGTGATAGACAAATATATCAATGGACAGATTTGTGATAATCAAAAACAATGAAATATTAATGGTAGAATTTAGGCAGTGGGCATATGGTATTCATTATAAAATTCCTACAGGTTTGTTCTGATTTACATTTTTCAAATTAGAATGTTGGGGAAACACACACACACGCACACAGCTACCTCTCTAGATAATGATAATATGCAGGCTTGAGGGTCAATGAACTGAAGGATAAAATAGCGGGCCTTGAGATCCCTATTGCATTGAGATGCTTAGGAAAGGAAATTTGGAGTTGATGCCACCCAAGGCTTGATGGTAGACATGAACGGAGGGAGACAGCATCAGTTCTGTGGGAAAAGGATGTTTGGTCAGCACGTCTTTGCCCAGGCCTGGTGGCTGGTAGCCGTATTTGTAGGAAAGGGACCCCAAGAAAAACCCAGAGAGGAAGTAAGAAAAAAATGGCTGATAAAATATCTATGTTGAACTCCAAACTTGGTTAATCAGAGTTCTGAGTGCCATTGGTCCATGTATTAGCAAAGAGAAAATAGATGTTTTTGAAAGATGCTGATTCCTTAATTGGAGATGAGTCTGTGGAACAGCTGGCCCTTCCACATGGGAGCAGAGTCCTGGAGCAGGAGGAGCATGGAGGGCTCTCTGGCTCAGCCTCCCAGCAGCCTAAGCTGCACTGGGTTTATGCAGCTGGACGGAAGGGCTCTTAGGTCACGGTTTTGAGGGTGAAACCACTTTTGATTCCAGCAAATGAATGTAGTTTAGAACTATTTTCCTAAGAGAAAAATAAAAGCTGTTCTATGCAAAACTTGATTGCCTCTCTTTCCTGCTATTTTAAAATTGTGTGTTGAGGTGCAGGGAGATGCAGGAGAAGTGTGTGGTGTGCTGTTTGAGTTTTATTTCTCGTGGAGTCATGGGTCCTGGTCCTCCCTGAAGTGGACAGAATGAAGCAAAGGCCCCTCTGTCTTGCCTGTGAGGCTGGGGAACAAAGGACAAAGGCCCTTTAAGGAGGGAGAAGGGGCCTGTCCTGCAGATGTGAGGTTACAGTGTGCTGGCCCACCCGGGAGCTCCGGCCAGCTCACTGCACAGGCCCAAGTATGGGACTCATTTGTGGGTTCTGGAAAAGCAATCCCCTGTTGATTGTGAGTAACCCTGGGCCCCCTCCTGAGAGCCTCTTGAGCCTCACAGAGAACTCAGTCTGTTCTGCACTTTTTAAAGCTTTGATATGAGTTAAACTCCTGCTGAGTTCCATATAACTAATGGCCTTGTTGAGCCTGATCTGTAACTTTCTTTATCAGGTTCTATACCTATAAAATGTGGAGAAATATTCGTCTTCAAACTCTTTCAAGTCTTATAGTAACTAACACTTTTATAATGCTTCATAGTTTACAAAACATTCATACACATGATCTCCTTTGCATAATACAGTCTTCTAAAAGCTTTGAGTGTCTCAGGTCTAAAAGGTCTCACGTCATTCTGTAACTTTTCCTTGAACAACTTCTTTTAATTACTATCTATATTATGATTTAAAACGTTAGCATGGATCTCTCTCTAAGACTTAATTATCCACTCACCAGTTTGTCTCTCCGCAGGGCTATCTCTAGTCACTCAGCTATGTCCAAGCCTGGATTTATCATTTCTGTTTCTCCATCTCAGTGAACGGTACCATCATAAATCTGCTTAGAGCAGGCTGGACATCTAGGAGGAATCCTTGACATCATCGTCTCCCAAACATCTTGTATCCAGGCTGCCGCTCAGTCCTGTGGATCTTCCCTCCTGAATGTCTTCACTCCATAGTTTCTTTCCATCTCTTTGATCACCTCAGTAAGACAAAGCTATCCCCATCTTTTGCCAGGACTGTTGAAGTAGCCTGTTAACTCTCCCTGTATCTCTTCTCCCCTCTCTCCTTTTCCTGTCACCCCCAAGTTTAGGATAAATTCTTTCAGGATACAAATCTGATTATGCCACTGTCATTTCTTAAGCCCTTCAATATCTTATATTGCCTTTATGATAAAAACGCAATCTTTAAAAAGGGCTAAAGTTCCCTCTGATAAGGTTTGACCTCTGTATAGCTCTTCCCTAGCAATCTTTCCCTTGCCCCCTTTCCCTTTTTTTCAGTTTGCTAACTGTATTTCTTTCCTGCCACAGGGCCTTTCACGTGCTCTTCTCTCTCTGGAACACTCTTCCGCTCCTTTCCTTTTGTTTAGTCGACTGATCCTTATCCTTCAGATTGAGCTCAAGCCTTAAGGAAACTCCCTGCTCTTAAGAGATGTGGGTTCCTTTATTAAAGAGGGGTTATAACATTTCATAATGTTAGTTCATTATTTTGGTTGGTTGACTGACATTTCTCCTATTAAGTGTTGAGTTTCACTAGAGCAAGGATCTGTTTGCTTTTTATCAGCATCATATCCCAATACCCAGCTCTCAGAGATATTTGTGGAATGAATGAACCAATGGGGTAGGTAGGACACGTATTTTTATTCACTTTTTTTTTTTTTTACACAAGGAAGTTAATTTTTTTAAAAGCAGATTGAATTTTTTTTTTTTTAATTTTAAATTTTGTAAGATGGATGTTTCTGCCACTGGTAGGTTCCGTGTTCCATCGTTTCTCATTTCCCAGCTAGATTTGCCCCTCAGAGTCTGTGATGAGCAGTCACCGGGTGGTGGAAGCGTTCCTCAGAACATTCAATGCCAGCCCACAAAATGTCTTCAGGTGATTGAAACCTTGTGAGGGTTTGCATAGTTAACTGCTGGAGAACTTAACTCCAATCCATAGTGAATAGTGAACTTAATCCATAGTGAATACAGATGGGGGAGTCATTAATCAGAAGATTTGTCTGATAGATAATTGATGCAAGTAGATTTTTTAAGAGGAGCTTCTCAGTTTGCAGACTTAGTTAAGCTCTGGCCAACTAAGCTCTCTCTAGCCAGTCTCACGTTTTGCCTCATGGCTTAACCCATTAGTAAATTCATCATATCACGTCTCAGGGTATAGCTTAGCTGGCCAGCTGTGCCCTATGCTGCCTCTTTCTTGCCTTTGGGACACTTTCGATACCTTTTGCTGCTTACTACCTCTGAGGAACACAGTAGACCCCACCTTACTCTGGGTGTACTTTCTTCTAACTCCCAGGGGCCAAGTAGATCTCCATTGTGTTCAAAGAGAGTAGACACCTGTGGGTCATTGTCTAGGAGACGTGTGTTCCTTGCTGTTGCACTGAACCTGTTTGGCTAAAGTTCATCAGCTTTGAGCACACCCACACAGTGAGCCTGTGGATTCCCCTTAGGACCCAAGTCTTCTACACAGGCAAACAAGTTGGAAGAAGGATTGCTATGAGCAAGCGCATCATAGTTGAGGGATTTCAAACAATTTTGTTTTTTTATGCTAGTCTATTTCTTCAGTTTTCAGGTGTGAGTTTTGGGGTGTGTATATGTGTGTGCCTTCTCATGTGTAAACGTTTTCATAGGAGCACTGAAGTGTCTTCCCTACAGTGGGATTTGGGGAGATTCTCCAAGTCAAATAGGAGGGTTCCGTTTTCAGGCTGTCCATCTGGACACTTGCTAGTATGAAGATATTCCTTGTGTTGATCTACAGTGTCTTTAGCCCTGAATGTTAAAAAAACCTTAGAGTTTAGTTCCCTTATGTGACTATGGAATTTAAAATAAGAAACCTGCCCTTGTAGATTTATTGTTTTTTTTAATCAAGAAAAAATACTTTTACAATTGTTCATTATGAAGTGAGTATTACCTCATTATAGAAACTGAAAAACAAACAAAAAAGATATCTCTTAAAAACTCATTACCCAGTCCCTCAAATGCTGTTAATTTCTGTTGCATCATTGTTCAGACTCTTTTCTGTGAATTAGCTGTAATTCCTATTCTTCATATAAATATTGTGTCATGCTCCTTAGTATTTAATGATAGACATTTTCTTATTATAGTACCTATCCATCATTTTTAATGGTTATGTATTATTCATTGCGTATGTGCTTTGTAGTTTAACTAATATCCAATTATTGGAGTTTTATGTCATTTTCCATTTTTCCCTCTTTTAAATAGGCTGGGTTAATTTTTAGTTAAGAATTTTAGAAAAGTGGAAAGAACTAAAAAGAATATACATTAGAAACATTCTGTGACTTTTTGCAGCTATCCAGAGAAGTTCATGGTTAAGATAAGAACATATAATAAGGTCCAACAAGGGAAAGACAGCCAACTCATTATGATTGCACAGAGCAAGGGCTTGAGTTCTGTGTG
Organism: Otolemur garnettii; assembly: GCF_000181295.1. Classification (NCBI taxonomy): domain Eukaryota; kingdom Metazoa; phylum Chordata; class Mammalia; order Primates; family Galagidae; genus Otolemur; species Otolemur garnettii. Next base: position 6,705,039 of record NW_003852444.1, read on the forward strand.
TACCCACACGTCACAGCATTGCTTCAGAAAGAGTGAGTTCTGCCATGTCTGCAGCATCCCTTAGCGTCCTGCATAACTACTTACATGCCTCCCTTCCATTTTTAAAAATTTTATTTTAATAGATTTAGGGGGTGCAAGTTGAATTCTATCACATGTATATACTGTAGAGTGGTGGAGTCTGGACTTTTGGTGTATCTATCACCCAAGTAGCATCCATTGTACCCATAGGTAATTTCTTATCCCTTAACCCTCGCTTTTCTCCCCCATTGTGAGTCTCAGGTGTCCATTATAGCACTCTGTGTGCCTCTGTGAGCTGTGATTTAGCTCCCACTTAGAAAAGAAGTCACACTGCATTTATTTTTCTGTTTCTTAGGATCATGGCCTCCAGTTCCATCTAAGTTCTTGTGAAAGACATTATTTCAATCTTTCTTGTTGCTAAGTAGTACTTGATGGTATATATCAATATATACACACACCATATTTTCTTTATGCACTCAACAGTTGATGGTCACTGATTCCGTATCTTTGTAGATGTGAATTATGCTGCAATAAACACGAGTGCAGGTATCTTTTTGATATAATGATTTCTTTTCCTCTGGGTAGATACCTGGTACTGGGATCATGAGATTGAATGATAGATCTACTTTTAGCTCTTTGAGAAGTTTCCATACTGTTCTCCATAAAGGCAATACTTTTTAAAAAGAAAACATAACTCAAACTCTGAAAATAAGTAGACAACTTTAAGGTCTGTGTAAACTTGATTTTCTTTTTTTAAAGTTTGTGTGTATCTCTCAGTATTCCTGCTAACTTAATTTAGGGCAGGGTTTGTACTGATGCTGGAAGCATGCCATTCTCCAGGCTTTTCAAAAATATGGATATTCTTAGGTATCTCACACTGAGGCACACAGTTACAAAGTAACTGCAGTATAGGTGGATGGACACAGCATAAACCGTCCTTCTGTAAACTGGAGAAATGGCTGGAGGAGAAATCTGTTCTTAGAACAAGGCACATGCTGTTGGTTCCAGACATTCTTTTTGCTGGAGGATACAAAAGTGGTGTTTAACGGCTGCTGGCCCCACGCCCACTCTCCAGCCTTCTGGAATGTGCTCTGTCTGGGCCACACTGCTGGTCATCAAGGAGGTTACTGTAGGGAGGGGAGAAACCAGCTCTCCAGTTCCTTGGCCTGAGCTTTTCCTGCCAAAAGAAGGAATCTGTTTTGTAGACTTCGAGTCTCCCACCTGGCCCCTTCCCCCTGGTTCCGTGAACTGTCCTGTTTACACAGGAAGGCACATTTTTCTTTCTTATAGTTGCTGTTTCTTCATTGCAAGGGATTCACTCTGAATGTGAAGTTAATAAACAGAGTTTATAAGAAACGGTTTAGTAGAGAGGCGTCACCCTGTTCTCCTGTTAAAAGATGTGATGTCTGGATTGATTCCAATTTCTGTGGTTTCTGGCACACGCCATTTTTCTGAAATTGGTTCTCTGTGTTTTATATAAGAGAAAGAGAGAAAAAGAAGTTCTAAAACAAAACAGTCAATTTATTCTTTGGGGTTTTATTTGGGCTACTTAAGTAAGTATACTGTTACCGTTGGTACTTTCTCATACCAAAGACAATAACAATAACTTTTCTGGATTGGTTTTTTTTAAATTTAATTTTAAGTAAATTTATTTCAAGTTAATGTGAGGGCACAAGCAACCAGGTCAAAGTATTTGATTTTGTTAAATAGAGTTTGTCTTCTGGTTATGTTCCACACACAAAAGGTGTGCCAACTCCCCCCTTGCCCATTCAGTGAGAGCCCTCCAACCCTCTCCTCTCCCCCTTCCATAGGACCCTTCCCCCCTAACTCAAATTGAAATGAATTTTCCTCCTATTTGGGCATGCATTGGATCATCTACTGGCTTCATATTAGCATTGAGCACATTGGATATTTGCTTTTCCATTCTTGTGATACTTTACTAAGAAGAATGTGTTTCTACTCCATCCAAGATATTACAAAAGATTGGAAGTTACCATCTTTTTTATGGCTGAAAAGTGTTCCATGGTGTGCATGGACCACAATTTGTTAATCTATTCCTGAGTTGATGGACATTTAGGTTGTTCTCATGTCCTGGTGATTGTAAATTGAGCTACAATAAACAATCTAGTACATATGTTTTTATGGTAAAATTATTTTTTTTCTTTTGGGTAGATGCCTAGTAGTGGGATTGCAGGATCAAATGGGAGATCTAATTTGAGTTCTTTGAGTATTCTCCATAATTTTTTCCAAAGAGGCAGTATGAGTTTGCAGTCCTACCTACAGTGTAAACGTGTTCCCCTCTCTCCACATCCATGCCAGCATCTGCAGCTTTGGGACTTTGCCATGTGGGCCAGCCTTACTGGGGTAAGGTGATATCTCAGGGTGGTTTTGATTTGCATTTCTCTGATGATTAGGGACAAAGAGCATTTTTTCATATGCTTGTTAACCATTGTCTTGTCTTCTTTAGAGAAGGTTCTGTTCATGTCTCTTGACCAGTGATATATGACATTGTTAGTTCTTTTTTTGTTGATTTATTTGAGTTCTCTATAGATGTTAGTTATCAAACTTTTGTCTTATTTGTAATATGCAAATATCTTTTTCCATTCTGAAGGTTGTCTGTTTGCTTTGTTTGTTGTTTTCTTAGCTGTGCAGAAGCTTTTCAGTTTAATTAAGTCCCATTTATTTATTTTGTTGTTGTTGTTGCAATTGCCATCGAAGTCTTCTTCATAAAATCTTTGTCCAGGCCAGTATCTTCAAGTATTTTCTCTACACTTTCTTTGAGGATTTTTATAGTTTCATGCCTTAGATTTAAATCTTTTATCCATCTTGAATCAATTTTGGTATTTGGTGAAAGGTGTGGGTCCAATTTCAGATTTTTACATGAGGTTATCTAGTTCTCCCAGCACCATTTATTGAATAGGAATTCTTTCTCCCAGTGTATGTGCTTGTTTGGTTTATCAAAGATCAGGTGGCTGTAAGATGTTAGTATCATTTTATGGTTTTCTATTCAGTTCCAAATGTCTATGTCTTTATTTTTGTGCCAATACCATGCTGTTTTGATCATTATGGCCTTGTAGCATAGCCTAATATCTGGTAGGCTGAAGGCTATATTGCCTTGACTATATGGGTTTTTTTTCTGGTTCCAAAAAAACAAAGAATTATTTTTTCCAAATCTTGAAAGTATGATGGTGGTATTTTAATGGAGATTGCATTGAATCTGTAGATTGCTTTGGGAAGTATAGACATTTTCACAATGTTGATTCTTCCCAGCCATGAGCATGGTATATTCTTCCATTTGTTAATATTTCTTTTCTTAGGGTTTTATAATTTTCTTTGTAGAGGTCCTTCGTCTTGTTTGTTAGGTATATTCCTAGATATTTCTTTTCTTTTTTTTTTTAAGCTACTGTGAAGAGATTTATGTCCTTGATTATCTTCTCATCTCGGCTCTTATTGGCATATACAAAGGCTACTGATTTATTGACATTGATTTTCTATCTTGAGACCTTGCTGTATTTTTTTTTAAAATCATTTCCAGGAGTCTTGTGGTAGATTCTTTGGGGTTCTATAAGTATAATGTCGTATCATCAACAAAAGAGCAAGAGTCTGACCTCTGCCCCCATTTGGATGCCCATTATTTCCTTCTCTTGCCTGATTGCATTGGCTAAAACTTCCAGCACTGTATTGAATAGTAGTGGTGATAGAGGACAACCTTGTCTGGTTCTAGTTCTAAGTGGAAATACTTTCAATTTTACTCCATTCAGTATAATATTAGCTGTGTATTTGTTGTAGATGGTTTCTATCAGTTTAAGAAACGTGCCACCTATGCCTAAATTCTTAAGTGTTCTAATTAGAAAAGGATGATGAAATTTTATCGAAAACTTTTTCTGCATCTATTGAGAGAATCATATGTTCTTTGTTTTTGCTTCTGTTGATATGGGTGAATTACATTTATGGACTTGGTATGTTAAACCAGCCTTGCATCTCTGGGATGAAACCTATTTGATTGTGATGTATATATATTTTTTAATGTGTAGCTCTAATGTATTGGTTAGGATTTTATTGAGAATTTTTGCATCTATATTCATTAGTGAAATTGGTCTGAAGTTCTCCTTTTTAGTTGGGTCTTTTCCTGGTTTTGGTATCAAGGTGATATTTGCTTCATAGAACATGTTGAAGACAGTTCCTTCTTTTTTTAACTTTTTGGAATAATTTCTGTAGTATGGATATAAGCTCTTCTTTGAACATTTGTTAGAATTTTGGTGTGAAGCCATCCAGACTAGGGTATATTTTTTGTTGGGAGATTTTTATTATTTCTTTGATCTCAATGCTTGAAAGTGGTTTGTTCAAGCGATCTATTTCTTTTTGGTTAAGTCTAGAGAAAGGGTGTAATTCCAGGTATTGGTCCATTTCCTCCATATTGTCAAATTTCTGGGCATAGAGTTTCTTGTAGTACTCAGAGATGATCTCTTGCACTTCTGTGGCATCTGTTTTTTCCCCTTTATCATTTCTGATTGAGGTTTTTAGAGATTTTACTTTTCTGTTTCTAGTTAATCTGGCCAAAAGTTTATCAATTTTATTTGTTTTTTCAATGAATTGTTTTATTTAACTCTCACAATCAACCCTTTGAACTAGATACTATTTTTGGCCTCATTTTACAAATGAGGACACTAAGGCTTAAGGAGGTTAAGTAACCTGTCCTTTAGATGGTATCTCAGTGCAGGCAGTCTGAATCTAGGGCTGGATGAACTTCTAATATCCCATAACCGTGCCTTCAAGGTCAGTTGGAGGAATTTATTTGGCAAAAGAAAATATCATGAGCTCTATAGAAGTGTTTGCTTCTTAATCTGGGGCTAATTTCACATTTTTTTTCTGTAAACTTTTTGTTTTGAAAATGTTTAAACCTAAGAGAAATTGTAAAATAATATAATCTAGACATACATTCTTCATCTAAATCCACCAATTGCTATATTAGCATTGTTCTCTATCTTTCTGCATTTGTCTCTGTGTTGTTTTTTGGTGGGTTTTTTTTTTTTTTTTTTTTGATGACCCTTTGAAAATTAATTGAGTCATTATGACATTTCTTCTCTAAATATGTCAGCAGGTATCTTTGAAGAGCAGAGACATTCCTGTAATCAACCTTGATGAAAATTATAATACTTGAAAATATTTTATATTGACCCACTGCTGTTATCTAATATGCACATGTTAAATTGTCCTGACTGTCCCCAAAATGTCTTTTATAACTGCCGTTGCTTTTTTAATTGTTTGGGATTCATTGAAGATACAAAGAATTAGGCTACACTGATTGCATTTGTTAGATAAAGTCCCTCTTATAATTGTGTCTCACCCCCAAGAGGTGTTCCATACACCATGATCCCCATCCCTCTCTTTACTCCTCTCTCCCTGATTCCTCATTCCCTTACCCCACACCTTCTATTAGCTCATCTACTGCCTTCATATTAGAATTGAATACATTGGATTCTTGCTTCTCCGTTCTTGTGATGCTTTATACTAAGAAGCATGTGTTCTACCTCCATCCAAGTTAATACAAAAAAATGTAAAGTCTCCATCTTTTTTAATGGATGATTAGTATTCCATGATATACATATACCAGAGCTTATCAATCCATTCTTGGGTTGGTGGGCACTTGAGTCATTTCCATATTTTTGCTGCTTCATTTTTTGACCAAATATAGCCCATCAAAGATCATATATTGTTTTTATGATTTGTAATCTCATATACAATTCTCATCTCAGGAATTTTTTGTTCTCATCTCTAGGAATAGTTTGTTTGATTTAACTAGGAAGGCTAGGGATCCTGCTACACTTTCAGGATTGAGCTCCCTGTCCCTCCCAAATAAGCCATCCGTCATTGTCCTCACTGGACACATGTTGTTGTATTTTTTTTCCTGACCCTTCTTCACTCTCTCTTTTTTTCTCCTTCATCTTTTTTCTTCCTCATTTTGTTTGTTTGTTTTCTGCAACTCTCTATAACATTCACAAAACTTCTTTTTATGTGCTATAATTGTTTCATACTATAACTTAGAAACGGATAGGTGGCAGGTGGAAGCCACCAAATTGTATTGCTTATGGGTTGGGACAGAGACCTGGTGCCCTGGGGACAAATCTAGCTATAGACCCTGTTGGAGGAGGCTCAGCTGGCTTGGCACAACATGAGCCTGAGTGAATATGAGAATGGCCCAGCTGCAGTCCAGGGAATCATCAGCCGTGGAGGACTGGGAAAGGGTAATGCCCTACAGTACCATTATTTGGCTCACCTTAGTGTGCCAAGAGACAGTAGCAATGGTGCTATAGTGCATTGTAAAGAGTATGGACTTTAAAGTCAGACAAATAGGTGAAAATAGCAAGTTTTTAGCTGTGTCATCTTGGGAAAGTTATTTCACTCCACTGTCTTGAGTTCTTCCCCCACAGATGTGATGACTAATATCTACCTTGCAGCCTTGTGTTGAGGATAAAGGACAGCGCATGTAAGCAGAGATAATCCTGCACATAACAGTGCTCAGTGAAAGGGGTGGTTAGGTATTTACATGGTTTTTCAACAAGTGGATGAGCATCACAGCCAGGTGAGCCCCAGGGAGATGATGGGTGGAAGTTGATGCAGGTGGCCAGTTTGAGGCTAGCCTGTCAGTGAGTAGCAGAAGGACCTTCAGGATGCATTTCATGACAGGCCTTATGTTATTGGAAGGGAAACTTGGGAGGCAGGTTCTAGTGATCAAGAGAAAACTCAAATTAGAAGGCATGGGGCTTGGTGTCTAGGAGAGAATGAAACAACCTGTAACAAACTGCCCCATCAAGTTCAAGTGGATGGCAAGGGAGACCTGCTGCTGAGTCATCTGCAGCACCTCTTGTTTCTGGTTGGTGTTAGGGAGCGACTGAGGTGGGAGGAGTGACTGTGGGAGAGGGCTGGGACTCAGGCTGAGTCAGGCGTTTATTGTCTGTTTAGATCTGGTAGTGGTGTGGTGACCACAATTACATTCCAGAGGCTCTTTTCTTCCCGCATTCTTAGCTCCAAGTTAGGTAAACTGTCACTAGGTAGAAGATGATAACTAGATCATGAGCTCAAAGTCCAAATTACTTGCCTGATCTAGAGTCATTCTAGTCTGTCTCAGTCTTCTCAGGCCTCCTTGACAAAGTGCCTTAGACAGGGTGGCTGAATAGGAGACATTTATTTCTCACAGCTCTGGTGGCTGGAAGTCTGAGGTCAGATGGCCACCTTCTTGCTATGTCCTCACATGGCAATGAGAGATTGAGAGAGAGAGAGAGAGAGGGAGGGAGGGAGAGAGAGAGAGAGATATAGAGTCTTCTTATAATGTCACTAATTCCATCCTGGGAACCACAACCTCATGACTTCATCCAAACCTTTCAAAGGCTACATCCCCAAATACTATCACTTTAGGGGTAAGGGCTTCATGAAACATGAATTTTCAAGGGACACAAAAATTCAGTCCATGACACCTTCTTTTCATGACCCCATTCCCAAACACTTGAGAACCCGTATGTCTTGAGAGTTTTACCCAGAGGCATGTGCTTCTCAAATATATTATACAGAAGCACAGACGTGATTCAGAACCACAATTGGAGCAACTTGTCAATAAGCCTCTGCTGGGGAGCTCTGATGATACTCGTATTACATAGGTCTTTCTGCTTAAATTAAAAAAAAATTCCTTGTTTTCATTATTATATTTTATTGTAGAGGCATGAAACTGAAGCAAAATATGTTCTTGCTTGCTCTCTGTAAATCTCCAAGTTGAAGTTTCTGTAGCCCAAAGTGAGACATTCTTTCCTTTTTATCTAAAAGATTAACTTCTCCCCATGTTTCCCTCTTCTTTCTGAGCCGTAGTTAGTATCACTGCATTCTCTTAAGTACTCAGGGGCCACACAAACGGTAGGCCTCCTCCTTTCCCCTGAGCACTGGTATGCCAGCATATTTCCTATCTAATTTGTTGACTGAATTTTTGTTTTTACATGCTGTCTGAAACAACATCACATGACCATCCAAGTTTACTAAGGTTTTTAGTTTACATAGTTTTTTTTACAGTATTTAAGCAAGCCATACAATCAAAGAAACATAATCTATTTTATAAATTGTGCAGCAAGACATGAGGTTGTAATTTAAGAAGCTGCAACTAGCCTTTATTATTCCATTTTCTGGAAGAATTTTATGGCTGCTCACATCTGCACTTCCTTTCTCTGATCTCTCTGTTCTGTGGCTTCTTGCCTTGGTGCCCTCCAACCCTCTGTACCTCTGACCTCATCAGTGAGCATCTAGTTCCTTCCTTGGAGACCAATGTTTCTCAATGTGTGCTCCATGGACCAGTGGTGCACCTGCTGAATTAGAGACTCCAGGGGTGAGACACAGCCATCTGTGTTTGACAAACTCTTAAAGTAATTCTGACATGCTTCAAGTTTAAAAATTCCTGCCCTAGACTGTGAGGCTAGATTCAGTGGGTTTATGTTCTAATTGTCAGATGATTTTAAGTGGAATGAGATTTTGAGTGGAGACCACCTGTTCAATTCACTTTGCTGTAGAAGAGAGCTTATGACTTGTGAAAAAGCTAACTAGCTGCATTGTTTGGCTAGCAATCCGACACTTTCTGTCTCAGGGTCTTTATTCATCTTTGGTCATAGCATGGGCCATGTCTACTTTTCTGAGACTGTTTAGTCAGTCTGACACCAGGCTTCCATGCTGCAACCAAATATTCAAATGCATTACAAAAGAAAGTAGATACAACAAAGTCATTAAAAGGTTAGCTTTAAACATTAACAAATAGTAAGGAGTGCATTGGATATTTATTTTTCCATTCTTGCAATACTTTACTAAAAAGAATGTGTTTCAACTCCTTCTGGATAAATGTAAAAGATGTAGAGTCTCCATCTTTTTTAATGGCTGAATAGTATTTGTGGTATACATATACCACAGTTTGTTGATTCACTGATGGGTTGATGGGCACTTAGGTTATTAAGCTGCAATAAATATGCTGGTGCAAATGTCTTTGTGGTAAAATGATTTTTGTTCTTCTGGGTAGATACCTAGTAATGAGATTGCAGGATCAAATGGAAAATCTACTTTTAGATCTTTTAAGGATTCTCCATATTTCTTTCCAGAAAAGGTTATATGAGTTTACAGTCCCACCAGCAGTGTAAAAGTAGTCCCTTCTCTCCACATCCACAACAGCATCTGATGTTTTGGGTCTTGTGATGTGGGCTAATCTTGCTGAAGTTAGATGATATTTTAGAGTGGTTTTGATTTGCATTTCTCTGATGATTAAAGACAATGAGAATTTTCTCATGTGTTTGTTGGCCATTCATCTGTCATCCTTAGAGAAGTTTCTGTTCAAGTCTCTTGCCCACTTATGCAGGGGATTGTTTGCACTTTTCTTATTTAATTTGGATTTTCTGTAGATTCTAGACCAATATATAAACAATTACATACTCATATGAACAATGAAACACCAATATAGTCTTGTACAGGGCGGGTGGAGGGAGGTGGGAGGGAGAAGAGGGGAGGGGAGAGGACGACTGGCAGAAGGAGGGAGGTTATGAGGCGGGATCTCACTTAATGTGCACATTGTGAGTGTGACATGCCCCCTGGGTGAGGGGCTCCTTTACAACTGGAACTTTTCCTGGAAGTGAGAACAATGTAACCTAAAAATTTGTACCCCCATGTTAATTTGAAATAAAAAAATAAGATCAATAAGTAAATAAAAATAAAATAAAGAACTTAAAAAAATAAAATTAACAAATAGTTTTCATTTTTTGAAATTATCTTAGAACCTATGTAAGTTGACTACCCAAGGGACTGTAACAAACTAGTTAACAAGCAGAGGTGATCAATCTAAGGAACGAGGCCTACTGTACTGATATGTACATGTGGTGCATGGCTGGTCCACAAAAATTAGGTCAATTTAAGGATGTGATCAGAGTAGAGAGGTGGTCAACCATGGAGATTCTACTGTACTAAGTACATAGTAGTGAAGAGTTTTACAAAATAGTGTATTTTTAAGTATTCCTAATTGAAGTTTCTTGAATGTGGCCTTATTTGATTACAGCTAAACTAATGCAACCTTCTAACACGTAGGTGTTCCCCATTCCTGGCCAACACCACTGGCCTAATCACCTGTGGGTTCTATTAATATTAATCATATTCCAATAGTTTGTATACAGTTTCCAAAGCCTAATAATCAAGTAGCATTTATCATCATTTTCTTGATTTACTAATTCTAGGGTTAAAAAAATTGACCATTTAAATCAGCAGAATCCCACCTATTTCTATTAATTTTTTTTGCTTTTATCCCCTCCTACAATGATCATGAATATATTTGTGCACATATTGAGCATTTGAAAGACAGAGGGAAGGAGAATAAACTTCTGTCTGTTGGAAAAGTGTAAGTAATCTGAGGAAAGCATGATTACCAGAGTTGGCAACAGTTTGAGCTAATTCAAGCACTATAGTGTCCCTTGATCTAACTCTGGTTTTGGAGACTGCTGCGCTTAGAATGTGGTAAGAATGTTGTCACCCACATAAGCAGGTTCCTTATCTATCTTATTTTCCTTACAGTCTGAAGAAAATGTTAGAATTTGAAGAATTTGAAAGCAGTCAGTGGAGATAATTCAATACCTGACTACCTTACATAGCACACCTGTCACCTCCTCTCTGTCCTTGTGGGGCTGCGGGGGGCACAAAGAAAGCTTTACCTGAAGGATCTGGTTTTCTGAAGGGCTTAAATTTCTTGTTTTTTGATGGGTCAATAGCCATAGGTATTGCTGAGTGCTCAGAAGGGATCAAGAACCATGAGCAGAACATTCCCGGGTCAAAATTAATGATTGATTTGGTAGTGAAGAGTGTTTTGTGAGCCAAAGACTTGCTAGTGGGTTCAGTGAGGGTTCCTTTAATCTGACACTTTTAAAGAGGATAAAAGGGGCTATTTAGGCCTTCTAGGAATTCACGACTACTGAAAATGGATCATAATAAATTTTTACTTTGAGGTTATCATCATATGTTTATTTTTATTCATTTCTTCAACAGATATGCCAAATAATATCTTCAACAGTGAACAAAATAAGGTTTTAAACAACACAAAAATAAAGCACATCATCATTATTTTTATTTTAAGTTTATAGAAACAAATCAAGTCAATCAATTATGCCTGGACATAATTATCCTTGAAATCAGCAATTTAGAAAAGATAATTTCAAAAGAGCCAGGGGAAATATTCGATAAACTGTATGCCAAAGACTCTTATATAAATACGGTTCAGGAAAGATGAAGTTAGAAGAAAATTTAAACTTAATCTATAAAAAAAAAGAACAATAAAAGATAGGGAGGAGGGAAACATGACATCAGAATGTAACTGGGAAGTTTCTGATAGGCTCAGAATTCAAAATAGTGTATCCAGAAGAGAGAAGCATTGATGTTCATGTTAGGGCAATATCCAAGTGGCATGGAACCAGCATAAGGAATACCAAAGTCAAGTATGAGGTGACCAAAAACTAGAGAGAGGTGAATACAGTACTGAATTTTGACAAGTGAAAAGCTTATTCATTAATTAATTCCCACCTACAATACTCACAGAGCTGGTTAGTGAACAGGTCCTTTGTGAATGGGGAGAAAGCAGTGCTGACTAGGTGACAGCATGGATTTGCTAAGAGGCAGTCAAGAGCTTGCGTAGAGCCACAGGAGAGGGAGGAGATCTTGAAAAGTATCCCTGTTACTTGGGTGGCTGAGGCAAGGTGGCTTGGAATCACTTGAGCCCATGAGTTGGAGGTTGCTGTGAGCTGTGATGCCGCAGCTCTCTACCAAAGGTGACAAAATAATATTCTGTCTCAGAAAAAAAAAATACTGAAGAAAACATTGATACTAGAAAAGAGAGATTAAAAATACTTCAAAATACAAAGAAAAAAAAAAGAGAAAGAAAAGTACCCCCCTTGGCTTTCTTCTTTCTTGTCAGCAAGTCGGAGGCTGACCTAGAGTGTAGAGTGGACCGTACGTGGTGGGCTGGCAGGTGCGAGATGAGGAAGGGAAGTGAGAGGGGACTGTGGGAAGGAGGAATCTTTATGAAGACCCAGGGACTCCGAAGCAGAGAGGGACTGCTCCATGTCAGATGTCAGAGTCAATATTCAAAATCACCTTGCTGGCTAGAAGAGCTGGATACAGGGCCTGTGTGGACAGTCGGGGGTGGGTGTGAGGGCATAAGGGAATGTGAGTTGCATTTTGAATAAATCCTAGCAGAGCACCTGCTTTGAGCCAGGTACTGTGTTCTGGGTGCCAGCGTTAGAGCCACGGATCTAGCGGACAAGTGTCTGACCCTCATGGAGCTGATAGGTAGTGAGGGAAGCAAAACACAAACCTGTAATTCCTCAGGAGGTGATGGTGTTATGGGGAATTATAAGCCAGGATGGGGAGGGGGAATGTTAGGGTGGGGGAGGAGGAGGCCTCTCCGGTATTGTGGCATTAGATCCTGGGGATGGTGGCAACTTGGTCAACCCAGATGGCTAGGAAAGCTGAAAGAAGCGGGGTGGGTGAGAGGGCAGAGATAGGGGCCTGCAAAGTGGCTGTTCCTCCCGATGAGAGTCAGTATTTTGAGCAAAGGAGGGATAAGGTCAGAGAATAAACACTCAGAGCCCTTCTTTATGACAGTTTTCCCAAGTCAGAGCTATGATCATTCAGTGAAAGTTACATAAAGAGGCGGTAACAGCTTTATTTATTTATTTTTGAGACAGAGTTTCACTTTGTCACTCTTGGTAGTGTGCTGTGGTCTTACAGCTCACAGCAAACTCAAACTTTGGGGCTTAAGTGATTCTCTTGCCTCAGCCTCCTGAGTAGCTGGGACTAAGGCACCCTCTACAAAACAGCTATTTTTTTGAGAGATGGAGTCTTGCTCTTGCTCAGGCTGGTCTTGAACTCCTGAGCTCAGGCACTCCACCTGCCTCGGCCTGTGCTAGGATTACAGGGGTGAGCGACCACAGTGACAGCTTTATAATTTGCCCAGCAGTGAATCCAAACTACCTCATGAGTTTAATGTCGCTGGTCTTGAATTTAACAACTGCCAAGATCCCTTTCAATTCACTGTTGTTTCTCCCTTTGAGAACAAGTATGTCTTGACTTTGAGGGGGCAGATGGAGGAGGCATCTGGAGTAGGGGGCAGATGGAGGAGTAGGGTGCTAGGAGGGGGAAGGCTGGCCGGGTCTAGGGAGACACAGGGGAGCAGTATGAGTTCCTAGAAGAACTTCCTGGAAGTGTCTGTGGTTCGGGAAAGTGAGGGAGCCTTATCAGTGGGCATAAAGAGGCTGTGGGTCAGATGAGAGAGGCCTGGGGTGGGGTAGGGGTCTTCCAGGAAAGAGCAAGGGATGTGCCTGAACTCCCAGGGACAGAGCATGGACTTGAGTGGCCAAGGTGACACTCCAGAGGCTTGTGAGGTGCATGTCTGGGCAGACAAAGAAAAAGCTTCAGTTCTCTGGGGACCACAGGTATTTGAAGCAAAGGTAGAGGACTGTCTGGTATAGAAATGGGTAGGAAGACTCCAAAAGTGCCAGCGAGATGTGGGCCCTAGAGGCTGTGTCCAGTTCCATTCTCTTTCCGGGTTGGCCCCTGAGGCGTGGAGAGGGACAGCTGACTCGGCAGAGACTTAGCCTATGCTATGGCCGTGAAGGGAGAGGGTCCCCATGGATGTCCTCCCCCAGTTTTAATCCAGTTTATTTATGTGCTTCCCTCTAAACTGCTACCTAATTATTTGCTGGCCTGATCTCAAGGACACTGAACTAATTAATTTAGATTGAGACAACTGGGGACAAATGAAACATTAACAGATTCTCATCTCTCTTCTCCAGTTTGTAGTTTGGAGGCAGGAAGTGAATTTAATGCAGAATATAAACATTTAATTAGCAGTTTAGGCTTCTTACTAAAATAATAGGTTTTCCCTTTAACACCATATTTCTTTTTTGAGTAAAATAATTTACTTTTAAAAATAATTAATAAGATTATATTTATTTTTTAATTGAAATGAAATGTGACACATGCTTTACTTAAGTAGTGGATGTATTATGGCAAAACTGTTCATAGGCTCGGCGCCTATAGCTCAACCGGCTAAGGCGCCAGCCACGTACACCTAAGGTGGCGGGTTTGAATCCCCAG
>NW_003852444.1:6719392-6730580 GCF_000181295.1 Otolemur garnettii
AAAAAAAAAAAAAAAAAAACAACTGTTCATAGATATGCACAGTCAATTAAGTTTCATATAGTCCCGCCTGGTGTCTTCCCATGTGTGTGCTTTAGATCCAGAGGTAATTGATCCAGTGATGTCTTTCATTAGATACTTCCAGGCTAATATACCGATAATCCTGACCATCGTCTGTATAGATATTCCTGGTTCCCCTCCCTTCCTTCCTCCCATCCTTCCTTCCTTCTGTCCATCCTCACAGTCTCACTCTGTCTCCCTGGGTATAATGGCATCATCACAGCTCACAGCAACCTCAAACTCCTGTGCTCAAGCACTTCAAGCAATCATCCTGCCTCAGCCTCCTGAGTAGCTGGAACCTCAGGCATGCACTACCAAGCCTAGCTAGTTTTTCTGTTTTTAGTGGAGATAAGGTCTTGCTCTTGCTCAGGCTGGCCTCAGATTCCTAAGAAATTCCTCAAGCAATCTTCCTGCCTCAGCCTCCCAGAGTGGTAGGATTACTAGGCACAAGCCACCCTGCCTAGCTCACGCTCTCTTCCTAAGTCTTTTGGTTTTGACTAAAATCAATAAAATTCCACCTCTTTGAGCAGAATTTGTTTCCATAGTTGCTTCTTTTTGTCTTTTAGTTTCTCTCTCTTCCCACCCGTGTGTATGTGTGTACACATATGTATCTATTTTGCATGTATTTATAGTCACTGAATTTAAGCTTACATTCTCACGAGAAGTCTATGTTATGAGCTCAGCACTTGATATTCCTTAGAGGCAGTGATATATAATGGAAAATTCATGAGCTATGTAACCAAACAGATGGGGGCTTAAATTCTAGCTCCAGCACGTTCAAACCACATAATGTTGGCAAGTTGCTTAACCTCTCTGAGACTTGGTTTACTGCCCTATAAAATGGGAGTAATCATCTCATAACTACCTAATGGGGTAGTTATGAGAATGTACAATATAATGTGAATCATATTTTTTTTTTAACTAGGTCTAATAAAGTGCCTCCATGGGTGGAAGTTACTGCTGTTCCTCAGAGGATTACAATGAGGACATCAAGTAATATAAATTATAAAAACTAGGGAAAGGGGAACATGGACAATAGACTTTTGAGAAATAAAGGGAAGAGAGTGAAAGTGAAAAGTGACAGAGATAAGTAAATATTTTTATTACTCAATTACTTTTTCTAAATAACTTACTTGCTTTCCTCACTGGATAGCAAAGGATGCAGTTTACACAAGATTTTTTTTTATTATTATATTTTTATTTAATTTTTTTATTGTTTGGAGTTCATTGAAGGTACAAAGAATTAGGTTACATTACTTGCATTTGTTAGGTAAAGTCTCTCTTATAGTTGTGTCCCACCCCCGAGAGGTGTGTCATACTTTAATATATGGCACCACCCCCGAAAGGTGTGATACTTTAATATGAAGAATGCATTCTAACTCTATCCAGGTTAATACAAAAGATGTAAAGTCTCCATCTTTTTTTTTCAATTGTTTTTTATTGAATCATAACTTTGTACATTGATGCATTTATAGGGTTCAGTGTACTGCTTCGATATATGATGTGAAATGCTTACATTGAACTAAGTAAAACATCCATCACAATTATACTCATTTCTTAATAGTTTTGAAATGTACCATTGCATCGTGCACATTAGGTGAGGTCCCCCTGAATACCCTCCCTCCTCCCATGTCTCCCCTCCCCTCCCCTCTCTCTCTTCTTCCCTTCCACTTTCTGGACTATAGTTACATATTGCCATTCGTATGAGTGTGTAGGTGGTTATATATTGATTTCATAGTAGTATTGAGTACATTGGATACTTTTTTTTCCATTCTTGAGATACTTTACTAAGAAGAATATGTTCCAGCTCCATCCAGGTAAACATAAAAGATGTGAAGTCTCCATCTTTTTTATGGCCTCATAGTATTCCATAATGTACATATACCACAATTTGTTAATCCATTCATGGGTCGATGGGCACTTGGGCTGTTTCCATGTCTTGGCTATTATGAATTGCGCTGAAAATGTCTTTGTTGTAAAATAATTTTTGATCACCTATACCTAGTAAAGGAATTGCAGGATTGAATGGTAGGTCTACTTTTAGTTCCTTGAGTGCTCTCCAAACTTCTTTCCAAAAAGGTCATATTAGCTTGCATTCCCACCAGCAGTGTAGAAGTGTTCCCTTCTCTCTGCATCTACGCCAACATCTGTAGTTTTGAGAGTTTGTGATGTGGGCTAATCTTATTGGAGTTAGATGATATCTCAAAATGGTTTTGATTTGCATTTCTCTGGTGATTAAGGATGATGAATATTTTTTCATGTGTTTGTAGGCCATGCACCTGTCTTCATCAGAGAAGTATCTGTTCAAGTCTCTTGCCCACATAGAAATGGGGTTATTTATTCTTTTCTTATTGATTAGTTTGAGTTCTTTGTAGATTCTACTTATCAGACCTTTATTGGAAACATAACCTACAAAAATCTTCTACTGTGCTCTTGGCTGTGCAAAAGCTTTTTAGTTTGATCAGATCCCAGTAATGTATTTTTGGTGTTGCTTCAATTGCCTGGAGGGTCCTCCTCATAAAATATTCTCCCAGGCCAATTTCTTCAAGTGTTTTCTCTGTACTCTCTTCTAGTATTTTTATAGTTTCATGTCTTAAGTTTAAATCTTTTATCCAGTGAGAATCAATTTTTGTTAATGGTGAAAGGTGGGAGTCCAGTTTCAGTCTTCTACAGGTCACCAGCCAGTTCACCCAGCACCATTTGTTAAATAGGGAGTCTTTCTCCCACTGAATATTTTTGATAGGCTAATTGAAGATCAAGTGGCGATAAATAGTGGGGTTCACCCCTTAGTTCTCTATCCTATTCCATAAATCTACTGCTCTGTTTTTGTGCCAGTACCATGCTGTTTTGATCACTATAGATTTATAGTATAGCCTGAGGTCTGGTAATGTGATACCTCCTGATTTGTTCTTATTTCTGAGTAATGTATTTGCTATTCAGAATTTTTCTGATTCCATATAAAACGAAGTAGTATTTTTTCAAGTTCTTTAAAGAATGACAATGGTGGTTTAATAGGGATTGCATTAAATCTGTAAATTGCTTTTTAACAATTGCTTTTAACAATGTTGATTCTTCCCAGCCATGAGCATGGTATGTTTTTCCATTTGTTAACATCTTCAGCTATTTCTACATAGGACAATTTAATTTGGTCTCTCTGACTTTTCCTTCATGATTTCTTTCGCTCTAGTTTATAGACTGTTTGAGAAATCATCCATCTGGTTCCCTGACTTTAAGAAGATGAATGTCATTTGAATATATGGCCAACTCTTCTTTTCCAGAAATTTAATGGCTTAAAACCACAACTTTTATTTAGATCACAATTCTGTGGATCAGCAATTTGGACTGGGCTCAGATGGACAGTTCTTCTGCTGCTCTTGGCCAGGTCCACTCATAAGTCTGTGATCAATTGCTGGTCAACTAGCCAGCTTGCTTCTAGGGAATGGCTGACCATTGGCTGGGGTGACAGAGGAAGGGAGTGATGGGGTCTGAACCTTGACTTTCTTATCAATCAGCAGACTAGCCCTGGGTTGTTCAGATGGCAGCTCAAGATTCTCAGAGGGAGACTTGAAGTGCCAGGGACTCTCAAGGTCCAGTTTCAAAACTTGGACAGTGGCACTTGTAACACCTTTTGTTGGCTGATGCAACTCCTAAGGCCATTCCAGAATCAAAGAACAGAGAAATAGATACCATGTCTTAATAGGAGGATCTGAGCATTAGGGCCAGTTTTGCTACCCTCCTTAGATGGGGACTCTGCAGTCCTCAGTAACAAGTGAATTCTGATCCCTTGGAGTCAACAGGTTCTGTCTCAGGTCTACTGTAGTAGACTTTTAGTCTTTTTCTTTCTTTTTTTTTTAATCCATGACTTGGCATACTGAAGACTGAAACAGATACTTAAATTTTTACATCCTTTATATTGCAGCCAGATCTCAAGTTTGTAAAGTGCTGGGTCCAAAGAATTGAGCCTGACCCCACTGGACCTTCCTTGGATTTCACCCCTGACCAGACCCACTCTCCCATGTCTGAGTAGTGTCCAGGCAGAGTCAGGAGGAATCAGCTGAGTGGTCTTTTCTTAAGAGCAGCTTATTCATTGTCTTTGATGTAGAAAGCGTGACAAGGGAAAAGGGCCTCCCCCCATTCTGGTGGAGTTCTTGGTCCATTTAAACATTGCATTGTAGAGAATGCTGGGCAGATAAGTGAGTTCAAATAGAGTTACTTTAAGCTCTTTTCATCCATCAGATGATCTCAAGATGGCTTAGTTTGTTTGAAGTCACTAAGGACTCATTTTCTGATCATTTTGGGGGCATAGACATTCCAATCATTTTCCTGAGTCAGTAGATTTAGGATCTGTGGTTTATCTCTAAGTCTCAGATTTAATGGGGTTTATTTTTCATGTGAATTTTATCTCAGAGTTCTAATTGGGTTGAACCATCATTACCCGCAGCCTTGGCCTTATTTCTCTTTGGTAATATGAACTTTCTGCATTGCCTCCTGGCCTGTAAACTCAACTCTATTCCCACTGAGGCCTGACCACAGGGAATTGCATGAGCCAGGAAGGAAGGAGAGATGTCCAGAGCTACTTGTTTCCCTCAGTGACCATGGAGGTTAGGTACAGGGATGACCTAGCCTTAGGAAAAACTAGAAAGCAATTGATCTGGGTTAACAGCTCCTCAGGACTTCAGTGGGCAGGGCCTAGAAGGGAACGTGCCAGACAGGATGTGTCTGCCTTCTGGTAGGAAGTCCTAGACTGTAGCCATCTGGATCAAAGAGTCTTCTACTCTGTGTAGCAGCAAAAATTAGTACGATCTCATCTGAACTACTTTTGCTGATTGATCAATTAGTATCTTGGCAAAGGGAAGAGATAAAATTCACTGCATTTCCTACTCTCCTTACACATAAGTGATCTTTCCTACAGGTGTCTTCTTTGAAGAATCTTGGAAAGCAGGTAACTTGAATGGAGGGAATAGGAATTATTTGGGTTGCTGACATATTCTTCACTTGCTAAAAATGAAGAGAAAGTATTCATCTTCTCCTGAGTTTAAGCCAGTGGTTCTCAACCTTTCCAATGGCGTGATGTATTTTCATTGTTACAAAGAGGTTGCGACCCATAGGTTGAGAAGCGCTGGTTTAAGTATTCTTTACTAGTTGAGGAGCTGGCCTGGTTGCATTTTTTTCTAGGGGGAAATAGGCTGGGCCAAGTGGTGATTTTGGTGTAAAGGGTAACCCTGGTTGTAAAACAAGGCAGCCCTGTGGACAGGCAGGTTGCCCCACAGAGGAAGGTAAGACAATAGGGTCAGGACATTCATATCTTTGGCTTCTGCCATGTCTAGGCATGTAGATCCTGCAGTTCTTGAAGAAAGGGAAACAGGTAAAAATGCACAAAGAACGTGATAATTGTGGCGAGAGAAGTAAATGTCAGAGTTCTGGGTGCTCGCGGGGTGCACAGTGGAATGATTTCCCCGGGCAAGTGGAAGAAGGCTGGGTCGAGAAGCAGGCATCCTACTAGACCAGAATAGGGCTGGGTGAAGTGGAAAGGCGGGAAGAAGCACAGACAAAGCATTTTGAGAATTTTAATGTACATTGGGGAAATCAGATTAAATCCAAACACACTGCTTTCAGAAAGACCTCTATTTGACAAAATGAAATGCTGTTCACTCTCAAAGCAGCTCCTTACCACTGTGCGAACTGAATTTGGTCACTTTCCTATGAGCTGCAGATCCATTTTTTTTTTTTTTTTTTTTTTTGAAAAAGGTGAAGAGATTTATCCAGCTCAGCTCTGTGGGGAATGTTATTTCACCTGTTTGAATGGTCTTTGTAGGGGAGGAATGGTATATATAACGTTAGTGATCACGAGTCGTTGCTCAATTCAAGGGATTCAGAACATGGATTTTAAAATACAAATTAAAATAAAAGAAATATCTTTAATAGAAGGAGCAGGACCCCCCCAAAAATCATTATTATTTTGTGCTGTTTAAATATGGTTTACCTGGGCTATGAGTTCTCAAAAATATTTGACATGGCACTCCGTGTGCAGGGCTAGCAAGATGGGAAGTGTAGAGTGAAATGGTGGTCGACAAGGGGCTGGGGTGGACTTGAGAGCTTTTGTGAATAAGACAGAGCTCAGGGTTGATTTAGAGGAACTTGACTTTGAAATTGATTCCAGTACTGGAAGCCTGCACTGGGGACGGAATCTGAGTGTTGCTGTCCACAAGTAACACTGCAGAACAGTTTTCTTCTGGCGAGAATGGTAGGAGGAGTGGAAGCCAGACGCTGACCCGAGATACTCTCTAAAGTAACTGGACATGAAACAATCATTTGAAAAATGTTCTTTATTGAAAATGTCCACTTATGTTGCAATTTTTACTAGTTAACAGCTTATTCACTTTACATGACTATTGCCTTTTAATTTTACTTCCACTTGTAAGCAGGAAACAACTGTTTACAAATAATTATAAGGCCTTTTGGGCTTTCTCTGATTCCAAGTCTTGCATTCCTGAGGTGATCTGATTGCTTCTTGTGGCCACCAGATACCTGGCACCTACTAGCATACCTGGCAGCAGAATCTGAGTCCTGAAATCAAGTGCCTTGGTTAGTGTTTTAAGCATCAAATTAGAAACGATTTCAAGAGGACTGAAAGGCATCCAGTGAGAAAAGAGACATTTCACTTGCAGCTGGAAGGCTGGGACTTGCATGTGCCCAGTGACTGTCCCCGGTAGCCTGGGGGCAAGTTACTTAATCTTTCTCAGCTTCAGTTTCTACCTCTGTAGAAGGTGAGGATGATTGCACCTGCCTTGTTGAGGAGGGGTTCCAATTTTATGGGTAACATTTCAGCTCTTTAAAAAAAAATCTGAGGCCAAATAGCAGATTTCTATTTTAAAAAGGTGGGGTGGTAGATTTTCAGGGTGTCTGGTAAATTTTTTACTGAATTATTCTTTATTTGAAATTATTTTCTAACCGGAACAAGATCTTAATGTTGAAAGTGCCAAATGCCTCACACGTATTTCTAGGCTCAGTGGGTGTTTTTGAACCTGGCATTTATCTTTGGCTTTTGAGGCTGAAGGGGAGGGGAGTGAGGTGGCAATACTGAAGAACCGATCATGAAACTGCCATCATCACATTCTCCTTGTCCTGCAACACTTAGCAAACCAGGTCGCCACCAGCTTCAACCCTCAGGCTTTTGCTTCTCCTTCCTCCAAAAACATGTCTGTGAAGAGGCTTTTTCTGTGCCTGGTTGACGGGCTCCTACTCTATGAAGATGGAAACATGCAAGGATTTCTGGGGTTTTTTTTTCTAAAGACCGAGCAGTGGTGTATCTGTCACCACTTACAAAATGTTGGCCTGGTGAGAATGAGGCCCAGGAGAGTGATTGGTTTATTATGACCATCGATTACTTAATTTTTTTCTTTTAATAATGCATAATTTTATTTATTCAATCATGCTACATATTCCTTGTCCTCATGGAGCAGACTTTCTGGGGGAAAAGTTGTCAGACTCACTGTGATCAGCTTTTAAGCCACTCTGCCATTTGGTCATCAGCATTATTTATTGTACAGACCATTCTTGTCAAGGGCCTGTGGGTGTTGTTTTGTTTTATTTCAGATTGATATGAGGGTACAGTTAGGTTACAGTGTTTGCGTTTGTGAGGTGAGGTCCCTGTTGTAGCTGTGTCCTGCACCTGGGGGGTGGGCCATACACCCTCACTTCATGCCCCTTAGATGGCAGCGCACCAATCCCCTCCCTGATTATTTTTAAATGCAGGTAAAATGGTGGAAGAAAGGTATCTCCACTGGTGCCTACCAGAAGCTCTGTCTGAGGAACTTCAGAGTTTTATCGTTATGTTACATAAGAACCAAGACTCCCACGGCTGGAGCAGAGTAGGGTCACTCCAACCCAGGCTTGTGGCAGTCTGAAGGCAGGGAGATCCCACAGCAGGGTGACTAGGAGCGCTCAATGACTAATTGTGCCAGTGCTCAGGCAGTGTCTGCGGTCTTCTTTGTATTCCTTGCAGATGGAACAATTGTCCCCATTTGTCTAGAACTGAGGGGTGTCCTGGGATATAGGACTTTCAGCCCCACAACCAGGAAAGTCGGGGGCAAGCTGGTCTCCCGCCTCTCTAATCTCCCTGACCGCCTTTTCTCTCTCTTTCCTCCTCTCTCATGGTTGAACAGCACAGGGAGCACTGCAGACTCTTTGTTCACTGTTGCAAGTAAACTTTACACATGGTAGACCTGGAAAGCTTGGGGAAACAAAACAATCTGTTTTTTAAAAATAAGCGTGCTCCTTGGGGAGTTTGGATTTAAGATGAGCTGCCTTTGTGGAGCTTAAGTTTGAGGTGCCTGCAATGCTCCTGGTGATTTCTTTGTAGCCCCTTTTCCTTCTGCTGAAAGTTTTCTGATCATAGAAAGCCTTGGCTGTTGCAGTTAGAACAGGGAGCAAACAGCCTGGTTCCACTCCCTCCAGAAGTTTCACTCTCTGCTCTCTACACCTGCAAGAACAGGAGTATTTGTAAGCTGTGTGTTGTGTCCCTAGGACTACTGGCCTTCTATTTTCTTGAAAAATAATGTATGTCTGGAGAATATTTAAGTTAAATCCTACACTTTAGTCCCCAGGGATGATTAAATGCTGTGTCATTTCACAGCGTCACTTGTTGCTTTAGTTATCCTCTGTGCAGACGCAGGACAGGTGTGACCTGCCTCTCAGGGTCAAAGGGCTGGACTCTAGTTATGTCTGTGGAACTTCAAGATACAGACAGAAGCCCATCCCTGTAGGAGCCTCTCAGGGCTGCCGCCTTATCTCCATGCGGAGCGTCTGGATGTCTCTCTCCTTACAATTCATCAGGCCAGGGCCTTTTATTTTTCTGGGCTCTCAGCTCACAAGCTCCTGCTGCTTCTTCCTGACAAACTCACAAGACTGTGCGATCTTACCAGGCTATGTGAAAACCCAGGATGACGTCCTTCCCTGCCCAGGCCCTCTTTGTTTGGCTACCTGACTACCTGTTTTACGTGGCCCTCTTCTGCTTGGTTGTCGAGCTGCCAGATGTTTGGAACCTAGTTTGCGTCAGGCAGTTGCCTAGAAACCATCATGAAAATAGGATTAGGAAAAGCATTTTTCCTATATTACAGCTGCTTTCTGATTAAGACTTGGTATTAGAAATAGCTCTGAATACCCCTTTGCGGCCTTAAAACACGTGCACGGGAAGTGAGGATTATTCAACAGGGATGAAGTGATTTCTCCACAGTCACATTCTGAGGGGATCACAGCCAACTCAGATATCCCCTCCCCTACAACTCCCCACACCCTTCCTGTTCAGGATTGTCAGGTGTTGGGGATTGTTGGCCCTTTTTAACTAAGCTTCACATAAACCAACAGCAAATCTCAGACACTATTGTTTACCCATTTGCTCCTTGGCCTCAGCCCTGCTGGAGTGTGTGCAGAGAGATGTTAGAAAGTGATGGCAGAGACCCGATCTGAAGAAGGAGGAGCAGTTAGTGAGATAGGCAACAAGCAGGTTTTCAACAAAATACCAGCCCGAGCTAACCCCACTTTAAATCATCTGCAGTGATTGCCCACCCTCAACCCTGCTATTTCCCAGGAGATGAATCAGGCTGATGTTAAGAGACATCAAGATTTAAGACATACATTAAAATGTCCTGTTAAATCATTGACGTATTTTTAAGCTCCTTCTGAAAATAAATTGGTAAATAAATGATTATGGGCTGAATTGAGGGGGTCAGTGGAGACAGGAGGAATCAGGAAACCTTTAGAAAGTCAGTAAGTCAGCAAATACTTATTGAGCACTTCCGGCATGCCAGACTGCCCTTGCAGGTGTGGTGGGGTGGCTCCCAAACCTTGAGCAAGACAGATAGTTCCTGGATCTAGTGGGGTGTGGGGAGCAGGACTCAGGTGATAAAAACTGAAACAGGTGGATATAGAAAAATTGATTTCCGATAACAGCAAATGCCAGGGAGATGATAAAGCAGAGTTGATGGCTACTGTTGGAGCCCGGGACACTGCCTTGCTGAGGTGACGTTTGGGTTAGATGCTGAGGGTTATCCTCTCTGCAGTGGGGGGAGGTCATAAAGGAGGCTGAGTATATGGTAGAGATAGTTAATAGAAATCCAAACACAAAGAGAGCCTTCCATGTTGTTAGGTGATAAATCACGTCCATATTAGGAAAGCCATGTCCAAGCTTCTTGGAAAAGGGAATCAAACCTCACCAGATGGTTTTAATTACCCTTTTGGGGGGGATGCCTAACGGGGTATTAGTCATAAACTTGACAATAACAACATCTAGATTTTCCCAGAGATATGAATGGATGAGAGTTACTTTGCATTTGAGATTTTATTTTTAAACAATGAAAATAACATCACCAAAGTTAGAGGAGTAAGGAAAAAAAGATTTCCTATCTCCTGTCCTAACAGTAGTCTTCTATATTTTGTGTATTTTTTCCAGTATTTTTTTATGTATTTAATTTTAGGCAGTTAATCTTTAGCCCTTTAAATGCTTAACAGGCATTTTCTCCTCAAACCTATGTACCATACTTACAAATTTTAAGGACTAAGTACAATCAATTCTTGTTCTTTGCAGTGGCTGTGTTCTAGTAAGTCACCGTGAACACTGGGTTAGTAAATACTGAATCAGGGCTCCCAAGAAAATGTAGGACTAGGTTCCTGAAAGCCTTGGATGACATTTTCCCCACTAATCGACACATGGGCTTATTTTATATGTGCTTCTGTTTAAAAGACACCGTGTTTGATGTATATTGTTGACTTAGGAGCATTGAGCTGTGGCCAGGAGCGCTGTAACCCCTGACGGAGCAAAGTTTTTCTAACATATGGATTTTCTCCATGAAGCCTTTTTATCCTTTGGAGCACTGGACAGCACTTCATGCTTGGGGCCATTCTGAACAGCAAAATCACCAACAAAAAGCACAAAGATGCAAAGAACATGGCACTGAGCAGACCATGAACAGGACACTTGTTTATAGACTGAGGGGGCTCGCGCAGGAGGCAGCCACCGCCTGGGGCAGCCTCAGCTGGGAAGGTGCACATCACCTGACTCTAAGTTTTGGCTGCTCTGCCCGGGTTCCCGAATGACCATGAAAGTGCCACAGGCATCGGTTTGCGGGGGGGG
>NW_003852444.1:6730600-6821448 GCF_000181295.1 Otolemur garnettii
AGGGGTGGGAGGGAGTCACAAATAAATTTTAGCAAGTAGCTGAGCACCATTGTATTATTCCACTGACTGATTATCCCATGATTAACGGAATCCTTAATGGTGCACTTGAGAGGCGTACCCAGACATAGTTCTACTCTGTTGTTTGTAGGGCCTTTGTAATTCCTCCTCACTCCCTCCCCAAACAAACCAAATCCTGACGACAGCACTACTGGAGGAGTGGCTCAGAAGCTTGGGGCAGGGGAGAAAACAGCCCCCTGTGTCTCCGTGGGGGATGATGGTAATAATGCCACCTGACAGTCACAGTGGGGGGGCCTCGACACCTGGGGACTTCCTGATGTGCTGATTTTCCCAGAAAAAGACATAAGTGTGAGTTGATGGTAATCAGACCCAGTGTTTTATCCTTCACAGAAGCCCAGAAACTCTCCATCCTTTCTTTGCCCGGTGCCTGCTTGGTGAGACTAGCTATCCCATTGCAGGACACTGTGCTCCACAGGTGGCCCAGGAACGCCTGACATATCCACCCACGTTTTCACCATCGAAGCTCAAGAAGCACATGGTGGAGTGGAAAGACAGTGGTCTGTGCAGTCAGAGGAAGCGATTTCGATTTCATGATTCCACCCTTTCCTCAGCTGTACAACTCTGGGAAAGCATTTTCTCACTGGTAAAGTGGGGATAATAGTGCCCTAACTCATTTCTATTGTGAAGGTTTAGTAAAATAGTGTATTTGGCCACTTTCCTCATTATACCTCTGATAAGACCTCTATGGACAAGGAGTTTATCAATGGCTTCCTAGAGGAAATCAATGAGTTGTCTTTTTTTTTTTTTTTTGAGACAGAGCCTCAAACTGTCCCCCTGGGTAGAGTGCTGTGGCATCACAGTTCACAGCAACCTACAACTCCCGGGCTCAAGTGAGTCTCCTGCCTCAGCCTCCCAAGTAGCTGGGACTACAGGCATCTGCCACAATGCCTGGCTACTTTTTGGTTGCAGCCGTCATTGTTGTTTTTGGCAGCCCAGGCTGGATTTGAACCCGCCACCTTAGGTGTATGTGGCTGGCGCCTTAGCCACTTGAACTACAGGCGCCAAGCCCAATGAGTTGTCTTGACTGTGACCTTTGTTTCCCAGCAACCAGTGAC
This sequence comes from Otolemur garnettii, assembly GCF_000181295.1. Lineage (NCBI taxonomy): Eukaryota > Metazoa > Chordata > Mammalia > Primates > Galagidae > Otolemur > Otolemur garnettii. Next base: position 6,731,734 of record NW_003852444.1, read on the forward strand.
TCTGCCTGGAGAGAGTCACTCAAGAACACCACTCTCAAATAACCGGTGTGCATCCATGTTGGCATCAGTGAGTGTCTCAGCTAATGTCACTATTTACCTTTCTCAGCTAATGGCACTATTCTTCCTAAACACATTATTTTTCCCTGGTGAGAGATGTGCACACATTCCAGGATAAACATTAGTGAAATATCCCTTAGGCTTTTTTCTCATCTTGATTGGGATGTTGGTAAGTGTTGTATACGTGTTACCTGTTGAATAAAGCTGCGGAAGGGTCTTGCTGAATGTCACAGTCAAATAAATGGGGCATAGGAAGAGGCCAGAGCAATAGCAATGCCCATTTTATTTGTGGAAACAGTGAAATATAGAGAAGTGATTGGCACAGAAGGATCCTGAAACGAGGGAAGGCATTTCTAGGCTTTTAAATTGCTGAAGTGAAGAAATATAAAGATGCCCTTTCTCCTGATAATTTTGAGATTCAATGAGAATATGTAGGTCCTTATAAAATGTTTGTTTGGAGATCCAGCTTACACCTATCAAGGACACAGTTTCCAGCATGTTCTTTTTTAAATTTTTGTGTGAAGTTAGCAGGTGAAGCCCGATTGCTTTCGAGAGGTCATAGGAAACCTTGAAATGGAAATGGCAAGCATGATGGGGTTAGCAGTCGAAATGCTAAGCTCCAGGTCCAAGTAGCTATTCCTTTTTGAACTTTGATAGCTGGTATCTGCTTGAGAGAAAATGTTTGTTTGTGCTGGCTTGGCCTTTGAGATTTCCCTGAACCCGGTGATCTCCAGACCCTGATGTGAGTTCTAGACTTAGCTCTCAACTAAGTAGAGGGATGCCTTTATGTGTACGTGTTTGGGACTTTTTTCCATTCTTGTGTGAATGTCTTATTATATTTCTGATGACTCATATGGTGTGAGTTGGTAACACAGCCGTCTTTATGCAGGAGACAGAGTCACAAAATGGGGTGTTTTCATCCTTGTCACTGAAACTCATTTGAATGGCCAGTTGCCCATTGTTATGCAGGTCACAGAACAAAGAAAGTGCATCTGATGTGCCTTGTGAGTCTAAGACGGTACAGGGATAGGATAGGAACGGTTGGTTTATTTTCATGAGGTTGTTTTTATTAATGTGCTAATAATCACTCTGTGGATTCCATAGGAAGACTTAAACAGGGAATTCTTGTTTCAAGTCCAGAACACCTTCCAATAGCCTAGAGGACCCTCTTAAATACTTACCTTGGCCAAGGTGTGGCAGTATCCTATTCCCTGTTACTTGCGGTGAGTGTCTTCAAGTAAGTAGTCTGGTGGTGAGTGGTCTAGTAGTGAGATGAACTTAGACACTGAAAGTCTAATTAATTTGTTTTATTCCAACTTTACAGGAAAAGGGGATAGAGATGCTACAGGTAGGTATTGGCCCTGACCGTGATGTTTCTCTGGCTGCTAGGGAGCTAGCTCAGGTGCTAGCTGAGAAAAATAGTTTGATCATGAACTGAGTTTTGGCTGAATGAGGTATAAGCCTCAATGATGAATGAGTGAGCATGTCTGGGGCAGTCATAGCAGGCCTTGAGCTGTAAGACAGCATGTCTGCATCTCCAGAATTTGGCACCTTGTGAGTTCTTTATGTAGCTTGGCTGGACTGAAGCCAGAGTGGTAAGAGAGCAAAGGTAGGACACAAGAGGAGAGGCCTAAAGACAGTGAATGAAGCAGAAGCGTGGTCTTGCAAGGTCCCTGGCGTTAGCCTAGAAGAGGAACTGCTGAGGTCAGGTAGGGAAGTACCTTGTTCATCCAGGGAGGCAGAAACAGAGGAGCTAGGGGAGCTGCAGAGTGTAAGGACCCGAGACTCCAGGGCCAGGCAAGGAGCTAACTGCTGTGGACGCCGGTGGGGCCAGAGGGAAACTGGCACCGCTGTAACCTCCTGCAGAGGTTGGCAGGGGGAGGAAGTGGTCGTGGAGATGAATATTCCCAGAGTCACACTAGCCAAGCCAGGCTGTGACTAGTCTTAAGTTAGAGCAAGAAAAATGTGTGTACTTTGTGAATTTCAAAAATTCCTTCTCTTTTACTCCTCTCAGTTTTCTTGTAAAAGTTTCTTAAAAAAAAAATTCAACTTTGTCTTGGCTAGCCCACCAGGAAAAAAAAAAATAAAGATTTATCTAAACTTCGGCCAGGGTAGGACAACTGATCTATGGTCCAGGAGGCCAGACAGGAAGTCACAGCTGCCATCTTAAACTGGCTTCTCCGAGGGCGTGAGCGGAGGAGCAGGGCGGGAGGCAGGGGCCAGGTTCCAGATCCAGGGCTGGAGAGGCTCCACCAATTCTGGGGGTGGGGGGCAAGGGCAGGGCCATACTCTGCCTTGTGAAGCTGACTGAAGGGCTCTGGGATGCTCCACCTCTCACGTTTGTCTTTAGAATTCATTTCTTCTTTAGGTAAACATCCTCGGACAGTTGACAGACAGGAGAGAAAGTGCAGGGGAGGGAGTGGCTGGACATGGGGCCAGGCAGTGGGTACATTAGTTTTCTGTCACTACATGTGTTAACCAGCTCAGGTTGCAATAACAAAATACTATAGACGAGGCAGCTTAAAGAATGGAAATTTATTTCTCCCCGTTCTGGAGGTGGGGAAGCCTGAGACCAGGGTGCCAGCATCGACGAGTTCTGGGGAGGGTTCTCTCCCTGGTTTGCACATGTGCGCTTACCTATAGGTGACCCAACTTGTCAGACAAAGGCCCAGTTCTCCTAAGTCCTACTTGCTCTCAACAGGAGGGGCAAAATTAGGAAATTTCTATCCATGCAACATTTAAAGTATCAGAGGCGGGAATAATGCTGTGATCTGGGATATTATTGCCCTGCAAAGTGGTCTGTCTTTGAAGCTTGGGTCTGTCAGTGGCTTATTTTTTTAAAACAAACACACAAATAGAAAGTCCATCTTCTGGGTAGAAAATGTTGTCTCTTGTCAGTTGTCCTCGTCGTTCTTTGTTCCCTGAGGTATATTTAAACCAGATCCCATCCAATTTGATTAAATGGAGTCTGTTTTTAAAAAAACAAACGCTCCCCTCCCCTCATTATAAATTATAGTGTTTCATTGTAGAAAATATAGATAAGAATTAAAAAAAAACACCTGTTATACTGTGAAAAAGTGTATATATTGTATGTATATAAGGCTGTCCGGAAAGTATCCAACCATGCAACATGGAAAAATACACATGTGTGGTTGGATACTTTCCAGACAGCCCTCATGTATATCCATATAGCTATAAAATTCCATATTCTAGCATGTATACATAATTTTCTACTTTATAATTAAAAGTTACAGATTGTAAATTTGTAAGAAATATACACATACATTAATATATAGCAAAATAAATAATGACAGTTATAAATTAGAGAATATAGTTTTTGCAACATAATTTTTTCTTTAGAGATATATTGTGGACATTCTTATATATTAACAAATAGCTTTCTACAATGGCAGTTTCAACAGCTACTTGGAAGTGCGTTATTTTACTCTTCCATGTGTTACTTACAATTTCACGTAGCTCAGTGATGGAGGTGCTGAGCTGTTCTTCACGATTGGGATCCTGTGGTCTTCAGCCAGTGCGTTGACGTATATTAATGAACACTGATACGGTGCTGGCTGCTTGCAGAGGCCAAACTTGTGCTTTAGGTTTACTTTTTCCCTGGTCAGTTCCCAAGGCTACATGCAGAATTTTAAATACCTCTTTTGTGAGCTGGAAGTCCCAATAAACAAACCACTTTGTTGAGACTGGGAGTATTAGCACTGGCACGATTTCCTAATTTCACAGCGCGTTGCAGACATCACGAGGCAGCGTGGTGGTCCAGCTGCACCTTAGTTCTACACACAGACTCTGTGTGCAGCTTTGTGAATTGCTGTTTTTCTTTCCCTTTCCTTCTAACTGGGCTGCTGGTAGCGAAAATCCGTTAAAACAAAGGTGAGCAAAGGATCAGTGTAAAGCCCAAACTTGAAAAGTTTGGTTAGAAGTTTAACCTATTAGAAGATTGAGCTTTGCAAATGCGAAGACTGTTAGGATTAATGGGCAGTGGGGCCTGGATATTGATGGGTGGTTAGGAAGTGGTCTCTCCCTTGGCAGAGACAGTCATCAAGATATTTTTGGACACAGTACTGAATTTCATGTGAATAAGAAAAATAGACCCACGGAACCCCCCTCCCACCAAATTATTCTAACAACGTATCTATCCCTTGTCATCCAGCAGAGTCTACATTTTGAAAGCACTTTTCTGATTTTTGTAGTTGTGATCATGATAGGAAGGGGGCTGCAACGAGCATTTAGTGCCCAGGGGCCCTGGAATGTGTAGGGCAACCCTGTGAAGGAAAAGTCATCTTACCCACAGCAGGAACACTGTCTGGGGGAGCACCTCCAGCCATTTCAGAACTTCTTGGTTTCTTCTAAGGAATGGAGCAGAAAACACGAGATGATAGCCCTGAGTTTTTCTAGGGCTGAGGCTTCCTAGAAATTGCTAGTCCCATTTTTCATAGAGGTTCTGGTAGCTCAGGCTAGGAGGATCTTGGTCCATGGTGAGGGATTTGGGTCAGGGGAAGGGAGGTCAGCACTTTTGGAGTCTGATCTTTCTCTCCATCTATCCTTGTTCTGTGCAAGTTGAGTCATTTTTTCTGATAATAGCCTGTCTGGTTGTTTGTCTCAAGGACCAGCTGTTGAGAGGGTGGAAATCATCCAGTACTGCCCAGCTGTGAGCTCAGCCATCCTCAGGGGAATAAATTCATTGCCAAAAGAGTCTCAGAAAAGGCCAAGGAGGGGGAGTTGTGGGGAACATTGACTCAGGCTTAAAATTTGTTTTCAGGCTGTTTTATTCCCTTAGGTGTGAGTGGAAGCAGGGGCCACCTACATCACATCTGGTCTCAGAGTGTCAGAGCTGCAGGGGGCCTGGGAGACCATCTGGGCACACTCTTTTATTTTAAATTCTGAGAAAAGAGGCCCAGAGAGGTTGGGTGACTTGCCTGAGGTCACAGAATCAGGTAGTGACACAGCTGGGTCTAAAACCCAAACCTGTTCTTTCCACACAAAGCATTCTTTCTACTATATCGGCAGTGACTCCTATGACTTCTTACATTATTTACTAATGAAGCTTTGCTGACTTATTTTCCAAAATGACCTCCTGTCCCCTGCACCAGTGGATTGCATCATTATTACAGGCAAATTTTATATACTTTCTGAGACCATTGGCTTGATGGGTAACAGAAAAGAATCTTTTATGACCAGAAGGCAAACGCTTCCCACTCGTGATGCAGTAAGCAGCTATCCACCTCTGTTCTATCATGAAAACAATTCAGAAGCCTTGCTCTACATTTTCTTCTGGGAGAAAAATACTCAATTAAGCTGTTTGGTAACACGTTTTAGCATATGGTTGTCGTGTGTGTTTTCCAATGGTGCCCTGCCGAGTATTTCTGTTGCTTGTTCTCATAACAACCTGCTGAGATCACTAGATTCCATTTATGGTCTTTCTTAGAAAGAGAATATTTTATGGCTTCTTTTTTCTCCTTCCTTAAACATTGAACTCTACCAAGGTCTAGCCCAGAGGAGTGGCAGGACTGTGTCCAGATGACGGAAGATCTGCCTGAGGGCAAAGGTGCTCCAGACATACCTTTAGGAGTACCTGGACCCACTTCCAGAGAAAGCTTTGGGAGCCTGAAGATATCATCTATGGAAAAGATTTGGCTGGCTAGTGCTTAGAATTAGGGTAGAGAATATTTAAGCATATGCAGGACATTTTCTCCACCAAATGGCTCTGTTTTACTTCCTTCCTGTTGGTGCTCTGTGATGGACTCTGAGGTGCCCAGTGAGTAATGATCTCATTCTTCCCGCTGGTTTACTTTGGTTGTCTTAAAGCCGCCAAAGCAGAACTTGGCATTATTCATTCAGTTTAGCTCTAGCTAGTTCCTTCATAAAAGTTGGGGTGAGAGGTTTGCATAGAGATTATAATTATTGGTTAGAACAAAAGTTCACTGATGGAAGAAACGTATCATCAAAGTGTTGTTGAATGATCAAGGAATCACAGGGCACATGAGAGATGCTTTGAGACTGGAGATAGGGACCTGGTTTTCAGAAAGGGAAAAGGAAGATTTGTCAATTATGAATTAATGAACTGAACATTGTGCCCCTTAGTAAGCAAATGGGCAACCTGGAATCTAGTGTGAGTTCACTAAGAAAAAATGGTCTTCACTGAGCCTCATCATTTTGTAGAGTGCTGACAGACTGACAGGCCAGAGAAAGGCTTAATCCTTTGCCCCAGTTTCAGCAAGGCATGTAACACAAACAATAAAATAGATAATACTTAGTAAGTTCTTATTATGTAAAAGGAATGATTCTAAGTGAGTAGAGAAACATCAAATTCTGTTCTCAACCTTCCTAATGCTGTGATGTATTTTCACTGTTACAAAGGGGTCACGACCCACAGGTTGAGAACCGCTGTTTTAGGGGATTATGGTAGTGGTTAATGTAGACTAAATTCAACTTCTTCATTAAAATGATGACACTTGCTTTTCCAGTTTCCCTCATGCCTAGAGATACGATGAGTTAATGGCTTGCCTGGACGCTGGCTGTGTCGAGTGACAGAAGAGTCAACAGGTGGCTCTTCACTTCCAGCTTTTTCTGGATGTCCTGTCCCAAGCAGGCTCTTGCCTTTTGGGTTCTAGTAGCATTTGGAAATACACAGGAGGGTTCATCCTCTTAGCTGGTTGAGTTTCATGAGAGGAAGGAATGTTTAGGAGCAAACGGCTGATGGCTGCTTTCGGTAACTGCTCACTGGCTCCCCACGATGGAGGAAAAACCCACGTGGGTAACTGTGCAGGAGTTATTCATGTTCATAGCCCATCCGTGGCTTTCTCAGCCAATTTTCACTTACCATAAAACCATATTAGATCCAGATTAAACTATTGATGAATTCATTTTACTTTCACTACAATTTTGAAAGGCAGATTGTATTGCTAATTTTCAAATGGGGCAGACAGCATGCAGGATTTGACTAAGGTTACTTCTAAGGATTACAGAGCTGATTTAGAATATATGTCTTCTGACTCACAAGTCTAGTACCTAAAACCCATTAGAGGCAATGGCTACCAGCCCTTGGTATGTGTCAGCATGCTGAATTCCAGAGAGGTGGGGCATGCGCGCGAGGTCTGACAGAGGAAGAGCTGAGTGGCCAGAAGCCAGAACCTGCCTTGCTCTCCCAGCTTGGTGACCTCTGAAATTGCTGTTGCTCTTACCTGGGGGCAAAGGGGCACCTCCTGGCAGTGAGTCACTCCCTGTGCATTTAAACATGACAGGTAGTGCTTTGTACTGCCTCTGAGGCACTTGCCTTGTCCCCAGTGTGGCCCTCTAGGGATGAGATTATCTCAGTAATGCTTATGACATATTTGGCTCATAAATAAAATATGGGTTTCCAGGAAGCCTGCACGCCATTTGTTTTTGTCCTGCAAACTTCATGATGCCTTAAATGTTTCACACTCAATGTCTTTGGCGTCGGATCTTGACATAGAGGCGGGATTCTGCCCAATGCATGTCCTCGTCAGAGAATTGCATGGGATTAGTCTGTGGGACCCTCTAAAGTCACCTGCTCGTCATGCTTGCTTATGTTTAGCCACTGTGTCTCTTGTTACAGAGGCTGTAGTGTCAGAGGTCATCCCTCAACTCTTTGATGTCACGTGCCACTCTGGATCTCAATTTTCTCAAATTAGAATGACCAGGTCAACTCAGATGATTTCCACCGTTTTTCCAGTTTTACTAGTTCTAGGATTTGGGGCCTGCTGTCATAATCCAAGATTTTTCTGGAGTGGCAAAATACTAGGTTTTGTTCTTTTACGGCAGAACCCAAGCGAATAGAAACGATGACTACGTCAGCTTGTGCCTTCACTGCAGGATGTGAGGAAAGGCCCTAGGTGTTCCCTGGTGGGGGAAGGACCGAAATGTTGACAATGGAAACTGTGTGCTAAGGAGAGGAAATGGGGGTGTTTTCTGTTTAAGAGAGTGCAAAGAACCAGAGAGGAGAGGCTCATGGCTACAGAGAGGACAGGAGATACAATCAGGAGAGTCTGACAAAAAGAAAAAACAAACCTCCAAATGTATCTATATAGTGAGAATGGAAAATGGTTGAAAACTGAAAATGGAAGGATAAAAGACAGAGGGCGGGGTGTCAACAAGGAATAAAGCACCAGTCAGGAAGACTGTAGAGAATTTAACTGGGGGAATAAGAAATTTAAATCTATTTTTACTCTAACTGTGGAGAATTTGGACTTAAATTGGGTTATGTGGGAGGCTTTTAAGTGTGGGAGGGTTAAAAGCAAATGTTTCCTTGGCCTTGACATGTGGGATAGACGAGGCAGAAAGTCCTGCTGGGTCATCAGGGTTCCTGTTGGAGAGTGTGGCGGTATCGTGTGGAGCTCTAGTCTGGATTTGGGGATAAAAGTGGAGAAATGGGGGAGGGAAGCATTGGCCTTGGAGTTGGCTGTGGCTCTCAGCAGCCCGGTCTCCTCAGTTCTCCACCCTGAGTGGAGCGCTCAGAACACCAGGGTCTGTTACTGCCTCGCCCTGCCCCAGTGGCTGGCCCACCCCTGATTTTGACAGGCTCTTATTTGTTGCTGAGATGCAGCTAGCTGGCGTGGTATAAGGAAGAGGCAAGAGAAGGACTGGGGGGATGGTTTGAGGTTTTGGAAACAAATCAAAGAGACTCCTCCATCTGATATAGATATTTCTGGAACAGCTCTGTCTGCTCTAAAAGGATCGATCCTGGCGATTTCCTCTACTGAGACCTGGATGAGGAGATTGCTCTGCTCTCAGGCCCAAGTTAAAATTATAACTTTTGGCTTGGCGCCTGTGGCTCAAGTGGCTAAGGCGCCAGCCACATTCACCTAAGGTGGCAGGTTCAAATCCAGCCCGGGCCGCAACAATGATGGCTGCAACCAAAAAAAAAAAAAAAAAAAATGGCCAGGCGTTGTGGCGGGCGCCTGTGGTCCCAGCTACTTGGGAGGCAGAGGCAGGAGACTCGCTTGAGCCCAGGAGTTGGAGGTTGGTGTGAGCTGTGATGCCATAGCACTCTACCCAGGAGGACAGCTTGAGGCTCTGTCTCAAAAAAATAAATAAATAAAAAATTAAAAAAAAATAAAATTACAACTTTTTATTTTTCAACAATTAGGAATCTGAGATCTGAGGTCTGTGTGTCAGTGGACTGGGAGGCAGCAGGGGCTGTGCTCAAAGTGTTGAGGAAGGAGAGTGGGCAGCAGGGTCCTGCTCTGCTCCACACTGCTCCCCCAGCTCCACCCTGGGGATGACACTCAGTTTGCAGAGATCAGATACGGGAATGGCCTGGACTTATCTGGTCATATGTAAAGCTCTGGGCATTGAACATGGAAGGTGGTATTATGTTTTCTTAGTATTACTTTTATTCTTGTGGGTGTGCATTAGATACCCTTGGGTTGTAGAAAGAAAGATCCTACCAGGAATGTATTTTGGGAACATTTGCTTTTATATATGAAAACAGACTTAGCAGTAGGCAGGCTGGATTTGTTTTGTGCTTGCTGACTCCGAGTCTCTCCTTTGCCAGTAGGAGCCACCTGTGAGGAATTTATTCCTTAATCTTGTTAACTCATTATCTATATTATGGGTGCACGTTCTTGAAATGAAACATCACATTCTAAGAACGGTCATAGGCCATTTGGATTTGGATTGGATTTGGGGAAAATGCAATGTTTCTTGTTTTAATGATGAAAATTGTGTTGCTTGAAATGAATTAGTGTTAGGGCATGAGCTTGAAGCAAATATCACATGTAAAAAATTCGCATTTTATTTGCATGATAAATAAATCAGAGGTGACTTTTAAAAATAGACTTTATTTTTTATTTTTTTGGCCGGGGCTGGGTTTGAACCTGCCACCTCCAGTATATGGGGCCAGCGCCCTATTCCTTTGAGCCACAGGTGCTACCTGACTTTATTTTTTTTTTTTTTAGAGCAGGTTGTGGTTCACAGAGAGGGTGAACAGCAAAGATTTCCCATATAACCCCTGGTCCTGTATTTTCATGGCCTTCTCCATTGTCAGCATCTCCCATCAGAGGGGTCTGTTTGTTACAGGTGCTGAACCTGCACTGACACGTCATTGTCACTCAGAGCCTGTAGTCACATTAGGGTTCCCTCTGCGTGTTGGACATTCTCTAGGTTTGGACACATGTCTAATCACATGTACCCATTTCAGTGGCACACAGAGTGGTTTTACTGCCTTAGAAATCCTCTGTGTCCTGCCTGTTCATCTCTCCTTCCCCAGGGTGACTCTCTTTACAAAACCTCAAATATACCCTAACAATGAATCTATAATAGGATTCCTTTATATAGCATCCTTTATGCCTTTATAATTTGATTAATCTGTTTCACATACTTCTTTTTATTTGAGAAAAGAGTATATCTGGCTATTACCAATCAAACATTTGTTTTGTAATACGGCCCTTTAAGAAGGATTCCTGTTGTGACTTGTGAAATTTCAGTAAATCAAATATTACTTCAAAACAATCCCCCCAAACAATTCCCCAAGCTCCCAATCTTCTGGTATAATACAGAGATCCAAGGTTTAGCCTCTATTTTTTTATTTATTATATACAATATGTAATGTACCTACATTTTTGTGCCAGAAGAGAATTGGGTACCTTTGATATTTCACTGAATTGGGGTTTGACTTTGGAGCCATTTTTCTTCTTGTGGCTCTGACAAGGTCACCTTTGGCATCTGGCCCTTTGCTGTGTGTTGTGTTCAGTGTCCTTATGTAAGAGCCACTCAGGTCTAAGGTGCTCTGCCCTTGAAGGTGGCTCCCCGGGGAGCTGGCCCCTTCTCTTCCCTGCAAGAGGAGAAGGGAGAGTGCCCAGCAGACGCCCAGAGCCCAGCGCAGCTCCTCCCTTCATGAGCTATAGAGACTGACCGTGTATTTGCTGGAGGGGAAGCTTGATTTCTGAGGTGAATTTGAGGTGTGTGTCCTTCAAATTATTTCTTGTGGGGTTGTCAGATTGCCTTTTCCATACAGCCTCCTCTGTGGCTCCAGTCTCTGGGCCATCCTGTGCTCTAGGCAAGGGTTCTAGCCCTGGTTTTAAAGTACAGAGTCTTCTTTCTCTGCCTGCCTGGGTCAGCCAGAGGCAGCAGAAGCACTCGGTTTCCCAGTGGGCAGGACTGGAGAATAGGAGGTTGGCCTGATGCTTGCTGCCAGCAGCTAGGTTCTGCTTTCTGAGCCTCATCACCTGCTGGGCCACAGCTTGGCTGCCTCTGAGCAGGGGTTACAGTGGCAAATCCAAACAAACCCACGAAGCAGGAGAGGGTGTTTTCCCTCCTCCTTTTCCCAAGTTGAAAAGCCTTTGTAGCTCTATTTTATGTTGCCTACAACATTTTAGAAAATGATAGGGTATTATAGCTGAATAGGTTGTTAGCCATGACCTATAAATATTCGTGTGTTATTACCACTTTCTCTGCTGGTAGTGTTTAACCCGGGGCTGTAGAATCCCCCTCCCATCTGCGGAAAGAATTCAGGGGCGGTGAGCCTCCTGTGTTCGTGTGTATGTGGCTGTGGGCATTTCTTGGGCAGGACAGTCCAGAGCATTCATCACGTTCTCCAAAAGGCCCACAAATCAAACAAAGTGCGACAAACTACAATTCAAGTCTAAAGCACATTCCATCACCCCTCCACACACACACACTCACACACACACAGGGATTTGTGGGTGAGGAAACTGAGTCCTGAAAAGTGGAGTCCCCGTGAAGTGCGGGCTGGATCCAGGTCCTGGGTCCTTACCCGGTCCAGTCCCATACTCTTCCATGAACCTGTACACAGAAGGTACCCTTTTGGCCAACTAGGGGATGATAAAACTGCTTTACACCGTGCTCCATGGTGCTCTGGATGATGGGGTACAATACATACTCTTGGGATGACCCATTTGACAGGGTCATCTGTTTGCAGGTCGGACCTGAGTTCATTGTCCTGCCCACCTCTCTCCCGGCACACCCTTGCTCAGAGCTGCCCACCCTGTCTGATGAACGTGTGAACCTCAGTAAAGAGCATATTAGGAAGACAGCTTAGCAGCTTTATGCAGTGGGTTGTCTGAACTCATGAACCATGAATTCTTCACTATCCTCCCACCTTATTCCCCCTTTCTTCCCCTCTATGACCTCCGATCTTGGGGCGATCATTAGCAGCAGACAGTGGCCTGATTGTACACCACTCCATCCCTGCAAGCTATTTTGACTATTTGTTAGTGACCTGCAAACTCAGTGCTTCAGAGCCAGGATAATTTTAATAAAATAAGTAATTCTTATAAGGATAAGCATTTCTCCTAATTTATCTGATTTGGAAATTTGGATGTACATTTTAAACATTTAATTGTATATTTGTAACTGTTGGGACATTCAACTCTATTTCAGCTTTATCTTGTATTTTGCTAGGATGCTATAGAATGATAGTATCTAAACCTAACAGTAGTTGAAACGTATATGATCTGGACTAGGCCCATCGGAGGATGGGTAGAGAAGCTTACATCTGCGCCATGGAGTTTATAAGGCCTAAGGTAAAATATTTATGTTCATTGGCAATGAAGGGAACACCAGAGAAAAGTGCAAACATGTCAAATTAAGAGATAACTTATTCAAAGGGCTTTAGTTGTGAAACACCAAGTCCAGCTGTGTGTGTGTCTGGAGCGACTTTATAAGAGAAGTATAGTTGTTTTCCCTTAGGTAGTTTCCTGATGGGTAAAGAGGAAAACAAAAAGACATTCTAAGGGGAACAATGTGAGAAGCTGGTGGGGAAGTAGAAAACACCAGCATCTTATTGTTTTAATTATGTTAGTTTTTTGTTTTGTTTTGTTTAATAGAACTTTTTAAAAGATTGCTATGCCAGGGAAGTATTAGGTACGTTACACTCATTGTTTAGTTTAAACCTCACAGCACAGGCTGCTACTATTGTCAACCTCGCTTTACAGAGGTAAGAAACCAAAGTTTGGCGAATGGAAGTATCTTGCTCCGGCTTGCTCAGCTGGGAGTCAGGGTTCTAATTCAAGGCTGTCTGGTTCCAAAGCTATAATGTCATGATGAAACTATTGAAACTATTAGGATTGGATTGAAGGTATTGCATATGAGAATAACAGCAGACAAGACTTTACAGGGTGGTTGGAGGATATTAAATGCTGGGTCTTTAGAGAATAGGGAGACAAGAAATTGACACAGATTCTTAAAGGAGGTTGCCAAGTGTCTTCACTGATTTGGACGAAGGACATTCTGTTGTGAGGGAGGGGTTTGAACCGGCTGGGAGGTTTTTTCCAGCCCAGAGATTCTGGGATGTTCCTCTGAACTCTTTGGCAGAAACATGCATTATAATAGGGCAAATGAGTATCTTCATTAATTTTTTTTAATTTCAAATTAATAGAAGGGTATACACGATTAGTTTACATTGTTGTTGCGTTTGTTAGGAAAAGTCTGAGTTGCATTTGAGTTCTTCATCCTGGAGGTGTGCCATGCACCCCTACATGGTACCCGTTAGGTGGGAGCTTATGAACCCTCCCCCCCCTATCCTTTTGCTCCCTTCTAGAATTTAGTTGTGCTTTTCCTCTCATGTGGGCCTGTTGTAGTGTCTCCATCCTTACTGCTGACGTGCCACAGAAAGTGATACCTGGAAGCCTTTCCATCTAACAGTCTCTGGCGTGTTTCCATAGTTTTGATGCACAGTGGACGATGATCTGTGAGTCTGTTTGTCTAGCTTCAGAGTCTGACTCACACGAGGCAGCGTGCTGTAGTAGCAAGTGCACAGGATTTGAAGCCAGCTGGACTTGGGATAGAATCTCAATTTCACTTTTCATCAGCTGTGCCACTCTGGGCATAGTACTTCACTGTCCTGAGCTCCAGTTTTCTCATCTATGCATGGATGTATCGCTTTTACAGGAGTGCACCCAGCTTATTTTCCAAAAATCAGATATGCCCATCAGACCGTCCTAGCCCCCAGTGCTATCAGCAGCATCGTCCATCTCATCATCATCATGGTTTCATGCTTGTTAGACCCTTTCTGTGCAGGTGAATGGTGAGACTCAAATACCTCTTTCCTGGGTGAAACAATGTGGAGAAAGTCCAGTCAATTTGAAATGAGGACCTTAGTTCAAGTTCTCTGAGTAGGTGACAGAGATCTCAGACAGTGTGTTTAAATCCAACTTCACGGGATTGTTGTGAGAGTTAAGCAAGGAGAAGTCTATGAAAATACTTTGTAAGCTTATAAAGCTTGATTAAAACATTAGGCAGAATGGTAAAATGTTATGTCATTGTCTTGGAAAGAAGTAAACTAAAATTCCCTCACCCTTAGTTCACAGGAGTCGTCCTTTGCTAAAGTGTCTGCAGGATCCAGAAAGGCTCCCATTTGGAGGCTCCCTTTGCTCCTTTCTCTGGTTTTTGGCCTCCGGGACCATAATGTCCCTTTGTAATTGGCTGGCATTAATGATGGGCCCATTCTGGCATGATCCCCGCATCAGCGGCAGAATGTTGACCTGTCTACTGAGCCCTGGAACCCACAGCTGCCAAGTAGAGCCAGATGGAACTAATTTGCTGGGCTGACTCACAGCATCTGGCTGGGCCTAGTTGGGCCTATCTTTTCCATCAAAAACATCTCCCCAAACCTCAGTGCTCTCCATTTTGTAAGTTCCTAGGTGTGAGTGGGTGGTTAGGCACAGTTAGGCTTCTGAGGAGCACCCTTTTCCAGAAGGAAAGTTATGTATGATAATGCACTCGATAACAGCGGTGAATTCTGCCAAACTGCCTATCATTAGGGTTACATTGTTTGGTAACATGATAATTACTATATAATCCGAAGTAGAGGGAGTTCGTGGAAGTCTAGCAGTGCTGGAGAGTTTATTATTGCTTATCCAGGGGATGTTCACGAAAACATTCATTAGTGCTGCTCAGGAGAAAGAAAACAGGGTGTCAGCAGAGTAGGCCAACCTGGACAACCTCCATGGGAAAGCCCAGGCCGTCACCGAGAGAGAGGCTGGCCGCTGGGAGAGTGGGATTCACCAGCCTCAGCGAGCCGGCACGGCGGGCCAGGGTTGGCTTTGTGATTCACAACAGAATTGTGGCTTGGAAGCGCCGGGACCGTGAGCTTAACTCTTACATGTACATTTTATATTTCAGGTTATTTCTCTTTTTCTTACCTTAATTTTGGTCTTGAAAAGAACTCTGTCAAATAGTTGCAAAATAACACCATCAGGCAACCAGTAAATTTGTCCTTGGGGAGCTACTTTGGGAGTCAGGCGCTGACTTTGGGTTATTGTAAAATCTGGAAATCTGTTCTAATCTTAGCCTTGCCC
Organism: Otolemur garnettii; assembly: GCF_000181295.1. Lineage (NCBI taxonomy): Eukaryota > Metazoa > Chordata > Mammalia > Primates > Galagidae > Otolemur > Otolemur garnettii. Next base: position 6,747,090 of record NW_003852444.1, read on the forward strand.
TTGTTCCATTCCTTGCTACTGAGGATGGTCTGTGGACCAGCAGCATTACCTGGGAGCTGGTTAGAAATGCAGAATCTCAGGCCCCATGTAGATCTGTGAACCAGAATCTGTATCTTTAAATTCCCAGGTAATTTCACATGCACATAAAAGGTTGAGAAGCACTGGCCTGTATTAAGCTCTGGGAAAACATGAGTTTTGCTTTTTTTTGTTCATTTTCTTATTTATTATTTTTTTTTATCCCCAGTGGCCAATCTAAAGTTTAGCCTATAGTATCTGGAAAATCCTTGAATCTTTCTCTGACCTTAGGCATGTCTGAACTTCTAGGAACTTCGTAAACTTCTAGGGCCTTAACTGGTGGTTAGGGAGAGAGATGGTGAGTGGAAAGAGAGGCAGCCTTCAGGGATGGAGAATCACAGCTGGCGCTGGTGGTTTTAATGGGTGATTTGGACTTACTGAGTCCTGTTCTACAACTACCTTAGTCTCTGAGGATAGGGCATAGAATTTGTATACCTTTTAAAAGCGCCCTTCAAGTTAAAGAGTGTTTATTACAATATATTGATAGCACATAATAAAAAAAAGCCCTTAAAATTGCCTCAAGAGAAAATGGATCAATACAGTAGAATACAATTCAGATGTTTAAATCAATGAAATAAAGCTACATGTATAAACATGAATAAGTCTAAATTTTTTTTTGTAAAAGAAGGTGGCAGCAGGATGTACGAGGTATGGTACCATTTATTGAAGGTTTTAAAGAATCATATTTAGAATGGAAACACGTACCTAAAGTAAAAGAATAAAGACCTGGATGGGAACGATAAATGCCAGATTCTGGCCAGTGGTTAACTTGGAGAGGGATGAAGGGAAGGGATGGGAGCCCCAACACACCTTCCTGTTTCCTTGCTTAACAAAAGGAAGACAGCAAAGGCTGCGGCAGCAACTGTGTGAAAGTACAATTTTAAATGACTACATACATAATCATTTAGATATTCATATGGATATCATGTATCTATACCTATACCTATAGCTATATCTTTATCAATAGATCTTTATCTGCAGTCTGGAAAGTATCTGGCCATGTAATATAAAAAATAGAGACATACATGGCCAGACACTTTCCAGACAGCTCATATATATATACATATGTGTGTGTGTGCATGTGTGTGTGTACACACATACATATCTGAGGTCTGACCATTGAGTTTGTGAACTAATCCTCGGAAAAGTGTTACATACCTCATTGCTGAATATCACTGTGGTCCCCTCCAAACTACTCCTCTTAGGAAGCTATGCACTGATGCCAGTGCCTCGTCTACCCTTGAAACCAATTTTGGAACTCTTTTACTGAAAAGGAACCCAGAGCTATCACTGTACGAGGTATAACAATTAAGTTTGCCACTGTGCACTTATGTTGGCAGTACTGTACAAACAGCTCAGTTACATTTCATAACCTTGGTATATCAGGGTCTCACAGCTGTGTTCTTGTTGACTTGTGGTGGTATCTTGCTGAGTGGTGTTTATTATTGTTCTTGTGTGTTTTTGTATGCTGTACAATGACAGCTCTGATGGCCATTCTAGAAAAAGTACCAAAATTGCTTTGAAGGGTGGGCTAGGTACTGGCATAGGTCCATAGCTTCCCAAGGGGAGTACTTCAAAGGTGACCATAGTGATAGTCAGTGATGAGGTATGTACGTTTTCCAGGATGAGTTCTCAAACTCATCAGATCTTGTGTGTGTAAGCGTGTGTATACTTTTTCTGAATGCTTAAACTATTTCATTATGAAAAGACTAACATAAAACTGTGTTACTGATGCAGGCATTTGGCATGTGGGGTTTATTATTTTAGTTACTCTTAAGGAGCTTCTAGTTCTAAATGTGTTTGAGCTCGAAGAACTTCCTCCCAAACACCGTCTCTTGTTCTCATAGACAAGCATGCTATCAGGATGGGTCTGAGGCCAGGAGCTTTCTGGCATTTTCTCCTGATGACATAGAACCATGTCCCGTGCTTGCCATATCAGCACATCCCCTGGTTCTGACTCTTGAGGTGCACAGCCTGTCGTCTGCTTCTCTCATAGCATCCAACTACCCTAATCTTAGAGCTTTAGCTCTAGAGGCACCTTTCCTTCTGCCTCCATTTTCATAAAGTCCAGTGGTAGCACTTAGATATCCATGTGAATATCAAGAATTTTCATTGCCCTGCCTTCAAACCTCACCGTTTGCAGTCTCTTACTGCTATACCTGCTTTGTTAACTTCCTTTCTATACTACAAGCATCCTCAAGTTTAAGCAATAAAATGATACCTGTTGGTCTATGTGACTCAAGTAAAGGAGCATTTAAGGAAGCAGAAGTGGTTCTAATAGCGGTACCAAAGTGGAGTTTTAAATTTCATTTTATTATTGTATCTAATAATAACAGTAATTCTAAACCAGGGGTGATTTTGCCCCCTTAGGGACATTTGGTAGTGTCTGGAGACATTTTTGTTTTCACAACTGGGAAGAGCTGTTGGTGTCCAGTGGGTGGAGACCCAGCATGCTGCTAATGTTCTATAATGTACAGAATCATTCCCTCACCCATCCACATCCTTTGCTTCACAAAGAATCATCCAGTCCAAAATATCAACGATGCCAAGGCTGAGAAACCGTTCCATGCAGATCTTCAGACCTGGAATATACTCCTATTAGTAGGGAAGGTATTGTAGACGGGGCTGCAGTTCCTTCAGAGAGGGAAAGTGTAACAGGAGATGTAGGAATCCCAGGGAATGTTTCTGCACCATGGCCATAGTGTGGTGGGGGCTGGAAAGGTCATGGTGTTAGAGATTAAGAAAAACCTGGAGAGGAAAAAAGCCCAGGCAGTGGGGAGAATAGAGAGGTTACCTCTACTGCCTTTGAACTTGGCACCCTCCTATTATAGAAGTGCAGTGTAGCCTACTTAAAATATTGCCAATGTAAAACATGTAGGTCATCTTAGTAACGACCCCCAGCAAATCATGCCATCTCCCATCCACACTCATTGGCAAGGTGATTCTGCCATTGCTCTCACTGAGAGATGGAGTCTGTTGTTTCAGGCATGAATCTGGACTGGCTTTGTCACTTGCCTTGCCCAAAAGAATGTGAAGGGAATAATGTTGTATTATTTCTGAGGCCATTCAGCTTTGGTTTTCTCCCTCATGGACCATTTCTGCTAACATGTGAGGAAGCTGGCCTGATTGAGCCTCCCCTGAGAGAGAGGCCCAGATTTAGGGAGCCCAGCTCTGCCCCAGCCAATCTTCCCATGCAATGCGGCTGTGTCAGGGAGCCCATGTGAAATCAGCTCACCAACTCACCAACCCACTGAAGCGGAAGAAATAATAGATGTGGTTATTTTAAGGCACTGAATGTAGGGGGCGGCTTCCTATACTGTCTAGATAACTGGATAGTGCACATTAAGAGACTTCATATAAAGCAGTGGATAGTGTATTTGCCTTGGGTATTGATATGTGTGTAAATATCAGATCATGCAAAGAGAAACTGAGTTCTCTCCCATTTGTTTCTTGCAGCACTTCTCAGAACTTCTGGATGAGTTCTCCCAGAATGTCTTGGGTCAGCTCCTGAATGACCCTTTCCTCTCTGAGAAGAGTGTGTCGATGGAGGTGGAGCCATCTCCCACATCCCCAGCGCCTCTCATCCAGGCTGAGCACAGCTACTCCCTGTGCGAGGAACCTCGGGCCCAGTCACCATTGACCCATGTGCCCACCAGTGACAGCTTCAATGACGGTAAACTCAGAGTGGGGAAACACCTCGGATCTTGTTACCTTTGACCCTGAGCTCCTTCAGAGTGTAGAGTATGTTATCATTAGCACCCACTTTAGCCAAATACCAACAGTGTGTAAGGTTTTGTGCTTGGGCAGTGGGGCAATGCAAAGAGGTACAGGGTACATTTGTGTGCACCAGACTGCTCCTGGGACCTTATTCTAACTGAGACATGGTGGCTACTTTCTTTGACCCTGTGGCTTGGGCAGCAAAACAGCCTTTTGCAAATCAATCTGGTCTATCTGACTGATAAGTCCCACTGTCCAGTATGTTCATTGTTTTAAGAGGTCATGTCATTTTTTCTGAGAAAAATTTTTATGATCACTCTTCTCTGTAGAAGCTTCAGGGGAATTCGCTTAACCCACTTCCAGCATATTCCATTGATCCTTGATTCTGAGACCTTTGTGAGCACACCTAGACTTTGTTGTTGGTTATTCTTTCACACCCATTGTCAATGTCACAAGTATGGCATTGATAGAGGTCTAGTTTTTCTTGCTTTAGAGATGTTACCGGCAGTCCCCAGTTACAGATGACCCAACTTCCTTACCAGCTGGTAAGTACAATCCTTCAGTACTTACCAGTGGGCTCCCAAGACTCCCTATAAGCACAATTTATAGTTAAATAATTAAATTAATAATTTGGGAACTAATTCCTTCTGCACATGTAAACAAACTCTCATGGCATACATGGTTTGTTGGCACGGCATCTTTACACTAGCAGTGAGTTTCATTGTTTATATGGTGGCTCACACACAGCATCACTTTTGTCTAACTTTTTGATCCAATTGTGTGAATCTGGGTGGAGGTCCACTGGAGGTCCAGGTGAGCCTGCAGCAAGGAGAAAGGTGATTACAGTGGAAACAAAAGTAGAAATACTTCAGTGTTTGGAGACAGACCAGATGCCATCATTCACTGGGACAGCATTGACTCTCGAAACAAATTAGAAAAGATAAGGTGAGAACAGTGGAATATGTGAAAGGCAATGGAAGTCCAATGGCTCCAATGGAAAGTCCAATGAAGCATCAATTATTGCTAAGTGGCATAGCGAATTGATTATTGAGATGGAAAGGTTATTTTGGATTGGGTTAGAAGATCAAAATAAGTATAGCATTAATATTAGGGTAGAATTTTATAATCTCTGTCTCTTATCTAAACCTTTTACATGCGTTTACTTTTGTGTTCTATTTCTTTGCATTAAAAGGACCCAATAATTTCTGTAAGATTATTACAGTACAGGGGTAGTATTATTATTACAATATTACACTATATTATTATTGCCACATCTGAGCCATTCTAGTATTATTATTACTGTTATTACCATATATGCACTGTTCATCAGTGATCTGAGTTGCGTACAAATCCATCCTAAAGATATTCTCAGTAATACGTCATGTCCCTAATTCAGAGACAGTCTGTACCCTATAGATGTTGAATTGGTAAAAGCTATATTTTCCAAATTCTCCAAGGCATATATATTTCTTAAACTGTATTTCTATGTTTTGTTTTCCTACGGGGATGACTGGATAATTTAGTATTGTGTGTATATTTTCTATTCCCAGTTCAGCACGTGCCTCTTCTTTATGAGGGAATAGTCGCTAACTTGACCGCTCTGCTTTTGCCCCAAGTGTTCCCCTCTCTCTCCTTACACCTCTGTGCACGTGGCAGCATCTTTTGATGGGGCTCTCTAAAGAACCGATTTCTTCACTCTCCCTCCGGTGAAAGGCAAGTGCTTTTATCTACTTGAACAAGGCACTGACTTTGTCCCACAAAAGCTTCCTTCCTGGAAGCTTCTTAGATCTTCTATTGTCCATGGAAGAACCAACTCTGGGACCATTGTAACATCTTATCTTGGGAGAGATAATGTTGTCAGTTCTTAAATTTTCCATCTCAGATATATTCTTCCCTTGAATAGAATTACACTAATCAGCAGCCTTCATATCCTCAGTGAAGGGAATGCCCCAAATCTGTTAGTGGATTCTCTCTTGGCTGGACCTTCCTGGAGCCTTACCCATAAGCTCACATTCTTTTCCTGAGGAGTGTTTAAGTGCAAGATGCCTCAGTCCTTCTCTGTAGCTTGTCAGTTTTCCCTACCTCAGGGGAATGGGGTGAGGGAAGCCTTCTGTGGGGAGGGGGAGTGGTGGAAGAAATAGAACTAAAATAATTTGGGGATACAGATTGTTGTGAGGGCAAAGTGAGATGTGTTTAAAGAACTTAGGAGAGTGTGTACCACATAGCATTTCATCAAATCAGTTCTGTCCCCTGTCTCTTTTGTGTTGCTGTTGCCTTCCTCTCCTTCTCCTCTTCTACCTCTTCTTCCTTGTCTTCCCTGCCTCTCCTCCTCCTCCTCCTCTTCCTTCTATCTCCTCCCATGCTCCCTCCCACCTCTCTCTCAATGTCTTATTTAAATTGATTTCAGGAATGGCCTCAGATTAGATGCGGAGGTGTGGTCTCTGTTATGACTAAATATTCCTCATTTGTGTCACCACGTAGAGAAGTCAACCTCCTTTTGAGTTTCAGCTTAGGAAGATGCATGCAATTCCTGTCTTGGTTTTACTGTGTTAAGAGTAGACTTCAGCATTAAATGAGTGATTGAACTAAATGACTGTTAGGATTTCTTCCAGTCCTAGCCAGGTGCAGTGGTTCATGCCTGTAATCCTAGCACTCTGAGAGGCTGAGGCAGGAGAATCACTTCAGCTCAGGAGTTCAAGACCAGCCTGAGTAAGAGAGAGATGCCATCTCTATGAAAAATAGAAAAATTAGCCAGGTGTGGTGGCAGGTACCTGTAGTCCCAGCTACTCAGGAGAGTGAGGCAGTAGGAGAGTTTCAGGGTAGGAGTTTGAGGTTGCTGTGAGCTGGGCTGATGTCATGGCACTCTAGCCTGGGTGAAAGAGTAAGACTTTGTCTCAAAAAACTCTCACAATTCCTTTATTTCCAATATCTCTTGTATTTTAATTAGCTGTTTCTGTGTAATAAATCTCCCCCTCCCAATAATGAGTTACAACTGTAATAATCATTTATTACCTCTCATGATTTCTTCTTCTTTTTTTTTTTTTTTTTTTGAGACAGAGTCTCATTATGTCACCCTTGGTAGAGTGCCATGGTGTCACAGCTCACAGCAACCTCAAACTCTTGGGTTTGAGGCAAGCGATTCTCTTGCCTCAGCCTCCCAAGTAGCTGGGACTACAGGCACCCACCACAATGCTCGGCTATTTTGTTGTTGTTGTTTTGGTTGTAGTTGTCATTGTTGTTTGGCAGCCCCAGGCTGGGTTTTAATCTGCCAGCTCCAGTGTATGTAGCTGGCACCCTAGTCACTGAGCTATAGATGCTGAGCCACCTCTCATGATTTCTGTGGGTAAGTACATCACAAGTGGCTCACCTGCATGGTTCTGGCTCAGCTCTCTCATAAGGTTGAAATCACATGTATGGTGAAAACTTTTTCAGGGTTAAAGGATCTACTTCCAAGGTTGCTCACTCACATAGTTGGCAAAAATGCTGGTGAATGGGTTGCTCTGCATGTGGGCCTCTCTGCGGGCTGCTTGAGTGTCACCACTACATGGCAACTGGCTTTCCCCAGAGTGAGGGACCCACTGCAATACCTTTGCTGAAGTTATTCTGTGGGTCACACAGGGCAGCACCAATTCACTGTGGTAGGGTAATTCACAAGGTTGTCCTCTTAGAAGATGACTGCCACACCTCCCTTCCCAGTGACATCTGTAAAGTGACTTCCTTCTGTATCTCTACTTCTTTATCCCATAGCATCAGTGCCTCACAGTCATGTTAGAGGTACTGAAAGAAACATGGTAGTCCCCCCTCACCTGTGGGGCATATATTCTAAGACCCTCAGTGGATGCCTGAAACCGTGCATAGCACCAAACCTTATGCATACTGTGTATTTTCCTGTGCAGGCATATTTTGGAGATATGGTGAGTTGGAGTCCAGATCATTACAACAAAAGATCTCCATAAAGGGAGCCACACACGTTTTAGTTTTCAAGTGCATATAAAAGTTATGCTTATACTATACTGTGGTCTATTAAGTGTGTAATAGCATTATGTCCAAAAAAATGCACATATCTTAATTAAAAAATACATACTTTATTGCTAAAAAATGCCATTAGCAAATTGTGATCTTTCTGCTAGTGGAAAGTCTTGCCTCCTTATCAATGGTTGACTAATCACAGTGATGGCTACTGAAGGTTGAAGGTGGCTGTGGCAGCTTCTTACAATAAGACAGCAGTGAAGTTTGCCATGTCAATTGACTCTTCCTCTCATGAAAGATTTCTCTGTGGCTTTCAATGCTGTTTGATAGCATTTTATCCACAATAAAACTTCTTTCAAAACTGCAAACCCTACTGCTACTTTGTCAACTAAGTTTATGTAATATTTTAAATCCTTGGTTGTCATTTCAACAATAAGCAACTTTACCAGCAGCAGGTTCTATCTCTAGAAACCACTTTCTTTGCTCATCCATAAAAAGAAACTTTTTTATTCAAGTTTGTCATGAGATTGCAGTGATGTAGTCACGTTTCATGTTCCACTCCTATTTTTGCTATTTCCACTGAATCTGCCATTACTTCCTCCACTGAAGTCTTGAACCCCTCAAAATCATTCATGAGGATTGGAATCAACTTCTTCCAGACTACTGGTAATGTTAAGATTTTGACCACTTCTTGTGAATTGTGGATGTTCTTAAAGCTGGCTAGACTGGTGTATTGTTTCCAGAAGGTTTTCAATTTGCTTTGTCCAGATCCATTAGCGGAATCACTATCTTTAGCAGCTATAACATTATAGAAGAAATGTATTTCTTTTTTTTTTTTTTTCTTTTAAACAGAGTCTCACTCTGTGGCCCTGGGTACAGTGCTATGGAATTATAGTTCACAGCAACCTCAAACTCCTGGCCTCAAGTGGTCCTCTTTCTTCAGCCTCCTGAGTAGCTAGGACCACAGGCGGGTGCTACCATGCCTGGCTAATTTTTCCACTTTTAGTAAACACAGGGTTTCACTCTTGCTCAGGCTGGTCTTAAAGTCCTGAGCTCAAGTCATCCACCTGCCTCAGCCAGAGTGCTAGGATTACAGGTGTGAGCTGCCGCTTAGAATGGATGTTGTGTTAGCAAGCCTAAAAATAATGTTAGTCTCCATGTACATCTCCATCAGAGCTCTTGGGTGATCAGTTACATTGCCAAAGAACAGTAATATTTTGAAAGGAATTTTTTTCTGAGCAGTAGGTCTCAACAGTGGGTTTAAAATATTCCCTAAACTATGTGCTATCATCTAGGCTTCATAGGCTTTGTTCCACTTGTAAAGTACAGATTTAGTGTAATTCTTAAGGGCCTCAAGATTTTTGGAGGGGTAAATGACCACTGGCTTCAACTTAAGGTTACATTGACCCTTAACAAGGGACCCTTGACCCTTAGCTCCCTTGAAGCTTTGAAAGCAGGTAGTAACTTCCCTGTAGCTATAAAAGTCCTACTTGGCATTTCCTTTCAATAGAAGGCTGACTCATCTGTACTGAGAATTTGTTGTTCAGTGTAGCCACCTCCATCAGGGATCGTAGCTAGATCCTTTGGATCACTTGTTGCAGCTTCTCCATCAGCACCTACTGCTTCACTTTGCACTTTAATGTTACAGAGGTGGTTTCTTTCCTTAAACATCATGAGCCAACCTCTGGTAACTTCAGATTTTTCTTCTGCAATTTCTTCACCTCTCTCAGCCTTCATTGAATTGAAGAGAGTTAGGGTCTTATTCTGGAATAGGCTTTGGCTTTAAGGAATACTATGGCTGCTTTGATTTATCCAGACAACTAAAATTCTCCCTCTTATTGTTAATAAGTCAGCTTCACATGCTTATCATTCATGAGTTCACTGGAGCAGCACTTTTAATTTTCTCCAAGAACTTTTTCTTTACACTTGCAACTTGGATAACTATTTGCTGCAAGACCCCTAGCCTCCAGTCTATCTCAGCTTTCAGCATACTTTCCTCAGTGAGTGTAATTATTTCTAGCTTTTGATTTTAAGTGAGAGATAGAGGACTCAATTTTACGTGAAGACTTAGAGGCCCTTGTAGGGTTATTAATTGGCCTAATTTCAATACTGTTGTGTCTTAGGGAATAAAGAGGCCCAAGGAGTGGAAGAGAAATGGGGAACAGCTAGTGGGCCAGCAGTCAGAACACATGTAACATTTATTAAGTTTGCCATCTTATATGCGTGTGGTTTATGGCACCCCAAAACAATGACAGTGGTAACATCAAATATTGCTGATCACAGACCACCATATCAATTGTTTTTGGAAAACTCTCAAACTTGTGTTTTCCATTAATCTCCACACCAACACAATGAGCAGAGAAGACCTCTGTGACCAAATGTGGGTTTTCCTCCACCCCACACAACTTAAGTATCCTCTGATTCAATTTTTTGATGCTATCTACCCAGAGATAGTGTCCTGTGCCACAGGACTGACCCCTCATTCCCACCAGTCACAAGTCCAAGTCTCCAAATCTTCCGAACAACTAGCTTCAAGTTGGGGTTTCTACAACTGTCTCTTTCAATTCAATTAATTTGCTGAAGCAGCTCACAGAACTCAGGGAAATGCTCGTTTACATTTACTGGTTTATTATGAAGACTATTACAAAGGAGCTAGGTGCAGAGATGCATGAGGGTGGAGGTATAGGGGAGGGGAACAGAGCTTCCAGGGCCTCCCTGAGTCCTATCTTCCAGGAGCCCTCTTGTGTTCAGCACTCTGGAAGCTCTCTGAATGCTGGCCTCTTAGATTTGTATGGACAATTGTGAGAAATGTGATTAGCCTTCAGGATGTAGGGTGGAACTATCTCCAGAACAAGGGTCTTTTGACCCACAATCAGAAAAGTGGAGGAAGTCGGAGAGATTCTGTTTCCTGAGGCCTACTGTACCTAGCATCCAACTTTATAACAACACAAAACTGTAACCAAGGCTGTGGGAGTTATGAGCCAGGAACTGTGGATGAAAACCACCATAAGGACATTTGCACTAGGATGTTTATTGCAGCTCAATTCATAATCAATCAAGATGTGGAAACAGCCCAAGTGCCCTTCATCTACTTATGAATGGTTAAATAAACTATGGTACATATACACCATGGAATACTATTGAGCCCTAAAGAAAGATGGAGACTTCACATTTTTTGTATTTACCTGGATAGATTTGGAGAACATCATCCTAAGTAAAGTATTACAAGAATGGAAAAACAAGCACGCAATATACTCAAAACTAATATGAAACCAGTACATGAATTACTACATGCCTACTCAAGGAAAAAAAAAAAACAATTAAATTCAAGTAGGGAGAGGAGGAAGGAGGGAGAGAGGGATGGGGGAAAGGAAAGGGGGAGGAGGATTGGTAAGCTCTCATCTAATAGGTGCAATGTAGGAGTATAGGCACACCTCCTGGGTGAAGGACTCAACTACAACTTGGACTTTACCTAACAAATGCAAACAATGTAACCTAATTATTTGTACCCAAGTGTTAAACTGAAATTTAGAAAAAACAGAAACAATTCCAACTCTAAATATTAATATTTAACAGTTCATTTCACTTAAAAATCTCCTCAACTTTGAATAATTATGATTCCTTATCTATGATTTAGGTTTATATTGCTTTGTGATATAAATGTAGACTTTTGAAAGGTAGCATTTGTTCATGATTATATATCATTTATCATGGGCCAAGAATATACATATAAGCCCTTTAAAAAAACCCCAACATATATATATATATACATATATATATGTTATATATATGTATGTATATGTCCATTCCACCCAGGACAGGAAAAATCCAGGGCAACATATATATATGTATATATATCTATCTCATAATGTCACAGAGATGTAATAATAATGAATAAGTCTGAAATATTGTGAGAATTCCAAACATGTGACACATAGGACACTAAGTGAGCACATGCTGTCTGAAAAGTGGCACTGATGGACTTGTTTGATGCTGACTTGCCTCAGACCTTCAATTTGTACACAAAATCTGCAAAGCACAAAAAAAGTGAAGCACAGTCAAATGAGACATGCCTGTATGTACATAGATATAATGAAGTTTCATATATAAATTAGGCACAGTAAGAGATTAACTATAATAACAATAAAATAGAACAATTATAACAATGTACTATAATGAAAGTTGCGTGTGAATGTGGCTTCTCTCATTGCTTTCTAAGTAACTTATTGTGCTGTACTCACCCTTCTTCCTCTTGTTAGGATGTGAGATGACACTATGTCTTTGTGACAAGACAAAGCAAGGTGTAGGCATTGTGACCTTTGATTGTGAGCATTGTGAGCAGAAGGAGGGTCACCTGTGCTTTGTGTGATCTGCAGTCATGGAGCCATGATGATGCTGATGGCTAGATGTTGGGAGCTGATAATGTTGATGACTAGACCAAGAAGTTTTTCCTGTCCCAGGTGGAATGGAGTGGAATGGTACAAGATTTCATCATGCTACTCAGAGCAGTGCACAATTTAAAACATATGAATTGTTTATTTCTAGAAATTTGCATTTAATACTTTGGCTGCAGCCATTGAAACTTCAGAAGGCGAAACTGTGGATGGGAATGGGCTATTGTATAAACAAAAAAATTGTAGGTTGTTCTCACAGAAGTTATTGAGTGGGCAAGAAGAGAAACATACAACTGATTCTAAGATGTTGAACACATAATAACAGTGATGGTTAAGTTATATGCTCTACAGTCAGACCTTGTTTTTAATTCTACTTCATCACTGACTGTGGACAAATTAATTCTCCAAGTTACATCTTCCTCGTGTGTAAAATTAGAATAATAATATCCACTTTATGTCTTGTTGTGACCATTAAATATGATAATATAATTCAGTACCTAGCCCAGGGCCTTACTGATGGTAAGGATATTGTTCTTAGCTGTTCTTGCAATATTTTTTCTTTATTTACTTATTATTATTTTTATTTCAGATTAATATCTGGGTACAAATGATTAGGTTATATTGTTTGCATTGATTAGGTGAAGTGTCCAAGTCATAGTTGTTATTTTTTATTGATTGACTGATTGATCGACAGGGTCTTGCTCTATTGCCCAGGCTGGAGTGCAATGGCACAGTAGTAGCTCACTGCAGCCCTCAACTCCAGGGCTCAAGTAATCTTCCTGCCTCAGCCTCCCAAGTAGCTGGGACTACAGGTGCATACCACCATGGCAGCTAATTATTTTATTTTTTATGGCAGTGGCATCTCCCTATGTTCCTCAGGTTGGTCCCAAGTGATCCTCTGAGCCTTGAGTAGCTCAGAGTCTAGCGAAAATACCATGTACTCAAGTACTTTATGAGCAGAGTGTGAGCAATGTCCCAAGAGGCAATTAAACTGTACATGTTCTGAGGAGAGAGAGCACACCCATTGGAGATTCTGAGAAAAGTTGCATGAAGGAGGCAGAATTTCAGTTGGCCCTTTAGGAGTTGCATAAAGTTGATACAGCGGACATAGACGGTTGGAGGGAAGTAGACAGAGAGCAGAGGGCAAGGACATTGGTTCTAGAGAAAGGAACTCTGAACTTCTGGAAATCTGTTTTGGCAATCAATTCACCCAGATCATCTAGATTCAAGTGAATTGATTGCCAGAACAGATTTCCAGAAGTTCAGGATTCCTTTCTCTTCCATGATGACATTACTTTTTTTGTTTTCAGTTCTAATCAATTTAAATGCAGCAGAACTCAGTGTAACTTGTGGATACCACCTCTGTTAATAGCTGAGTGTGGGAAGATATAATCAGTAGATCTCTTCTGGGAAGCCCTTCTTATCGGGAGACCAAAGCACACACCATTCAGTTCCCCCAACTGGTGCCTTGTTCTATTTATAGATCCTGGGTTGCAATAGGCTGTGCCAGTAATTAGCTGAGAACAGGTACAGCAGGTCAGATAGAGTTTGCAGAGGGTTCTGAACGACGGTTCATCTTCGTTGAAGTGCCAGTGTTTTCTCTGAGTAAAAGCCACTTTCCTGTGCCAGCAAAGGCATTTTTATGAATAGAAGATAATAAGCATGGGGTGGTCACTCTTTATGTGAAATCAGAGTTAGTGTAGATGAGTGGACAGGGAACTTGCCCAGCAAAGCTTCGTCTAGATTTTGGCTTCAATTATTTTTCTGAATTTTGTGGATTGGTGATTGTTTGGGTACAGAATTATTTTATTCATTTGAAGCCTAATTTTCATCCCCCTTAGTGGGGAATCAGTCCACAAGGATCTCTCCCAGGTCTGGGTGCTCTGTCAAAGCAGATAATCACCCTGATGGAGAATGATGGTTGTTCTTCAGACAACAAATACATACACAGTATTTAAAAATAGCTGCTTGTGTTAAATTTAATATTCTTTATCTCTTACCTTGTGATAATAACCGAGTCCTGTGAATACTCCATTATACCTGGGAAAACCGATGATTAACATATCCCTGTCCAACTTTACTTAGATTAAATACAATTCTTCTGCAATTTATTCTAAGCCTGAAAAAAAGTGATAAAACACACAGCTAAGTAGAGGCTCTCTCCTAGTTTATTAGGATTTTCCTTTTTCTTTTTCTCCTTCTTCCCTCTTTCCTTGCCCTCCCCCCCAAATTTTCCCTGCCCCCTGCCACTCTCTCTCCAAACCGTTGGGCAATTACATACGGCGCATGTAGTTTCTTTCTTTTTCTTTTCTTTTCTTTTTTTTTCCTTGCAGTTTTTGGCTAGGGCTGGGTTTGAACCCATCACCTCTGGCATATGGGGGTGGCACCCTACTCCTTTGAGCCACAGGCACTGCCCTTTTTCTTTCTTTTTTTTTTTTTAGAGATAAGGTCTCACTCTGTTGCCTAGACTAGAGTGCAGTGGGCCTCATACCCAATGGCAATCTCAAACTCCTGGGTTCAAGTAATCCTCTTGCCTCACTCTTCCAAGGAATTAGGACTGCAGACAAACACCATCACACCATTATTTTTTTTTTTTATTTTTTGTACTGATGAGGACTCACTGTGTTGCTCAGCCTTGTCTTGAACTCCTGGTCTCAAGTGAGCCTCCCGCTTCCATCTTTCCAAGTGTCGGGATTATAAGTGTGAGCCACTGTGCCTGGTCAGATGTGCTGATCCTTCCATTCTATCTTGGACCTCAGATGACCTGTGGACCCCAAAACTGTCTACAAAAATTTGGGCTATCTAACTTTTTAAATTTTTCTAGTGAGAGCCATTATAACTTTTTTTAGATTCTTAAAAGAGCCTATGCCCAAAAAGTTAAGAAACACTTGGTCTAAGATTACAAAGAAGTCATCTGTTTCAGAACTGTAAGTGTAGGCTTCCCTGAAATACTAGCACTGAAGAATTTCATGTGGTTCAGCAACCACAGGAGCCAACCCTAGAAATGTGGGCTCAGCCTTCAAAACCACCAGAAAGACAACCTATATCCAGCTTAGTCATTTCTCCCCTTGATTAAGGCAGTTGGCTGTTAACCAGATGCTAAGCAGGATTTTCTGTTCTACCAAAAAAAAAAAAAAAAGTAAGGAAGTTAAAAGAGATAACCAGAAGCATACCAGTAAGTATTTATATGCATTTTTGTGCCTTGAGAAATGAAAGCTTATATTTGATTGACCAAGTCCTATACCTCACTGCACGGAGTTTATCTTTATGAGTTACTGTATTTCAGTCCTGTTCCTTTATAATTAAACTGGGATGCTGGGCATGCCTTTGCTTTGTCTTTAATTTCAGTGTGCTTCCTAAAGAAGAAACTTCATGGGACTTAAGTAGGGCTTTGGAGACAGGACTAGGCCTGGCCTCTATTCTCCGAGATGATACAAGAGCAATGGTTAAAAATATGTAAAATATCAACAGGCCTTGGCATCAAATATGCTAATACAGAAGCGGTCTAATACCACATTTACACCAACCACAAGTCAAAGTAACTTTATTTCAGGTGGAATAAGAGACTGTAACTATGGGTGGTCTGGGCCTACAGAGGGTGGGCCAGGATCATAAGTAAGAATCGGTCTTTCTGATGAATTCATTGGGAATCCAGAACTTGCAGAGGCAAGAGATGGCTGGGTAGGCTAGCTCGATGTATATTCTTTGAATTTATGGCGCCATGGTCACAGGTGGGAAGGAAAACAATAGTTTGTGAGCTAAAGGTGAATAGATGGTGCTGGTGTGAAGTCACAGGCAGGAAGTGGGACAGTCTGCACGGACACAGGGTTTGATCACTGTGATGGCAAGTTGCACCTGAGAAAAGTGGGATGGCCTCTTTTGGAGATGAGAAGAGGCAATAATGTCTCATGGCTGTTGAAGTGAGAGCAGGGATGGTGTACATGTTATTTAGGGAGACATGGAAAGGTGTACACGATGGATGGCAAAGGAAAATGGAATTGGAAATGGTCTGATGAAACCCACAGCAGGATTAGCACAGGATCCAAGAAGCTGAAGAGAGGGCAGAGATGAGTCAGAGATGACTTAGGTTTCTGGTTTGTGGTGCCGGAGAGATCTTGATGTTGACATGTTACAAGGAAGTGGGCCTGAAAGAGAGTCACAGAGATGAGAAGAATGGCTTGTGCCTTCGTCACATTTCATTTGAGCCGGTGGTGACAAGAGCATTAGTCTTGAGCCATGTTACAGGGGTGTATAGATTCAGGGGTAGAAAAGGAAGATGTGCTCATTGTCAGCCCACAGAGAGTAACCGGGTTCTCTGCGGTGCATGAGCTAAAGAAAGGACCTGATTGTGGTTGGGGGAGGGGACACACAGAAGAACAGTTGACCCTCCCATCTGAACCTTGGGCTTGCCACACACGCTATTTCACCATTCACCTTCTTTGGTATTACTGTTTAACTGTTTTTCAAACAGATAATGATGTTTTCCTTTAGTTTGTTTTTTAAAATGAAATGATTACTTCCTTGTCTGCCAAGCCATTGCAAGGCTGGCTTGGTATAGAAAGTGATGTTTACCTCTATCCAGCAGTTAAAATTACTCTGGACACTCATGAATGAGAGTTGTAACGTCAATGAAGAAAAAAGGATACATGAGATTTTTTTTTTGTGTGTGTGTGTGTAGTAAAGAAGTCTTTTGAAAGTAATTATTTGTTCCTCAGAGATTTATTTAATTCGTACTCTAAACACTATGGCCTACAGGAAGCTCTGAGATGCTAAAAGGAGAGTGCTAATTGGATGTCGCAGTTAATCTCTGGAGTCACATTGCGTGGGCTTTGCCACTTACTCATACTGTGATCTTGGGCAAGTTGCTTAACTCTGTGTCTTGCTTTCTTGATTTTTAAAATGGGAATAGTCATAACACTTGCTTCAGACCATTGTGGTAGGGATTAAATAAGTTAATACTTTTTAAGTGCTAGGAACAGCATCTGGCAGTTAGTAAGTGCTGAGCAAATATTAGCTATTATTGCTATTGCCTCTATGTGATTACTGCATAATGAAATACATAATTTACCCAATGACTGCTGTAAGAATGACAGAGGCCAGGAAAGTGGTTCTGTATATACAGAGAAGGTGCGGAGTAAGGAAAGTATTCCAGAGAAATTACACTGGTTTTAGAGGTCCATCTAAAACTCGATGAGTGCCTGGCACATAATAAGCACTCAAAGCATCTTAGTATTATTTAGTGTTCTTACACTGGGATTCCTCCCCTCGGGAACATTGGATTTTAGAAGTCTAAATAAACCAAGGTGAGAAGGATAGAAAGAACCACTATGGCACCTTTTGCAGTGGCTAATTGTGGGGTCAAAATGACATTAATTAAAGAATAATTACTCTTAGTTAGGGATCTATTTAATCATTGACTGTTGAAAAGCAATGTATTAGGGCGGTAAAGAGCACAGGCTGAGTAGCTAGTTGGAGTGTGAATCCCTGCTCTGCCATGTACCAGCTGTGTAACTTTGGGTGAGTTATTTAATCCTTAAATTTCCTTGTCTGTAGAATGGGTGTAGTGGTAGCACATGTACTGAGTAATTACTCTTAGGATTTAATTAATTAATATAGGTAGAGTGCTTAGAGCAATACCCAGCAAATAAAATGTACTCACAGTGTGTGGTTGCCATTTTTATGGTTATCACCACCTCTTCATGCCATTCAAGACTGAAAGTTATTTCAGGGTTAGGATACTCAGGATAGGGACTGGGGCCAAATGGGCCTCTAATTTCTGTTTGAACATCCCGTAGGCTGTAGTCTGATATGAGACAAGACATATTTGACTGAGTTCTCACTCCTTCCCTGGCTTTTAGAAACCAGCTGTTGCATTTTTCCCTTAAGGGAATTTTTACAATAAAAATTGGTCAGATTTGAAAATTTTCTTTTTCCTTATTGATTTATTTATTTAAATTTTAAGATAGTCTCACTGTGTCACCCTCGGTAGAGTGCTGTGGCATCACAGCTCACAGCAACCTCAAACTCTTGGGCTTAAGCAATTCTCTTGCCCTAGCCTCCCAAATAGCTTGGACTACAGGCATCTGTCACAACGCCCAGCTATTTTTTGGTTGCAGTTGTTAGTGTTGATTTTAATTGGCCCAGGCTGGGTTCGAATCCACCAGCTTCCATGTATGTGGCCAGCGCTCTACCCACTGAGCTATGGGTACCGCCCTCCTTCCAAGAGTTTAAAAGGGCAAAGAAATCAAATGCTGCATGATTTAGATGAGGCATATTTATTTAATTTACACAATTTCCTTTTTACTGTAGACATGTTACATAAATGTTAAATGGATATAGAGTCATCTCTGCAGATACGTAGGTTTTGCACCTCCTAAATATATTGCACTCTCCATCCGTGTTTAATGGGAAAAAAATCTGTGTATAATTGTGTCTAACTGCTTGCAGTTCAAACCGGTGGTGCTCAAGGATCGACTGTGTATGTGTTTTTATCTTGTAAGAGGTATTTGCCCCACGTGATTTTTCTTTTTGAGAACAAATGCCCACTCTGTATACACACCAATGTGTGTGTGTGTGTAACTATGTATATGCTGTATTGATAAAGATACTACTGATTCTCAATTTCGGGTTTAATCTTGTTTTTCCCCTTTCCCATGAATCAGTATCTATCCAATGCAGTTATCTATGTAGTATATATGGAAATGATTGGGGGTCTGCATTTGGTGTTGCTTATCTTGGCTTTGAGTTCATGTGTTTTTTTAGTCTCTCTGTCCAGCTTGGTATTTCAGATCTCTTGGCATCCAACCTCAGTGGTCATGGCTGCTCCAGTCTGCCCTTGGATGTAAAGGACACACTTCTTACCACGAGACAGTGGCTTGTTTTTGTTTTCTTGCTGCTAGCTAAGTGGTGATGCCGAGGAGGAAATGTGCCAGTTTAATTTAACCTTTGACAGGAAGCTGTTTGAATGAATCAGATGATATGGGGGTTGTTCGTCTCACTCTCCACAGTATGCACAAGTAAACTTGCTGGGGACTTCTTTTATCTGAAGGGAAACTTAAAAAGCCATATAAATACAATCTAGAAAGACTGTTATTTTATTCCGTATCTGAGCTTCAAGTTTTAGAAATTAGGGGGTGTAGAGTGTCTCCTGACTCTTGCTTTTGTAGTTTAGCCAATAACCAAGACATTATCTGAGGATAATTCTAGTTCTAAGCCATGGCAGCCCGACTAATCTTTTGCCAATAAAATAAAACTATAAAAATAAGGTCACGTAGGAAAACCGTGATACATATTCTATTCCTTCTCCTTCACTCTGCCCTTTGTTAACCCTCATTCATAGGTTATGTTTGTCATTTTATTTTCTCTGATTTGATATTTATTTCCACTGAGGGATGGAGGACAAGCCAACGCCCTGTACTTCAGAATGAAATCTCTTTTCTCTAATTTCAGCTACCACTGGAATGTGGTTCTCACCAAACTACTTACTGGTTGGCTTTTTTCATATGAACTCATTTATTTTATGATGTAACTGGTAGGGCTAATGAGCCAATCTACAAATATTTATTGATATGATTCACAGTTGATGGTTTAGGGGAATTAGTTTGGAAGTGAATACAGTTATTTTGTTGCAATAGATTCGGACGTAATAGATTTAATTTCTTGTTCATACGTTCAGCTGTTCTGTATATGCTAGCTATGTTGCTGCATAACAACTACCCCAAAGCTTAGTGGCTTAAACAATAATTATTTATTATTGTAGCTCATGTGTCTGTTCCTACTCTGGAAGTTAGCTGATTTATATGGAGGTCAGCTGAGTGGTTCTGTTGGTTTTAGCTAGACTTTCTCACATATCTAGACTGTCTCTTGACTGGTCTTGGTTAAGCTCGTCTGGGGGTGCCTCCATTCTGTGTGCCTGCTCCCTTTCTCCTGAGGTCAGTAGATTATCCTGTACATACTACTCATGGTGATGGCAAAACTATGCACACTTAGGTCCAGTCCTGCAAACACAGTTCAGGAGTTAAGAAGCCAACATGCTATTGGCTTATTACATGGCCAAGTCCACAGTGGAAAGCAGCCCACAGTGGGAAGTAGGCCACCCCAGAATTACATGGCAAAGACATGCATGGTGGGAGAGTGAAGACTTGGAGCTGAGAATGCGACTTACATCTATTAAGGTCATTGACTCTTACTTAGCCAGAGGGCTCTAAGTGGCCTCTTGAGCCCCTGGAGCCTCTGTCCAATATTTACCATCCTAAGTCATAAAGTAGAGCAGGCAGAAGCAGGCTGTGTCCATGTGTGTTCATCTGGGGACTATGGTTATCCCGTATTGGAAATCTGGACATGTTATAAAGTTTAAAGAAAAAGAAAAAAAATTATACATATTCTGAATGATTGTCCAGATACATGCTTACTATTTGGCATATTTCCTTTTTATCTTTCTGACACTTTCTTTATTAATATTATATAGATTTATATCTAAGTTTTTCCTTAGTAGTCTATCATCAACCTTTCCTTGGTCCTTAGAAAGGATTTATCAATGTAATATTAATATCTGTGGAGATATCCCATTGGGTGGATGCATCATCCCTAATTTAACCTTTTCCTTGCTCCTCAATGTTTTGGTTATATCCGGGGTTTTGTGATCTTAAATAGTGCCTCAGTAAGCATATTTGTGCATAAATCTTTATCCACATGTTGAGTTGGTTTTTTTAGTAGAAAGAATGCTGGCTGGAGAGAGGAGCCTGGGTTCTGCCACTAGTTGGTAGTAAGACCTAAACCTCCGTGTCATTTTTCTCATCTATAAAACAATGTCTTTGAGGTAGGTGGTCTTAAATTTCTTCCTAACCCTAACACATCCCTCAGAATAGAGGACTGCATTGCTGCACTGGCGAGGAAACATGAAGGCAACCGCAGCTGTGTGTCCTCAGAAAGCTCCGGGGAGGAGAGGCAGCTTCCCGGGCTCCTTACTTGGGAGCATTCAGTTGTCTTCAGAGAGGTTTCCTTTTGCAGTTCCGGTGTCATTGTTTTCCTTGCAGTCTCCCTTCCCTGAGGCAGCAGTAATGTTATTTATTTGTTTTTACAGAGGGCAATGGGTCACGAGCCTTAAGAACATAAACCGTCCTGACCCATTTTATGAGTTTGCACACTTTGAGAATTGGCCTCCTTCTATCGGAAGAACTGGTTTCATTACCCATCTTCATTTTGTCTCATAATGTTATATTCACTTTTCGTATTTATTTTTGCCTTTTGTTTGCCTTGGACATGAAGTTTCATCACAGTTACCTTCACTATTTCCTGGTAGTTGCCTGCAACCTTTTTCTCTGGGACAGGACAGTTCCTTACTGCTCATTTCCATATGGATCGAGGCTGTATTTCATCTGACTGTCTCTCTTCCAGCCTCTGCCAGGAATAAATATTGCTCAATTTCAGCAGGCGTTAAGCATTGACTTCAAAAGGCAGACGCATCAGTGTGTCCCTGCTAAGTAGAGAAAGTGGGATCTGTGCTCTCTCTCTGTCCCCCTCCAACCCTTAGAACTAGAAGACTCTGTCTGCTGGTAGTTGTGTGCAATCTTTTTCTCTGTGACAGGACCCTCCCTTACTGGGTTAGGGTTACAGTTAGGCGGGTCTCTAAGTGGGTCTCTTTTGCAGCAGACAGAGTCTTCTAGTTCTAAGCTCTTTTGGGCATAGGCATTAGAAACTGGTCCAGTCACTTCTCTGGGCTGAGCTGGGGTGCCGTCTGTGTCAAGTACAGAGTGGTCTGCCCCCTCTGGCCAACATCAGAAGGGCTTTGTTCCCTGTTCCTGCTGAGGGCCAGCGTGGTGCCTGCACCCATGAGTGATGGAAATCCCCTGTCACAGCACAGCACTCAGCAGCCCCACTCCAGAAGCAAAACATCTTCCACCAATAGAAGTCTCACCCATCTTCTTTTACCTCAGGAAATAAATTAGGACAGGAATAATTCATCCAGTCAGTTACACATCGGATTTGAGGAGGGGAAATAATTTTCCTTTGTGAATATGAATGTGCTTGGAGGAAGTTGCTTATGAAATACAATTTTAATAATTGTGAACTTTAGTTTTTAGTTTCTGTGTCCACCCTTCCCCTCGTAATTCTGAATGCTTCCCACGTAAGGAAATTGGAGTCAAATTCTTAAGTGTAAAATAATTTTGTAATGTGAATAACTTTGCTTCCTCCAACTATAATGGGTCTCTGAGCAAGTGAATCACATAGTGTGTGGGTTTAAACACTTGCAGAAAGCAATGAGGCTTTATTTTAGCCTCACACTGCTGCAAGGTATGTGTGAGGAATGTGGACTCTGGGAACCGCAGGTGTGTGTTTTCTTGCTCTATGCCTCTTTCCAACCTCCTCTTCTTTCCTTTCCCTCCTCCTTCCTGCTTTTCCAGGTCTGTGCTGAGGTGCTAGCTCTGAAGTTAAGCAACTGGGT
Organism: Otolemur garnettii; assembly: GCF_000181295.1. NCBI lineage: Eukaryota > Metazoa > Chordata > Mammalia > Primates > Galagidae > Otolemur > Otolemur garnettii. The sequence continues at coordinate 6,769,689 of NW_003852444.1, forward strand.
CAGAAAGACATGGTACTGTTTAGTTCCCCAGAAGGGCATGTGTTGGGAGATAGAGGCTCTTTCTGTTCCGGCTGGTTGCTTGGTTGTTATCTAGCCCCAGGCCCAGTGATCATCAGGAAGAACCGAGGCAAGACAAGACCCAGACGCACCAAGTCCCATCCTTTTCCCCCCAAGGGATATTTAGTCTATTTTAGCAAAGGGCAGATGGTCCTTACAGATTCCAAAATCTCCCAAAGGGCTAAGCAAAGTCTCTGGAAGTCTAAGTTTAAAACAGATGGCAGCCCCGGGAAAGCAGAAGAGGCTAAAAAACGGAGAAAGCCGATCAACATCATTCTCTCCTGTCCTCTCTGCTAGGCCCTTTGCTGCCAATCATTTGGTTTTTTTCTTTCCTGTTTTTAAATGTGCTCATTTATTTTTGAATCCTAACACATTCACTTGGTTTAAAACCTGGAAATCTAACTCATTGCACATTTAACAGCCTCCCTCATGTCCTGTTCCCCGTGGGTCAGGTGCTTCCTGCCTGCGGGGAAGCCAGGAGACTTTCTTCATATACATTCCTTCCAGCGTCCCTTTAGGCATATCCACCAGTCAGCGCAGGGGTGTAGGTTCTCACTTTCCCGGTCATTTCCTCATCTATATATCTCCTCTCTCACATGCTCACTTGATTTCCTTCAGTTCCACTCTCAGTAATCCTCTGTTGATCTTTGCTATGCCTAAGGCCCTGAACGAGTTCACAGGTGCTTGTCTTTCTCCTGCAGATGAAGCAGACAGTGAGAAATGGTACCTGTCTACAGATTTTCCTTCGACCACCATCAAGACAGAGCCTATTACAGACGAGGCACCCCCAGGACTTGTTCCCTCCGTCACTCTCACCATTACAGCCATCTCTACCCCTTTCGAGAAGGAGGAACCCCCTCTGGAAATGAATACTGGGGTATACTCAATTTTTTTTCTCATATAAACAATTTGGATTAAAAGTTACAGGTCCTCATTCTCTAATAAGGTTGGAGTTAGTGACTGCATTTATTTAAGGACATGTCACTTTATGTGTCTATTTACGCATTTATGTATATATTGAGGGTATGTTGATTTGGTATCAGCTTTAGGAAAACTGGTAACAAAGCTGATTTTTATTTTCTTTGAGTACTATTAAAAATGTAAAACATAAATGAATATTCATGGTAAAAAAAGCTCTCCATGGCACTGAGTTTTAAGCAGTGGAAAGTCAGTGGTTATGATGGTGGTGTGGCAACCCATGGCTTTGGGCATGGCTGTTGAGGATGCTGGTTGCTGTGTGCCCTTTCACTTTACTTTCCTAGTATAATGCTGAGTTGCCCTTACTCAACGCAGGACCCTCCCACCTACTGATTCTTACTCCATTACCGGTGGAAAGTATAAGAAATCAGAAATTTCTTCCTTGCCTGATTTGCACACAGCAAATTTAATTTAATTTTATTCTACCTCCTTTCTGAGTATTTTCAGTGTCTGGAAAAGGACCAGAACCATACTTGTACATCTTCTTACAGAGTGGAAAGCCAGTCTTAACTTTCCTTACACTTAAAGCCTCAGGTTATAAACAATGACTCCATTAACATTCCTTATAGCACAGATTTCCTGTGAGCAAGATAGAGTGCCTGCCTGTTCAGGAAGAAGTAACACAGACTCAGTAGAGCCACAGAAGCGTCCCTGCCTACTCGCTTCTTACTCTGTCTGTATGGAAGATGCAGGGTGGTAGACAGAAGACCCCGGCAGCTGCTCTCAAGGATTCCCAAGGAATCCTTCTTGGACTGGCCTCCTGGAGTCTGTAGTAATTGCCTTAAGATTTTGGTCTGTAAGAATTTTAGTTCAGTTGATTTTTAAGTATGCAATTAACGAAGCTCAAGCTCATGGCCTTGCTCCCTGTGTATTGGTCCGATAACCTGTGTCCTTTCCCTACTGGGTATTTCATGGTTAGGTGTCCTCAGTCATTAGGGAGCCTGGAGAAAAGGATGTGGGTTGATGGTGCACCACTCAACAAACTAGTGTCCGCTGGCGGCCCTGTAACAATTACCAGAATATTTTGTGGTAAAATGCTTTTATGTGACCCCCCCCAAACAATAGAAAGAAGCACCGATAAGTGAGCTTTTCACGTGAGGGTTGTGAGGGTTCCATCCTGTGTAATGCCAGATTTGGTGGTGAGCAGAAGGCTAAGGAGTAAAACAACTTTCTGTCCAAGAGGCTGTCCGTGCTCAGCTGTGCTCTGCAGAGGCAGGGCTGCCCCGAGAAGAGGACACCGATGACACCACTCTCCTGTATGCTTCTTCAGAGCTGTCACTGGTTTTTCAAAATTGTCTTCGGAATTCTTCTTTCAGGTCGATTCCTCGTGCCAGACCATTATTCCTAAGATTAAGCTGGAGCCTCACGAAGTGGATCAGTTTCTGAACTTCTCACCTAAAGAAGGTTGGTCTGTCCTCGGTGCTCCTGTAGCTCCTAGACATAGTCATGAAGTCTGAAGGGAGAGAGAGTATGGGTGAGGATGCTGGGGTCAGTTTGTCCACAGGTATAGCTTGCCTTGGGAAGTAGCTCTGCTCTTGTAAACCTTGCTTCCAAATGCAGTTTTTGAGAGCTAAGTACTATATGTTCCTATGTGCATTTGCTGGAGGTTTAGCTACATGTTGCTGTGCCTTTCTGCTCCTAGCCAGGGTGATTTTTGAAAACCTTTTATGGACTGCTGCAGTGTGGGTGCTGACACACAGGAGAGCTGCGGCCCTCAAGCTTCTCAGTGTGAACACGGGACAGCCTCGCATATAACCGGCAGCCCACAGAGGCACCTTGCTCCCTTAAAACAGCTCCAGTTTCAACCTTTTGTGATGAGAGTTCACAATTTATCTGTCTGGCCAATTCAGTGTTTTTGTTTTTAAATCATGTCTTTTGAATCCTAAAATTCAGTGTTTTTAAATGTTGACTCTGGATGGCAGCAGTGACAAGGAGCCCTCTACCTGTACTGGAATGGCCACAGCCTCCAATCATGCACCTCACTGGGCTTCTTGCCATCCACTTAGAGCTAAATAGTGTCATTCTTGACATTGTCATACTTTCCCTGTTTTCTTTTTCTGTGTTAGTTTAAAAGTAAATAAAAGGCCAACCCAGATTAAATTGAGTAGGATCTACACCAAGACACTATTTCTTTGTGCTGAGTGATAAGCATTCACGCCTTTCACCTCTATATACTGCTGTAAGGTAGTTCCTTTCATCTTTATGCACTGGTTCTCCCTATCAAATGCATCTTGCTCTTTTATGTTACAGTACAGTTCAGAGAGTATTATAATCATAATAATGAATCCCAGAGCGGCTTCAGAATTCAGGGTCACTGGAGGAGAAATGTTTCAAGAATATAGTAAAGGGCAGTCTTTCCTCATTATCCTGGATAAACAGAGATAAGGAAACTCAATATCCTTGAATGCATCAGAGTTTCTAGGCAGAGTAGCTTGTTGTCCCCAGACCTTTCGGTAACCCAAGAGCGGCATTTCAAATGATATTTGGAAATCTGAGACCAAGGCACCTGTGGCCAGATCATCGCTCTCAATAGGCAGGAAAGATGAGAGTCCAGCTTGCCTCACTCGCTTTTCCTGCCATTTCATTTCTGGGTTTTGTGGGCTGCCCTCTGCCTGGAGAGGAGAACAGTGTTAGAATGATTTGGTTTGTGCCAAGTAGAAGGGACGGGGGAGCTCTAAAGTGCTCTCGGCTAATTTTCGGGAATCTAACAGTACAGAGTGGCAGGAAATTGGAGCCCCTAACAGGTTCGCTTCCTGGGGGTGTGTGTTACCATAAAGTGCTGTAGTATTTACGGAATTAGAAAAACCACAATTAGCACTCTTAGCACCCTGACCTTCCAGCCAATCTTGTACATACTGGCTGGAACAACAGAAATACCCGCTGTTGAATCCAAACTGGATTCTGGCTTCAGAAGCCCCTCTGCTGCCCAGAGGTGTCTGATGGACGCCGGCCGGCTTAGGCTCTGTAGGCCCTGGCAGAGGGACTGTGATGTGCCTCCCAGAGGAAAGGCAAAGGGTGGGGTTCTTACATGCTGGGGGACGTTGGAGGAGAAAGCCCCTCCCCACCACCCCCATATTCCCTGTGCCTACTCATCTCTCTAGAGATGGATGTAGAGTTTTTTGAATGAAGAATGCTTGGCGCCTTGCCTGCTGGCCCCACCATGCACATTCCTCCAGAAACAAACGAGCTTTTCTCAAAGCAGCCTTTGGGAACCCTCATGGGCTCCCAGATATTGCTATCTTTTAAAAGACTTTTTTAATTTAAAGTGCATAATTCATTAACATGGTTTACAAATGAAACTGTATCTGGAAGGAACACAGTGAAGTCTTATCAACACCCGGTCTCAGGCTCCCCTGATCGCTCCCTGCCTGCCTCGGGTCAGAGTATTACTGGTTTCCTGTATACACTTCTTTATGCCAATGTAAGCAAACGTGGGTCTGTATGCCCTTTCTTTTTTTATACAAAAGGGGGCTACTGTATACACTGCTCCTGACCTCTCTCCCCTCTTCTGCACTTCATAATCCTTCTTGGAGATCTTGCCTCAGTGCATGGGGGCTCCTCATTCGTTTGTTGGGCTATCCTGAGTTCCGCCACGTGGATGATGCACAGAGTTTGTGTCACCAGCCCCAAGTCCTTCCTTGTCAAGGCTCTTGGATGAATGACATGTGCTTTCTTTTCTTTAGCCCCCGGGGACCACCTGCACTTACCGCCCACCCCGCCCAGCAGTCACGGCAGTGACTCAGAGGGCAGCCTGAGCCCCAACCCACGCCTGCACCCATTCGGCCTGCCTCAGACTCACAGCCCAGCCAGAGCCACGCCCCGGGCCCCCTCCGCTCTCTCCAGCTCCCCCCTCCTCACAGCTCCTCACGTAAGTATGGCTGGGACCTTCTAGACCGTCTCTGTCTGTCCCGTGGGGCATCCAGGGCAGGCCAATCAAGGCCATTTGCTTTTTCCTCTTGTCTAGAAGTTTCTGTCTTGCAGTTAAAGCAGGGTGATGACAACCTTAGGGAACATTTTTAAGAACTTCCCATAAATCTCATCTTGCTGCCACAATTCTCTTCGTTTTCATGTGTATGCTTCCAGTTTTCACTCACATGTTTATTTTACAGAGCTATAAGCATAAAGAATAAAAATTTTGGTTTGCTCTCTTCAAAATTATACTATAAATATTTACAATCATGTTGGTAGTCCTTACGGCCTGTCATAGAAAAATACCTTTTATATTTTAGATGAGCAGTCTTTGGTGAACTTAAAAATCACTCTGAGATTAAATTCTTTAATGCCTAAAGCTGTCTGTGTTAAGTATAACTGGTAACCCAGGAACTCAGATCAGAAATCATGACACGTGGTTCATCTCCTACTTACATAAGGACACTATTTTCCAAGTTTAAAAAAAAAAAATAGAATAGATCATTAACTTTTTATTGTTCTAAAAAGTGAATTGATTTCTATGAAGTCGTAAATATTACAGTTAACTTTTTTGAATTTATGATGTCATGACTGGCAAATTTAAAAGATATGAGATATTTATTAATAAGTATTCTGTAAGCATCATTCATCCATGAACGTAACTGAAAACTTGAATTGTGTCCCAGAAAATCCTTGATCTATAGCCACATTCTCATGTCACTGTTACTGAGGATAAGGGAGATAACCCTTTCCATTCTGTCTTCTCTGCTTGGACCTAACTTTTCACTCCTCGTGTTACTAGAACAGCTTTCATCCTGTATGTCTGAATCCTACCATGATTAATCTGTTCTATATGCTTATGAAGGAAGCTTCCCCGGGCCACACTCTCTTGCCCAACAACTGGGTGTGTTTCCCTATTACTGCTGGCACCAAACCCTAATGCTCATTATCATGTGCCCAGCACTCTGTGACTTCAAGAACTACTCTAGGCAGAATGGCATCTTCGGTTACTGTTCACAGTCCTGCCTTTTGCTGGGAATGCCCTTCTCTCTCTTAGGTAAGCAATCTCCCTTCCTTGCAGGAGGCCCAATTCAACTCTTCTCTCCTACTCTAACCCTTCCCTGATCATACAAACTCAAGTAAATGTCTTTCTCCAAATTTATAATGCATCTTCAATTAGTATTACAGTTTAGCGTTTAATTACTCTCATCTTTGTATGGGTGTCAATTCAGTCTTCATCACGAGCTACTTAAGAGATGGGGTTTGTGTGGAGTCCCCCAGGGTAATTAGCATGGAGCTAATGTGCGGTAGGGACTCTGTTCGTTTGACTAATTAGAAACACATTACTCCATTGTAGGTTCAATGAGATGAGGTACAGTGTTCCATCTTCATGGCGGAGGCCCAATCTGGGACTACTGTCGCCGGAGGCTTCCCTAGAGAGAGTGGGCAGGTGCACCCCTGAGAGCTCTGTGGCCCCTTAGCTGTAAGTGGAGATGGGAGGATGCCTCCTGCTGGGTGGAGAGCACCTCATCAAATTGCAGTTTCACAAGGAGAACAACAAAGCTCTGCCACAAAACAGAGGTGCATGTGAATCCTTCTTCACCCCAAGGCCAGGCAACCTCCAGGGATGTGGGAAACGAATTCTCCACTTTGACTTTTCACCTTTTAGCGAATGAGCTTCTTTATCCTTCCCTCCGAATCACAATCCTTGGGTTATAACACTCACGTGGGAGTGTCTACTCCACCTTTGCTTTCACTTCGAAATACTGGTTCCTCCCCCAATGCAGAGGACACCTCGTTTTCTCTGAGCCACCTATGAGACGTTCGAACGGATTCTGATCCCGTGTTGGCAGATGACTCTTCAGCGCGCCCACTTCTTTTTGACCCCTTTCTGCTGCTCCTTTGTCTATACAGAAACTGCAGGGATCAGGCCCACTGGTCCTGACCGAGGAGGAGAAGAGGACTCTGATAGCTGAGGGTTATCCCATCCCTACCAAATTGCCCCTAACAAAATCAGAGGAGAAAGCCCTGAAGAAAATCCGGAGGAAAATCAAAAATAAGGTGAGCCTTTCAAGTCTAGGCATTCTTGTGAGCAGAGCCAGGAGGATGGAGTCAGTGGATTGAGCACACCATCCTTTCCCGTTCCCTTCCCGTCCCAGGGTGCAGATGAAGGCTCAGCTGTCTGTAGGGGAATGGCATGCTCACACTTGCCCCTGCCTTCTTCTGGCCCCTTCGTCCACCTGGTCCACCTGGAGGCCAACAGATGCCCAGTGCAGTGTGCCTCCCTACGATGACACATTCAGGGCTGGGAGGAAGACATTAGAACTTTCCTCTAAATGTGCTTGTTTAATCTCAGCCTTTTAGATTTCAGCTTTATGATGTACATAATAGTTTGCTCTAAAAGATGTATATATAATTTATCATTAAATAAACGCAAATACATTGGAAGTGCTTGTTTGATTTTTTTTCTTTTTTGACTCCTCTTTTATTTTTTAACTTTTTTAGAATTTTTAAAAATTTCAATAGATTTAGGGATTGGTTTTTTTTGTTGATAGGGTTTGTGATAAAATGATTAAAATATTTTTAATTTTTTTAGAATTTTTAAAATTTTCAATAGATTTCGGGATTGGTTTTTGATACATAGATGAATTGTATAGTGGCTTTATAGTGTGCCCAGTGTTTGAATAGTGTACCCAGTGCTTGAATAGTGTACAGTGTACTCAGCAGGTAACTTTTGGTCCCTCATCCCCCTCCCACCCTCTCCTTTTCTGAGTCTCCAAAGTCCATAATACCACTCTGTATGACCATGTATACTCATAGTTTAGCTCTTGCTTATAAGAGCTAAATGGTACATATGGTATTTCTTATTCCATTCCCGAGACACTTTGCTTAGGATAACGTCCTCCAGTCATCCAAGTTGCTACAGGAAACATTATTGCATTCTATTTTATGGCTGAGTAGTACTCCAGGATAAAGGCAGGGTTCCATGAAGTTCATGTGCAATTTAAAATAGGTTCACATTGTAAATTGCACAGACTTTATGAACACCCAGTATACGTGCATATGCCACATTTTCTTTATCCACTCATTAGTTGGTGGGCACTTAGGTTGATTTCACATCTTTGATATTGTGAATCGTGCTGTAATATCATGCAGGCTCAGGTATCTTTTTGATGAGTTCTTTTCCTTTGGGTAGATCCCCAGGAGTGGGACTGAATGGTAGGTCTACTTTTTAGTTCTTTGAGAAATCCCCATTGAAGTTGTACTAATTTGAATTCCCACCAATGGTGTGTAAGTGTTCTGGTTTCTTTGCCTCTACACGAACATCTATTGTTTTTTGACTTTTTAATAATGACCATTCTGACAGGGGTAAAGTAGTATGTCATTGTGGTTTTAATTGTATTTCCCTGACGTGTTGAGCATTTTTTCATATTTGTCTGTCTTCTTTTGAAAAATGACGGTTCATGTCCTTGCCTGCTTTTTAGTAGGATTATTGTTTTTTTCTTGCTGACATCTTTTCTTGTTGATAGGGGTTTGTGATAAAAAAGAATTCTGCCATGCCCTGGTCTGTATCTGGCCTCGGCAAGCTGATTGTAGCCCACTCAGTGCTGAGCAGGATGGCTGAGGCCCAGGGGGGTGGCGTAGGCATAAGCAGACCAGGAGGGAGGGGGCAAAGGAAGGCGAGTGGTTAGTATCGCTCTTCACCCATGGGCAGAATCAGCAGTGAGTTGCTACATGACCAAGCCCAACTGTCTTATTTTACATACATAGTTGAGCAAAGGGAGGTCCAGAGAATTAAACTCCTTTATCTGAGACAATACCAATGATCTGTGACCCACATGCTCTGGACTGGCCTGTGGTCCAGTGTCTTTCCATTAGGGGCCTAGCTTGTGGAAAGTAGGTGAAAGCACAGGCTGGTGGAAACCAGAGAGGATAGAAGAGGTGATTAGTAGATGAGCTGGCAGCTTAAACAAATGGCAAGCGGCCCCAAAGTGAGCAGGACTTTGGTGATTTCTGCACTAATGCCCACCTGTCTCCCAGTTGCATATAACCAATAAACACTTATAGAGCTGGAAATCAATCATTCTCTATCCCTTTTTACCTCTCAGATTTCTGCCCAGGAAAGTAGGAGAAAGAAGAAAGAATACATGGACAGCTTGGAGAAAAAGTAAGCCTGCTGACAAACTGTTGTGTTTTTCGGGCAGTGTGCACAGAGAAAAGTGAGTGCGCTAAGAGCTGGTGAGAAGCAGGTGAATTCCTCTTTCTGGCCAGCTTAGAAGCCTGCCGCTGTATCAAATTTTGCCTGCCACCTAGTGGTTATTTGCAGGGGACATTAATAAGCACAGCATGAAGTGAAAAAATACTCTGTCTTATTAGGCATTTGAACCACACTGTTTCCAGCCAAGGATCCCTTGGAGGCTTCTTTTCAGACTAGTACAAATATTAACATTCTGGCACATTCCTGGAACTTCTCAGAGGAGAAGCACTGTTTTGGCAGAAAGGGGCAGTGCTACTTAACCAGTTCCCGCTGGCCATGCTCCCTCGCACCCTAGGAGAGCACACTGGAACTACATACGTCAGGTTGACTATAATTCATGCAAAACTACTGAAAGCATTCCTTGTTTGTGTGAAAAGCCTAGAATATGGGAGGGCTGTTAGAAAAATATGAATTAAAGGCAATTTTAGATTAGCACTGGAATATAACTCCCAAGTTCACAAACTAGTATCATCTTAAGAAGGGTATGAGGCCTCAGACCCAGAAATGAACCTTCATGTGTATCTAGGGTAAGGAGTGGGTCAGTGGATCCTGGCTGGTTCTAGATGTTTCTGCTGAAAGTTTAGTATTTCTGTCTATAACCTGATCTAAGTACTGCTAATTTAGCTTTTCAGTTGGCTCTTCATATCCAGAAGTTCCACAAGCCCAATATAACCAATCATGAATTGAAAATATTCAGAAAAAAATGCAACAATAAAAATAATATAAGTAAAAAATATGGTATAATAACTATGTAGAATTTATTAATACATTGTATTAGGTATCATAAGAAATCTAGAGATGATTTAAACATTTTAGGAGAATGTGTATAGGTCCTCCTATACCATTTATGGATTTTGGTATCCATGGGGCGATGGTACCACCCCCCACCCCACCCCCCCAGACACCACTGGACTACTGTAGACCCATTCTGTTCCATCGGTTTCTTTAGGCACTTAGGGCCAAGATAATTCTATGAGAATCTCTTTACTGCCTCTCGGGCATGCATGCTCCAGCATTGGGGTTCCTCGTCCTAAGTTCTTGTCCTCCTTGGCTTCTCATTGGACCTTCTGGCCAGGAGGGTGTCCAGTAGCATCCAGATCACTGTCCTGTAGAAGGAAAGAAGTACAATGTGGGCTGAGAGCATGAGGGAAGAGATGAAAGAAAACAAGGTGGTAACACCCTCGAAGAGGCATTTCTATGTCATCCCATCTTTCAGTACTGAGACACTTGTTACTCTCTTCCCCTGATTTTTGTATTTTTCTTTAGTTTCTTCATCTTTCTTCACAACTCTAGCAAGCCAGGCTCTTTCCCACACTTCCCTGGAGTAGCTGTCCCCATCCCCCCTTCTTTCCCTGATCACTGTTAACTCCACCCAAGCTCCTGGCTTTTCATTTGCTTCACTGGGAATGACTAATTTTATTCTTTCTCTCTTCTTCGTAGAGTCGAGTCTTGCTCTACTGAGAACTCGGAGCTTCGGAAGAAGGTCGAGGTTCTGGAGAACACCAATAGGTGGGTGTCACGGAGTGTGAGTTGACTGAGCTGCCTAATGGAGGTGAGGAAAGAGGGCATAGAATCGTGGACGGAGTTGGGAGGAAAGTGGAGGAGAGCACATTGGAAGTGTAGGTGTTCCAGGATGCTCAGGACTCCTGGCCTCCAGCCACATGTTCCTGCTACACACACACACATCACACACACTTGCATACATACCCTCTCACATAGACATTACACACATATCCATATGCACACGTGGGCTCACTCATGCATGCTGTCTGCTTCCCTGATGATACAGGACTGGTGACGAGGTTGATCGTTACAAGGACTACTACAAGGGGGTTAAAAAAGAGGTTTCAGGGAGAATAAGTCCGATAAGTCTGATTTTCTGAAAGTGACTTTAGAGGTGGACAAGGAGAGCCTGGCTACTTCATGGTCACCCAATTTTAGTAGCATATGACTTCTATTAGTATAGTTTAAAAAAGAATATCAGTTTGTTTTTAAAAGTAGCTTTTAAAATTGATTAACTACATTTCAACTCTTTCCCACCATCATTTTGACAAAAATAACTATGGGATCTGAGTTAACGGAGTCCTGCAGCACAGGGGTGTCCAACCTGTGGCCCACCTGGGATTTTGTGAGGACTTTTTTGCATATCTGTGGTGTTAGATATCATGAAAAGTATGCAGAGACTTTTGTTTTTTTTTGGGGGGGGTGCTAATCAGCTTTTGTTAGTGTTTGTATGTTTGCTGTGTAGCCCGAGACAACTCTTGTTCTTCTCACATGTGGCAGAAAGGAAAAACTGTTAGACACCCCTGTCCAGCACTTATGGTGCAAAGCTCTGCTTTAAGTACTTTACAGCCATTAGCTCATTTAGCTCTATGAGGTGGTAATATTATTGTCCCCTTATATAGGGGAGGTAGTTAAGACTGAGAAATGTTGGCTGATTTGCCCAACGTCACACAGAACATACTAAAGCTGCACGTGACCCCAGGCAGTCTGGCTCTGGAGCCTTCACATGGTAGGAGTTGTATGCAGGAGGGGGTGAAGGTAACGGGTTAGGACCATTGGCAAGTTTCATCCAAAATGAAATGTGTTTGTTTGCCTACATGCTGTGTTCCCCAGTGGGAAGTCATGCCTTAGTCAGGGAATCCTGTCACCCTTAGTATTATAGATCCAATAAATCCAGAAGAGGAAAATGGACCTAGTGGGTAAGCCAAGTATTAATTAATCATTTAATGGTCAGCATTAATGCCTAATAACAATTGCACGAGTGTTAAAGGATCAGATTAAATCTCTGTGCATGTCATTTGACAATAACAATGAATTTGCCTCCCTCTTCCTGATCTTCATGGTTTGTGCTCACACAGCAGGCTAATAGGCTCGTGAGTTATTTCACTGAATTTCTGGGAACATGTGCTCCAGCAGCTGGTCAAGGGCAGTTCACCTCAAGTGCTCTGTAAGACAGACGGCCCACAGGGAGGAAACGTCACCCGCTCAGTGTGGCATTACCTTAATCTCTCGAGGCAAAGGGGCTGGTTTCAGATACCACCTTAGGGTCTGGTTTCACTGCCCGCCTTTGCCCACTAATCTCCTGAGACCCCTCTCTTTTCATCTCCACCTTTACCAGGTCAGAGGGGATTTCTTGAGATGGTTCTGGTTCTCTGAATCCTGCCTCCTCAGCCACAGTCTGTATCCAGCCCTTGGCACTTGCTTTCAAGGAAGCCCCATGTTTATGGGGCAGGTCCTCACCATAAGTTGGTCAAGAGGGGAAGAGGAATCTGTCAAAGATGATTGTGGCCTTTGGGGTCTTGGTTTGGTCTAAAGGGGTCGAATGTCAGGCCTGCCCTTGGCCACCTGGGGGCAGCAGAGGCCCAGCAGGGCTGTGCAGGGGTGGCCTTGCGAGCAAGGTCACTTGCCTTGGGTGGGGCCTCTCCTCCCCTCTCCAGGGCTCCTGTGCTGTTAGTTTCTCTCTCGCTCTCTCTCTCTCTCTCTCTCTCTCTCTCTCTCTCACACACACACACACACACACACACACACACACACACACGCACATTTATTTCTGCTTGTTCGTGAGAATCAGATATCCAGATAAGGTCCATATGTTCCAGTGGTTGATGTGTCCCTTAGGTATCTTTTTACCCATAGATTCACTTTCATTTCTTTGCTTGTTACTTAGTAAAGCACCGAATCAGTTGTCCGAGGGAGTCTTCCGAGGTCTCAGTTTGCTTCTAACATTCTGTGGTGCCATTTAGCCACTCCCTTATCTACTGTGGACTACCTTGTGTGTTTTGTGTTTGTTTTTTGATAAGAATTCTTGATAGGTTCTGCTGCATTCTTCCACCAGGAGTAGTTTAAAAACTGATTATCTGGTTATCAGCAATTTACGGTCTCCCTGAGATGGATCCATGCATTATGAGCTTGGAAATAGCTTTATCACATTCAATCATGTCTCCTTCGATTATTAGCAGAATATTTTTCTAAAGTAAAGCTCTTCATGATTAATGAACAGAGGGGCATAGGTATCTCTACGAGGTGCTGATTTCATTGCCTTTGGGGATATACCCAGCAGAGGGATTGCTGGGTCATATGGTAGTTCTATTTTTAATTTTTTGAGGAACTTCCACACTGTTTTCGGTAATGGTTCTATCAATTTACTACCAACAGTGTAAAAGGGTTACCTTTTCTCCAGACCCTCACTAACGCTTATTATAGTTTATCTTTTTGATAATAATCATCATAATAGGTGCAAGGTGATATCTCATTGTGGTTTTAATTTGCATTTCTTCAGTGATTAGTATTTGAGAACCTTTTCATATACCCCTTGGCCATTTTCATGTCTTCTTTGGAAAAATGTCTATTAAGATTTTTTTTACTGTTTTAAAATTGGATTAGTTGTTCTTTTACTATGGGATTATATGAGTTCCTTTTCTTGAGTATTTTGGATATGCATCCCTTACGATTTATATGGTTTGCAAATAATTTTCTCCTGCTTATTTTGCTGTTTCCTTGGATTTGCAGGAGCTTTGTAATTTGATGTAGTCCTTTGTGTTTATCGGTTTTTAAACATAAAAGAAGACGCATACACAATATGGGCTCATTGATGAAAAATGTACAAAATACAGGTAGAAAAGAAAATGTATATAATCCTTTCATCCAGAGGTACCTTTACATTTTGGGATATTTTATAGTGCATACTCCTTTGTTAAGAAATATTTTCATTTTAAGAGAATACTCTGGACGTATTTTCATGTCAGCAAATATATAATCTTTGAATTGTCCATTTTTAAAAAATCTCCTTTGTGTTATCTGACCCTTCCCTAATGGGTTTCTGTGGCCAGGGCTATCACAGGCCACCTATTAAGGAAGGGGCAGGTTTTTGTTTATTTTGTTTTGTTGTCAGCTTTATTGAGGAATAATTGATGAAAAACATGCATATATTTTTACAGTGTGAATGGGACGATTTACTGTATGCACACCCGGTGAAATGATTACCTTAATCAAGTTCATTAACGCGTCTATACCGCACATAGCCACCCTCCCTCCTTCCTTCCCGCCCTCCCCCTTTCCTTCTTTTCTTTCTTGTGCCCCTGTGTATGATCTACTCTTACCACATTTTGAGTAGGTAATACAGAATTATTAACTGGGGTCACCATGTTGCACACTGGATCCTTGGAATGCATTCCTCTTATAACTGAAAGTTTGCGCCCTTTAACCCGCGTCCCCCCATTGCCCCCTCCCCAGCCCTGGCAACCACCCTTCTACCCTCTAGCTTCTAAGAGTTTGACTTTTCTTTTTAACTCCACATACAGTGATACCATCTAGTATTTGTCTTTCCCTGTCTGGCTTATTTCACTCACAAAACAGGGCAGATCCCTGGCTGTTTTCCCTCCTGCCAGCTCCTTCCCCCCGCTCTGTTCCTTCTGCCCCTTGACTGTTGGGCACCTCCACTCTTCCCCCCAGTGGCCCAATGTGTGTTCCCCTTCCATTTCTTCTCTCTCTTCGAATCTCACCTCTCCTGGTACGGTGGTGATGGCTAACAATGGATTCGTCAGATTATCGTCTCACAGATAATTTTATCAGGGAGCTCCTAAGGTTATCATGTTTGAGACCAGAGACTTTTCACGTATTTTGGCTTGAGAGGCAAATACATAAGAGCAGAGCTTCTCCTGCCGAATCAGGAGGTAAACCTGTAGTTTCTCCAACTCCTCTGCCCCTTTCTCCTTCTGCTTCCTGCCAAGGGCCTCCCCTTGCTGAGACGACACCACACTAACCAAAGCGACTGTAATGTAAACACTGACAGTGCCCTGCCCTAAGCCAGCCGCAGGGAGCTGGTGTCTGGGGCACACAGTCAAGGGAGAATTTGGACCCTTTGCTCACATCATGCCGTGGGTGTGAAACTCAGTGTTTGAGCTACGTGCAGGGCTGGGCTGGACAAACACACAGCTGTGTTTGTGTTCCTGTTGATGCCTCCCGTCTTATTATCCTTTGGAGGCAGCTGGACGGAGGAAGCAGAAATGACTCTGATAAGCAAACAGGCTCCGAGGTCACCAGAAGTGGGGTGGGAGCCTTGCGGAACATTGTTTCATATGGCATGGCATGGCAGGGAAGGTGAGGGGGTGTTTCATCATCGACCAAATTAAGGAAAAACGAGGTCTATCTAGAGGTGAATTTGTGCTTGGATTGTGAGTCAATTTTGAATCTTTTCGTTTGTACAAGACTCAGCAGCAACAACCAAGAATATTATTAGTTTCTAGGTGAAACCTAGATAAACCTTTTATCTGAGCTGAGCCTCTTAGAGCAGAGCCAAGATGGTGTGAAAACACCTTCACACTTCTTGCTAAGCTGATCCACTAATTGCACGCCATCAAGAAATGTGTAAGACGGAGCGAGATGGTTTCCCAGGGGGCCCTTCTTCTTATGCTCAGCAAATACATTTGCACTGATGAGGGTCCAGGCCCTGAGGGACCACTGGGAGGTCCTCCTGGCTTAGTTCCTAAGTTTATCATTCATCTCTGCAAGCCGGGAGCTCTCTGGATGGCCCCACCCTAATCTCCATCCTGAGAAACCCTGTTCTTTTTCTCCCACTTATATCCTTTTCTTCTGAACAAGTGATGCACACCCAGCCCCTCACTTTTAGGTGCTTGAGGCTCAGTTGAGGCTCAGTTTGTTCCACTCATTACCTGTTTTGTTCTCATGCCTCTGTCGGGCTGTGCACTACAGTCTTTCCCCCCACAGCAGAGCTTTGCAGAATCATGGGAGCTTAGACTTGAAATGCACCATAGAGATTATTTTATTTGACTGCTAATCACTTTATTTTATTTGTTTGTTTGTTTGTTTGTTTTTGAGACAGAGCCTCACTCTGCTGCCCTGGGTTGAGTGCCATAGCATCATAGCTCACAGTAACCTCAAACTCTTAGGCTTGAGCAATCTTCTTGCCTCTGCCTCCCAAGTAGCTGTGACTACAGGCACCTGCTACAGTTCATTGGGCTAATTTTTTTATTTTCCGTAGATATGGGGTTCTCACTCTTGCTGAGGCTGGTCTTGAACTCCTGAGCTCAGATGATCCATCCACCTTGGCCTCCCAGAGTGCTAAGATTATAGGCATGAAATACTGTGCCTGGCAATGTTTTATTTTACAGAAAGAGAAACTGAGGCCCAGTGAGGTTAAAGTCATCCCAACGTTTAAAGATAGAATGGGACTATCAGGTGGTGCCTGTGGCTCAAAAGGGTCACTGGCCTCATATGCCAGAGGTGGCGACCCGGCCCCAGCCAAAAAAAGGAAAAGAAAAAAATGAATGGGGACTATCATTCAGCCATGTAACCTCTATAGATATTTACACTGATTTCTCTTGCTGCTATGCCTCTCACTTCTGCGAAGACCACTACCTTGCCCAGCAAGGGCCGACTTAGACCCGGGTACTGGGATCCTTGCTTTGGACTCAGTGTCTTAGAGAACCCTATGCTGGTCCTCTGTGCAGTCAGCAGGACCAAGGGGATGTGTCCATGTGGATCTCTGACCCTGCCCCTTCTAAACCATACCCTGGTACCTAGGATTCTGGAATTCCTTGTCCAAAGGGCTTTAGTCCATTTCTAGGGCCTGTGTGGGCTTCCTTTGTAAATATTTTCTCTGAAGTGTTAACCATGTGACCAGTGGGCACCTGGAAGCTGGTGAGGTGGCCAGAGACAGCATTCTGTGATGGCCGTGTGTGGGTTTGAACTAGGGCACGGTGTGCATAAGGTCTTTCACAGTGTGCCAGTTCTGGGATCCAGTTTGTCTTGTTTATAGGAGACATGCAATTCCTGGGTCAAGGACTGAGACTTTATTACTCAGCGCAGCAGCTGGTGTGAGCATCATCAGCTCTCCTTGCCACCAAGTGCCAGGATAGAGACAGGTAGATGCTACATTCTCAGGGGATTTGTCTCACAGCCAAGGAACCCTGAACTTAGAGACTCTAGTGCTTTTATAGCAGGTAGGGGAGGCATTTCCTCACCTGTCCAGCCTACCAGCTTCATAAACAACCCTGAAAAGTGGCCTGTATGAAAGAACAGTGAGGGAACTTTCTGTCTTGGCAACTCTGGCCAAAGAAGACCCAAAGAGACTGTCTCTCCCCAACAGGATGTGGCAGAGCCAGGGAGGGAGGAGAAGGGAAGCAGGCTGTAGCCGGGGCCAGTTCTGTCCAAACCACCAGGGAAGGAAGGCTGGGAAGTCCAAGAATTCTAAGTTCAAACCCAGCCTCGGAGGGACCTGGAAGGAGCAGGTGTTGGGGCAGAGTTTGCCTGGCTGGGAGCTGGGTGAGGAGAAAACCTAGATGTGAAGTATGTGGCTTCATTTGTATTCTTCCCCAGACTCCACAGAAGTAAGGGTCTTGCTTGTCCCGACACTCATCTCTATTCCACCTACGTCTACTGTTTTCTGGGTCTCCTGATTTGTTTGTTTAGCCCACACAGCTGTGTCCATTAGCACAGATACTGCACCTTGACTCCCTAAACACTATGATGGCCTCTGCGTGTGAGTTCTTCTCTTTTTTAGACTGATTACGTAGCTGGCTGAGCCCGTTCTCTGACGCAGACAGGGAAGCCATGTGAGGACATCTGATGAATGACCCAAGTTACTCTTCTGTAGACTTTTATCTTGGCTCAATTCACTTTTCTTTTCTCCATGATCTCTAACTTCTGTGAAGAGTAGGGGCTTTCTTTTCATGTGGAAATGTTTCAAACTTTGAAGGATTGTTGGGTACTAGACTAAATTCCCTAGAGAGATTAAGACGCCATTTTAGTGTAATGCAGTGGTCAAGTTCAAAATTCCCCAGCCCCAGAAAACATTCTTAGAACAATCTTTTTTGTGTTTTTCTGGGCTGATAGGTAATATGGTATTTTACAAAAGCCCTTTGGCCCTTGCAAAATAAATAGACCTCCTGTAATGCTGCAATTACGAAGAGAGAAAAAGGAGATAATTCATACTCTCTTTTTTTGTCATTTAGGCCTCAAAACTTAAGTAAAAGATCATAAACAAATAGCATTTATGTACTCAAAGTTTAGGAATTTTGGCTGATACAGTTGTTTTTTATATATGACCCATTTTAAAAGTCTTTGAGATCATGATTCTCCTTAAATGTCCTTATGAAATATGTAAACTGGCAATTATTATCATCATATCCCACCACTTCTCCACCCTCCACCCTAGGACCTGAGGGTGTAGCTTTTGGCTTTTAGACGCCTCCTCTTATGCTCAGAACTTTCCAGACACTAACTACAGAGATGTGGGTGGGGCAGCAGAGTGGGATTTCGGTGGGATCTTGCCTCAGAAGGTCATGGATCTCATCTATTTCATTATGAGGCCACCCGATCTTGCCTTATATTTTCGTGTGTGTGTAGGTGTGTGTTTTGCTCATGCGCACTGCACCAGTAACACCCAGACCTTTTTGCTTGTATAATCCTGTTACATTTTATGTAGTGTCAGTGACACATTAGGCAGACATGTGTATGCAGCAGGCACCTAACTAATGTGAATGCTTCACAAATTAAGAATTATTTACTACATGTGATGCCCTCTGATGGAATATATTCTACTTGATTCTGTTTCATTACAAAATAACCCCAGTAACAGCTCATCTGATTTCCTAACCCACGAATAGTTCATGATTTGGAATGGGGAAATTACTGCACTAGGTACTTACATAAGGATGTGAAAAGTTCCTTCTTCTCTGAAGGAGGCTGATTTATCCAGAGAGTGATTTATATACACACACATATTTACACATACACTGTAGCGCAGACATTTCTATTTTTAATAGAAATGTTACTGGATTTGATGAAAGTGTGTCAACACAGAGGACCTGGCCTGAAGCTCCCAACCCAGCAAGCAGCCAGGAAGCATCAGTTTATTGTTTTTCCTGACTGGTGATTTCAGACTCCAGTAGGAAATTGGATGCCCAAATGTTCTCTGTCTAACGTGCAGTAGCCATATGACTCTTCTCCCTCCCTCTTGTTCTCTCTCCCATGAATAGAGGAAAAAGAAGAAAACAAAATTAAACCGAAGACAAAGAAAACATATGAGGCTGTTGATGCATTTCCCAGTGATTGTAGGATTGCGTCTCACACTCTCGGATGCTTTTGAGTGTTTTGCCCAGTTTCCTTTGCTATGCCTCCCCAGATCCAGGGTGATGGTGTATTTTGGAGCAGGCTGACAGCTGCCTCCGACTGCTCTTTTGCAAGCAACTGTATGAGGATAGCCACTAAGTTTATTTTTACATCTCACCACAGGACAGAATCTACATTTTCAATCAAGTGTTGGACACAATTTAACAAGTTGTGAAAAATCTGTTGGCCCAGATATAAACGTATGCGAAGAGTATTCTTTTCTCTAAATTAAGATTTTGCTCCCGGAAGCCCAAGAATTCATTAAGCCATAATTAGCTGTGATCACTTATGGTTTAAAATACAATAATAAAGAGGAAGTTTATATTGAGCTTTGAGGGCACCATTGGGTGTGTCTCAGGGTTGACTTTTTATAGCTTTAGTTTTAAAATAACTTTCCTATTTTATCTGCTGGCCGCCTTTTCTCCACGCAGCCCTTCACGCAAGCAGGGTAAGAGCTGTCTTCCTGGCTCCCGATGCTTCAGGCAGTGATATCTGTCTCTGTGGCCTCAGAGAAAGTGCCACTTCATCCTTCATCTCAAACTGGCATATCACTTATGAAGTCACAGGCTTTGCCAGAGCAAGGACTGGCTTCACCTGTCATCTAAAAGGAGACAGCAAGTACCCTTCAAAGATGCATTTGCTACAACAAACCCAGCACTGCCTAGGAGGGGAAATCTCAAGTTAATCTGTTAGCCGATGTGGTCAGGGGAATTCATTTTGATTAGTTGCCTGTGCTCAGAATGGGAGTAACCTGATTAAAGGCACACAGCAGTAGTGCTTCCATGGAAGTCCAGGGACACATGCACCAGCTTGGCAGTGCCAAAGCCATCTCATCAACTTTTTTGGTGTCTGACAGGACTTATATTGTTCATTTTTCCAAATAAAGCCTGGCTTTGACTTCGTGATCCCTGAAGTCAGGTGAGGAGGACCTGCAAATTCTTTTATCTATAAGCTGCATTTTATCTTTGGTGTATCCAGAGATGTACCGTGAAATGTTTACTTGCTGTTATAGTTCTCTTTGTGTCATTATTACTGAAATTTTAGCATGCAACTCATGTAACTCATTGCCGCTGGAATAGGTTTTATTGTGGCTCTCCCACCTGTAGTTTAACTACTTTTTTTTTTAAAGCAGAGGTTGGGTTTGAACCCGCCACCTCCAGTATATGGGGCCAGCACCCTACTCCTTTGAGAGTTTAGTAACTTTTAACAGTAGCATTTTCTTTTCTGACAGTAACCATATCTCTTGGTTGGGCTGTCATCAATAAGATGTTAATATCACTGGATTTAAGAAAAATCTGCCTAAGATATGTTTTGTTGTTTGATTTATTAGATTCTTGACCAGGGTACCATGATGTACCATGTTGGAAAGTACACAAGCTATGGTGCACACCTTAGGTCTCCTACTTGCAATTGTGTGACTTTGAGACCGTTACTTAGTATTTTGGTATATCCAGTTCTTAGTACTCAATGGACCAATGGACATGCAATCCTCTGGCATTGCTAATTTTCTTCCTCTTTGTGTTGTATGAATGTGGATAAATTTCCCGAGCTCTACTGGATCATAGAAACCTATTCAGGATTTTTGGATGAATGAGTTAATCCACTTTCGCCTGGTGAAATACTTGGTTGCTGATGGGTGGGGGGCTTTGGAGTATTCTCATTTCTACCATTAGTTCAGTTTACTTTCTCCAACCCAAGTGGGAGAAGCCGCAGCAAACAACCACATTATTAGTCACTGTTGCTGTCCGCCAAAATTTCAAACTAAAAATATGTATTTTAAACTACATGTTTGCTCGCCTTAAAGAGTTGGATTATAAACTGTTAGAAATCAGGGACCATTAAACAACCATTTTCATTTGCAGTGGATTCAGAATATAATCATCTTTCAGTTTGGAAAGGATGTGTCCATGAATGCCAAGTAAAGTGCCGTGCGGTTAGTGAATGCAAAGCCTTCTCCGCATTCTCCAGCCAGACCTAAATGGTTCTTCTTCTGAACTCAGAGCACTTTGCACCTGTAGCTGGGGGTGAGGGGGCGCTGATTTGAGCCTAAGGATTCCCTCAGTGGGCTTTAGGTATATCTGGCCTTCTAGAATCTGTTTTCAGAGGAGACTATGGAACTTCCTGGGAGACTGCTCATCCTGGGGAAGGAAGGGAGTAGCCAGGAAGGGAGGAGTGATTCCAAGTATTGTGTGGAATTTATTTTCTTGGCCGTCCATGACCTACAGACCAGGCAAGGAGCAGGACATTGGCAGGGAAGAAGTATGAGATGGTTGCAGGTAGACAGGGACTATTGGTAAAAAGTGGAAATGGCTGTTTTACTTTCAAACTCTTTAGGAATTTAGAGCAAAAGTAGTGTGGCATTGGTACCATCTGGTGAAGGTACCATCTAAATCAGTGGTTCTCAACCTTCCTAATGCTGCAGCCCTTTAATATGGTTCTTGTGGGTCAGGACCCAAAGGTTGAGAACTGCTGTTCTAAATGAAGGCTGGATGGAGAAACTTTTTATTTTTTTCAGATTAATATGAGGGTGCATACAGTGAGGTTACCCTGTTTGCATTGGTTAGGTAAAGTCCAAGTTGCAGTTGAGTCCTTCACCCAGGAGATGTGCCGTATACCTGTACCTTGTACTGTCCGGTGGCAGCTTACATACTCTGCTCTGCCCTTCTTTATTTAATTGTGTCTTTCTCTTATGTGGGTCTGTAGTTGTTTATCGGCTAGTTTCAAATTAGTGCGAATACATGGGATGCTTGCCTGTCCATTCTTAAAATACTTTACTAAGGAGAATGTTTCCAGATCCATCCAGGTCAATACAAACGATGTGATGTCTCTGGATGTGGCAATGTTACCCACTTGTGCACAGAGTGCAGCTAACTTCCATACCTCGAGGCCACCAGCACACAGGCAGAGGGAGCACCCAGGACAGCTGAGGTGCCCAGCAAAAGTGGCAGCATCACTTAAGGAAATAGATCTTCAGCTGGCAGGGGGAGCAGGGAGGCCACTTCTCATAGCTTAGCAGGCGCTAAAGCATCACTCATCAATTGGTGCTGTGGGAGGTGGCCACTCTCGAAGGGACAGGGTCTATGCTGGGGAGTGTCACCTGTGGGCTCACCCGTAAATCTGCCCCAGGCCTTCCATACAGACCAGCAGGGATAACCCAGCCAGGGCTTTGGGGCTGGCATTGCAGATGACAGGCTGTCAAACGTGATCTTGGCTCTGTGGAAATGCCTCCTTCTCAGGGCATGGCCGTGTATGGTGGATCATTCAGCTCTCAGCTTTGGAAAGGCAGCTGTGCTGGTACGCAGGAAGATGGTGGTCTGGGGAAGGAGTCTTGGGAGAAGAGATAAGAAACTTGGTGAGGGAGAAAAAGTACCACATCATAGAACCATTTATACGCAAACCATTGGCTTCAGGAGAGTTTAGAGTAATCACCCTGTCAGTGTTTCTCAGCCTTCAGTAACATACGGGATGTTTTTAAAGAACATGGTCTCAACTCCATGTGATCATCTACATAACTAGAAACAAACGCACACAAAAAGTTCAAGTACAGAAAAGGTCTGGCATGTTAAATGGATGATATTAACTAATGGGCTAAATGATTTTGTGTGCTTATATGAAAATCACCATGCCAGGCAAAAATCTGGTGTAGATGGAACCTCGCAGGAATTTGGTTTTTAAAATGTTTTTCTTTTCAGATCAATATGAGGGTACACACAACCAGGTTGCTTTGTTTGCATGTGTCAGGTGGAGTCCAAGTTGCTGGTGTGCTTCTCCCCTGGACGTGTGCCGTACACCCTTCCACTGTGCCCTCCACCAACCTCCCCCTCCTCCTCTGTCCCCTCCTCCCCACTTGAGTTGAGTTTGTGTTTTTCTCTTGTGCGGGGATATTTTTTACACAGGAGTTTTTAAGTCCAGAAAGCTTGTGTGCTGAAGGCTGTACCAATTCTCCCACCATGTTTCTCTAGTTAAACTCTCCTCAACTTGCTTAAATGGGGAGCATTTGTTTCGTTGGTGCTGGCCAGGCAAGAAGTTGCAACCCCTGGAAAAATCTGCCTGTCCTTCTAGCACTTGAACATGCTTCAGGGGTAGATTGTGAGGAGAAACAAGCTGCCAGAGAGAGCCCAGCAGTGTTCTGTGCACAAATGGTTTGCTGATGGTTTCCAGCGGACCTGTGTGACTCCCTAACATTATGACGCCACAGCATGAATTTTCTGAAAATCTCTGAGACCTAAGAAAAAGTGTCTGCTCATAAAATCTTTCCACTTTGCCATGTGCACTGGGCTTGGGGACGAGGGGTGAGGGTGAGGGAGTTGCTCCTCTTTCCACTGTTCACGCAAAATTCACCCCCATGCTCTTAGTTAGAAGCGAGTACTGTCAGGTCCTTTGCTCTGCCTTGCAACATTCAGAATCTGCAAAGGATTTTCCCATCTGCTTTTCCTGTGTCCTGATGTCACACAGAACAGAGTATATTAGACCATGTCCATCCTCATAGCTTTCCCTTTTAAATGGCTGCACATTTGTCTGATTTTAGGGGTAGAACACCCTGTTTGGCTCCTGCTCCCTGCCTTTTCCTGGCGATAGATGAGAGTCTGTGTCAGAGGACGGCTCCAGGTGCCGGGGGCCAGGTGAGCAGCACCCTTGCTGTCTCCTATCTTGGCTTCATTTCTGAAGCTGCTGCAAGCCTTCAGGAACCACGGGCTTTGCCCCCCCATCTGAGACAGAGCTGTTCCTGGTCTCTCCCTCTCTCTTCTCATCTGCCTCAAAGCCTGGCCTGTCCTGACACCCCTGCCATTTCCAATCACAGCTCCCACCTCTGGCAGTTTCTTCCATTGTTCTCTGCCGGTCCTGTTCTCCATTGCTTTGCTTTGCTCCTTTTTATATTTTTGTCAATGTTTCTCATCTTAAGAAATAAGTTTAAGTTCACCACGGTCTTAGCCTGTTTGGGCTAATAAAATACCATAAACAGGGTGACTTATAATAATAGAAATTTATTGCTCACAGTTCCCGAGCTGGGAGGCCCAAGATCAAGGTGCTGGCAGGGTGGCCCTCTGGCGAGGACCTCCTTTCTGTTTTATAGGTGGCATCTTCTCACTGTGTCCGCATACAGGTGAGGAGAAGAACGCTAGTGTGTTCAGTTCTTTATAAGGTAGTGATCCTCTTCCTGAGGGCCCCACTCTCGTGACTTAATAATCCTTCCCCAAAGTCCCCACCTCTCAATACCATCTCACTGGGAGCTAGGTTTCGACATATGCATTTTGGGCAGACACAAACATTCCAGCTATCACCACCATCCCAGCAGAGTGTTTCTTTTTCTTTGTTCTCAGTAGCTGACAAACAAGACATGGCCTGTCAGGGATGCTGTGGGATCAGTCACCTCTTACTTAGAATAGTGCAAGAACAGGACAAACGGTCTCAGCGTGAAGACTGACTCTGGGCCCCTGTGGGCTCTGTGACAATGGTGCTGGAAGGTCCTGGTGTCCATATCTTCTCCCAGGGGAAACTGCATCTCCGTGCTCTGTTCAGTTTCAGACACAAAGTCACAGCAACTTCCCTGGAGCAGGAGGGGAGACCATGACAAAGGTCTCTTGGCTCTCAGCCTCCCTTCATTGCTGGTTTTTGTTATCATTGGCAGAACTCTCCTTCAGCAACTCCAGAAGCTCCAGACTTTGGTGATGGGCAAGGTTTCTCGCACCTGCAAGTTAGCTGGCACGCAGACGGGCACCTGCCTCATGGTGAGTTCCCGGAGGGACAGCACAGCCCCTGCCCCTGACCCGGTCCCCTGTCTCCAGTTTCTCTCGGCTTGTCAAAGCCACATTTGTTGTGCAGTTGGAGAAACAACACAGCTCATCCCAAGGAGGCTCCTCTGCGGCACCCTCGGGGGATGTGAGGTGTGGGCGCGGTCTGCTGGCCTGGCAGAGGGGAGTCTGTCCAGCAGGTCCACAGCTTTGCCCTGCGGAGCCCAGAGCCCACAGCTCCCCATGTGCTCTCCTCCCTTCCAGGTCGTCGTGCTGTGCTTTGCCGTGGCATTCGGCAGCTTCTTTCAAGGCTACAGCCCCTATCCTTCTGCCACCAAGATGGCCGTGGCCAGCCAGCACTCCACGCCGGAGCCGTACACAGCCTCCGTCGGTAAGACGGCGCTCAGCAGCTTGGGAAGGGTCTGGTTTTGTTTCTTTAGAGCTGGGTTTCTCAGCATTTCAAAAGAAATCTTACATGAAAATCCAATTTTTAAAAAGTGGTAAACATAGAGCTTCCCCTTTTCAAGGGAAGAAAGGCACAGGGAGGGTCCCGCTGCCTGACTGCTGGTCACCCCTGGGGCCCCTCACCCGCTGGGCTCGGACATCTCTGGGCATGCACTAGAGCTTGACAGCGCGAGCACAGTGTGTGGGCTGCTGCGCGAGACGCGTTCCCTGATACTCCCTGACATCCCCTTTTGTAGTTCTCTAATCAGGGGGAAGGAACTAGATGAGTGTGGTAGAGAGGATTAAGCTTTCCATGACATTTAAGAGAACCTTTGTGTTTTTGCCTTCACTGAGTAGAATTGCACATGAACACAGTTAAGAGTTTGTAAACTAAAATTAAAGAATTGGTTGGTCTTACAAAACATTATGCCCAAGACTTAAAGACTGGAGATTCAGGTGTTAGGTAACAAGTGTAAAATATTCTCACCTAGATTAATAATCTAAGTATGTAGGGAGCAAAGGAGGTGAGTAAGGAATCCATACACAAATACACACACGTGCTAGTAAGAATGAACACAGAGTATCTCAAGAATGGAAGAAAAAGTATCCAATGTACTCAGCCCTACTATGAAACTAATTTATAGCTTTCATAGGAAAGCTGTAACCCAATTTTAGCCCAAGAATATGGGGAGAGGGGAGAGGGAGGGGAGGGGAAGGGGAAGGATGGGTGGAAGGAGGGTGTTTGGTGGGACCACACCTATGGTTCATTTTATAAGGATACATGTGAATTTTTCTAAATGCAGAATATAAATGTCTTAACACAATAACTAAGAGGATGCCATGAAGGCTATGTTAACCAGTTTGATGAAAGTATTTCAAATTGTTTATAAAACGAGCACACTGTACCCCATGACTGCATTAGTGTACACAGCCATGATTTAATAAAAAAATATTTTAAAAAAGAATGAACATGGAGCTAGGGGGTGTGGCAGTCTCCTCCATCCAGGGATTTGTTTGCTAGGTTTCAGTTACCCGTGCAGCAAGGCCCAAACTGAGTACAGTACAGTAAGGAACACTAGAGAGTCCACTTTGAGATAAGTAATGTTATAGGGTATTATTAGAATTACCATCCATTTCTTAGTGTGCCTAATTCATAAACTAAATTTCATCATCGATATGGATGCTTAGAAAAAACAATAGTCTATACAGGGTGCCATCTGAGTTTTCACGCATCCACTGGGGGTTTTGGAACACAGTCCCCTGGATAAGGGGGACCACTGTACTGGATTTAGGAGAGGGACAATTTTGCCATTCGGAAATGCCTGTGGTCTTCTCCAGCAGGGATATCCCTGCCAGGTGTATGGCAGAAGTGCTGGCATTCTGATCAAATAATTTCAGTGACCTGTTGGGAAATTCTTTTTCCCCCAAGGGCATATATCTCTAAATTTAATTGGAAGGCAATGAGAGCATAGTTTCTATTCCATGGAAATTGCTACAAAGTCATCTAGCTATGTGACTATCCTATAAAAAAAAAAAAGAGAAAGAGAGCGAGCCAGAGAGAGGGACTGTCTCCATCCTTTGATTTATGGCTTTGGCTTTCTGTCCTCTCTCCAGCTTCTAAATGAAAATGCCCAGTACCTCATTTCCCTGCAAGACCTCCTCGCTGGGGATGCTTTCTTTTAGCTGGGTCCGGACATCTCCAAGTATTTGACTCCTGTCTGTGACTTGTTTCCCCTAGGGGTTTATAGGTGAGAAAGTAGGAGTGGGGAGTTTTATTTTCAAAGCAGTGGGGGTGGTAGTTTGCTTGGTGTTTATTTCCTTTTCTATTGTTCCTCTAGCACTGTATAATTGGTATAATTTTTCAATGTACAAACTCTGAAACCCCGAAGCCTTTTGAGAAAGCCAAATCCAGTTGGAACCTTCAGTTCTGGGCAACTAGAACACACAACCTGTCATCAGCCAGCAGCCCTGAGCATCTGGAGTGAGGGTGTGGTGGGCCCCTGTGGTCTTTGACTAGTGCCTTGCTGCTCTGCTCTGTTCTCAGTGAGATCCAGGAACCTGCTGATCTATGAGGAACACTCTTCCCCCGAGGAGCCGTCCAGCCCGACCACGTCTGCGGAGCTTGGGCACTGGGATAGAGGCACCTCCCTTCTCCGCGTGTCAGCGCTGGAGTCCGGGCCGGATGTGGATCTTTCCCATTTCATCATCTCGAATGAGACCAGCCTGGAGAAGTCAGTGCTTTTGGAGCTGCAACAGCACCTGTGAGTCCTATAGATAGAGATTCAACACCTTTAGTGAGTGCGCTGATGCTGGGGTAGGAGCAAACAACCTGGAACGTAGGGAACAGGCTCTCTCAGGATCTATTTCCGGGACCTGGTACTGAGGATAGCCTGTTGCAGGCCAACAGCTGCCCTGAGCAGAGACAGGGACGAGACCCAGCATGAGCTCCCCCATGCCTGCTGCACCAGTGGGAAGCTGGCAGTGGTGGCACCACGGAGTGGGGGAGGGGCTTCTCCTACCGTCTCCATCCTCCCCTCCAGCCACACCCGTGAGCATTCAGCCCAGGTAATAGCAGCGAGCTTGCTATGCAAATGCAGCTTCCGGACTGGTTCTCTGGCTTCCTTCCAGCTGGAGAGTAAATATGCATTATGCTGTATGTCAATGTATATCTGTGATTTATACGTAAATACACAGTACCGATTCTAACAGTATATACTTATAGACTTGAAGGTCACTGAGTGACACGTCCATGTTTCCATATTGAAAAGAACCTGCATTTGACTCCAGTTCTCCCTGAGTTGTTTCTCCTAGCTAGTTATGGGGAAATCCTTTTGTAAACATAAGGGCTTAGATGACTACACAGCTTCGTGATGGTGATGAGGGAGGCCCCTGGGTGTGCCAGCAGCACGAGGAGGAGGGTCTGTGTGCGTCTCCTGGTTGTGTGTGGTATAGTTGGGGACTCAGTCTGGTGCCCCACAGAAACGAGATTATACCCATGTAAGTGGGAATGATTTTGACTCAGCTTCTTCAGCTGTCTTCCCAGCCCTGTGGAAGGGTCCTAATTATAGACTTTGACATGAGTACATCACACATGCATATTTAATGTTTACTAGCACTTGCTATTTTGAGCACTTTACAGATGTGACTTAGGTTGAGTATCTTTTATCCAAAATACCTGGGACCGGAAGTGTTCAGATCTGGGATGTTTGGGGACTTTGAAATATTCACATTATACTTATCCGTTAAGCGCCTCTAATCCAAAAATCTAAAATGCTTCAATAAGCATTTCCTTTGATGGTCATATTGGCACTCAGAAAGTTTTGGATCCATTTCAGATTTCAGACTTTTAGATTAGAAATATGTAAATGGTATCACATAAATTCTTTTAATTGCCCCAAGTGTTGATTAATTTTATTCCCATTATAAAGAGAATCTGGAGCTGCTACTGGAAGCATTAAGACTGGGTTCCTTGGTCACTTGACTCAAGGTGCAAGTTTCTCTCCACTAAGCTTTTCAAGCCCCTCCAGATCCCAATTGTTCTGTGATGTCTCCCAGATAACAAAGCCTCCTAGCCCTCCTCTGAATGAATGGCTGGAGACTTTCTGGGTGGTTACAAAATTTAATAATGTATTTTTTATAGATTTATTGTTATTTCAAATTGTTAAAAATCTTTGTCTGGATTATTAACTCTTCTAGTCTGAGGCATTCTGTTATTTCCTCCTCCCCAGAGTGCAGCATTGGGCCAGACATCCTTAGTAAATACAGTTTAATGCAGTTTGTAAGAAATCAGTGTCAAGCCACCACGTTATCCTCGGGGTTGGGGGTGCCTACTCTTGGGTGGGGACAAAGGTAGGAATGTAGATGAAAAGATTGCCTAGCAGTGGGGACAAGAAACACGCCTGGGCCAGCCCACTAAGTTGCAGTCATCCAATGAGTGTGTCACACTACAAAGCATGAGAATTGTAGTCAACAGTTGGTGGCTAATACTTCTTTTTCCTTTCAATGCCTTCACAGGGTCAGCGCCAAACTGGAGGGGAACGAAACACTCAAAGTTGTAGAACTCGACAGAAGAGTGAACACCACCTTCTAAGGAGGCTCTCCTTCAGTCCTCTCCCCCACTTCCCTTCATTCTACCTTTATACCCTGAAATCACCTTTGTCATAAGCTTTTCCTCTTTGCCACTGGATCTTGATGAAGACATGGACGAGCATTAGTGGCTTCAGATGGGAGGCCAGCCTGGGATTTCCCCTGCAGTGAGAGAGCACCTTCCCCCCAGTCCACACCCCTCTGTGCAGAAGGGACCCCACATCCCTCCCTCCCTTGCTCTTACTGCCATAGGATATTATTTTAGGGGTGGGGTGGGACAAGCAGGCTTGTTTCCACCAGTAGTGCCAAAAAGATACTGCCTGATTCACACTTGTGAGGTGTGACCCCCCACTCTTTGAAGAAGAAATGACTCATTCAATCAAGACCCCAGATGCTAGCCACAAAAAATGCCACAATGCCTGTTGGGATTCGGCAAAGCACTGACTCACGTCCTCCCTTGCTCACGGCAGGGTCTCCGGTGGGAACGCGCCGATGGCAGCCCGCCGCCCACTCTGCCCCTCAGAGCCCTCGCTGGGTTGCCGGCTCTGGCAGGCGAGGGCTCCCCTCATCGTTCTCAGGCCGCAAGTGCAATGCCTGAAGGGATCAGGCTTCTCTACTCCAGGCAAATCTGCCCCATCTCGTTGCTTGTAGGACTTCCCATTACCCGGTCCCCACACACCCATAGTTCTGCCTCCCGGCTTCTCCTCCCCGTGTGTAAATAGTATTTATTAGCTTGCTGAGTATTCTTGCTAGACAGCCACACTGAAGAGATTCCAGGCCTCCCCTCAAGCGAGCAAGGTCTCTTCCTGGCCTTTGGAGTGAGGAGAGCACCCTAGGCTCTGGGATCCCCAATCTTTCCGGACAACATTTTGTTTCCTTTTTCCTCTTTTTTCTTTTTCCTCCTTTTTTTTTTTTTTTTTTTTTTATTGGAGGCTTCTAAAATCATTACTATTGAGAAATCCCACAGGGCACATGTCTGCCTCTAAGGATGAGCTCAGAGGGAAAGCAAGGGCCATGCCTTGCTTGGGTCTGTGGCTCTGTGGACAGACGCAGGGAAGGGAAGCCCTGTCCCTGACCACAGGCGTTTCAGAAAGCCTTGCTGGCTTGTCCTTCCACACCTGCCCGGCCCCTCCTCCCTCTGCACTCCCCTCTGTCCTCCTCCTCCCATCCTCCACCTCAACAAAGCGGGCTGGAGTAGGTGGCATTTGTGTACCCACATTCTTAGCTTTTAGAGTCATGTTTGGCTCCTTTGCAGCTCACCCAAAGAGATACAACCTAACTCCCAACCTACTTCTATTTTTGTTTTTTAATGATTAAAAGTAACTTTTGTAGTTTAAAACAATCTTTCCTCTTTCATACAAAGAAGAAATGGAAATCGCTTTTTTTTATTATATAATGTAGAAGACCCCCTTCCTTAAATATGTTTTCCTAGCTTGTAAAAGATTTTGTGTAGGAAATTTGCTTACATTTTGTATTTTATTTTTAGTATCAGCTGAAATGCCCTTAGCTTTAGCTTTTTCCTCTCTCTCTCTTACATATCGTCCACATTGTCATTGGAACCTACTTACAGGGATTAAGCCCACACCCAGTCATTCCATAGCAGATACAGGAATGGGCGTCATCCCCTTTGTCACCCTGCTTCATGAGTGGATCCCTGCTTGTCTGCCTGGCTGCATTAGGGCTCACTGTGATTCCTTGCTCTCCTGTGATGGAGAGGGCTCCAGACTGGGAGATGGCCAAGTTCATCTTCTTGTCCTGTATGAGAGCTGAATTGGGACCTCTGTGGTGCTGGTAGCTCTGCTGTCTGGATGGTTCTCAGTATCCCTTACCTTGGCCTGGCGGCTGAGACCTGGCTATGTAGGAGAAGTGTTCCCTAGCAGGCTCTTCTGCTTCACTCTGCTCCGCTCAGCTCTAGATCCTCCTGGGCCCAGCTGGTGTCTGCTAACCATGGCCACCACTGACCCTCTCTTGTAAAATGTCATGTCATTATCAGGCATAGGCAGCTTGTGGGGCCCAAAGAATGTGAAAAGATAGGAAAAACTCAAGTCCTGTTTGGGCAATGGGAGAGGAAAGGTTTCGTATTTAAGGGCAGAAGTGGGAGACTGGGCCAGCCCACGCACCTGCTGCAACTGAAGCAGATTGAATTAAGGCTTCTGGATTAGCTAGAGTAGAAGACTTGCTCTTCTGAATGAGGAAGGCAAAGGAAAAGGAAACTGCTAGCCCTTGTCCTTAGAGCTTTGAGGATTTTCTTTCCCCCCCCTGCTCTTCTCACCCTTGCTTGGCATCACTCTTTGCAGACCTCTGAGCAGCAGGGTTCTGAGAAACTGTCCTTCCAGAATAGAATCTGTATTAGAGGCATGGGGCATTAGCCGGGGAGTTCAAATGGCCCTTTAAAGGGAATTCCAAGAACTGCATGGCTGCTCTTTGAGAAAAACCTCTGCCCGCCACTCCTTGCTTAAATGAGTAAAGGGAACTAACAGTCATTCTTTAGGAGGACAAAATGAGGTCCAGAGGACACAGAAGGGTTGGAGGACACCAGATCGGTTCCAAATAATTAACTGATGTGTGCACAATTTCTGTTCAGAATTAAGCTCAGAATATTTGTTTTCTCCACTGAGCGGCCCCATAAACTAGTCATTAGTTATGTCAGCTAAGAAGATTTCAAATAGTGCCACACATTAATGTTGAATTTGTGTTTTGATAAATTATGACACTGTGAGAGCAACCATGACCCACAAAGAATAAACCTGCTAATTCTGTTTTTCATTCATGTAAACAAGGTTTCCTCTTCCCTTTCTTTGATTATTCTAGAAAAGGGTATGTCTTGTGAAGTTCGGAGAACAACTGATTTTTCACTGGATGAGATCTTCCTAACCCAGACTCCCCCGCCCCCCCAGCAAGGTTCTTTTCACAGCTCTTGACTTTGCACTTAAAAAGGGATATTGTAAATGAAAGGCCTCAGTGCCCATTTTAAGAAAGCATTTCTGTGAAGTGTTAGGACTCTGGAGTCTAACTCACATAAAGAGAGTGTTATATAAAAATCTGACAGGGAACTAGGTTGCTCCTTTATGGCAGCGGGTGGGGATGAGATTTGACACCAATATAGGGAAAATTAGATAACCTTTTGGTTAATATAAATGCTGGGTAGACCCAATTTATAGTTTGTGAAAGCAGCTTTTAGATTAGTGTATTTACAAACCAACCATAAGCATCATGTTTTTTATTTTTCTTTCTAAATCTCAGTTCAGCTCAGATGCCAAAAGGTAACTGTGAATCTTGTGTGTCTGTAAAGTGGGAGTGTGGAAATGATTCTTCCTTATTCTGGCAGCAAGTCAGTGTCTGGCATTTTTGTCATAAGTGTTTTATTAAAATTATTTTTCAGCATTGCATAGCCCCTCCCTTCTGTGCCTTTAGACCCAGCAAAATCAGAAAGGCAGAATGGGAGGCCTCTCTAGGCCAGCTCCTCTGAACACACATGTCATATGAGAACTGAATTTGAGTATGTCCCAGAAAGGGAGAAGTCCCACCACCAGTCAAGGAATGGCTCATCCTTGCTGGTCTTGCTAACACAGGGACACTGGAGATGGAAGAGAAGTCTTTCCACCTCCCCTTCGTCTGCCATGAGTCACTAATTTGGCTCTGTTGAGTCCAGTCATTGAGAAACCTGAGTTAAAAACACCAGCACTTCGGCACTGGGCTGGCAGGACCTGTGAGGCCACAGTGCCCTACTGAGAGTCATTTTATTTAGTCTCACTGGGAGGGCAGTTACAGGAGAGGGTAGGGGTGCCATGGAATGGGACTATGAGGATTCCAGAGAGAGGTTTTAGATTTTTCATTCATTCGTTCATTCACCCCTCTTAGGATTTTTCAGTAATAAGGAGTAATAACACCGAGGCCCCAGGGGACATTGAGGAATTGGAGAGATAGAGGGAACTTGATCAACAATAGGTATTCAAAAGACCAAAGTGCTAGTTAAGCATGTCTCTCTCTCTCTCTGTCTCTGTCGCAAACACACACATTCCTCCCTTGTCTTAGATACTCATTTGTGCCTTAAATGTGCCTTATATATGAATCCAGGATGACTGAGGAATCCCTTGTCCCTGGGAGATTTTACATATAGCCTTAGGTTATTAGGTTGCAATGGATGTGGTGGGGGGAGAGGAAGAGCTTTTTTCGAAGCCTCAAAAATGGTTTTCTAGAAGTGAGCCAAAATCAGATTTGCTCATCAGGAAAAAAGAAATAGGGCCATGTCCATTAGGAAAATCTCATTTTGTAGGGGTGCAATCACATCAAAAAATGACCAGCCAGGATTAAAGGTATTATAAATACAGCAGAACATTTTCTCAGTGCAAGAAACCTGGCCCATTTGAGGATTAATGTTCCATGCCTCTGTGGCCAAAGGGTCAGCACTTAACACAGGAAAAAAAAAACTAGGTGGTGGTTTGTTTTGTTATTTTTGGCAACATAAAATTCAGGAATGTTTTATTGTGTTGTGGTTTCTAGAAAGAAGGGAAATAGTGTTTCCTGAGCACTTACTAAGGTGTTGGGTGCTGTGCTACGTTTAAAGTTTTTCAATTTTAGAGATATAGAAAACCAGGGAGACAATTTATGATGAGACGGATAAAGAACTAAGTCGCATAGGAAGTACACCCATTCAGCATCGGGTTGAGCAGAGTCCTTTGTGAACACGCTGTAAACTTTTCAAGTTCTCTGGGCAGGAATCACAGCATCTGCCCCCTGCGTTGGTCCTGCTGTGCAGTGTTCTCTCTTCCCCTCATTCTGGGGTTATCCACCATATGTATCTCTCTAGTGTTTTTGATCCAGTCTTCTGGGAGTCCCAGCTGGCACATTTTACATCTGGGAGAAGGGAAACTGGGGGTTTTAGCTCGATTTCTCTGTTCCCATCCTTTGTTCACCAGCTGGGCGAGAACATTAACTTTTTGCACCATAGACTCACAGCCTACACGACTTAGAAAACCTCCCTGTTAGATAAAATGCTGTCTGCTATCTGAGTCCATGAAAAATGCCAGCACTCTGACGAACCCTAAGTGACCCTTGGTAAACAATGCTGAGCAGACCCTGGGCTGTAATCAACAGTGAGTTTCAAGTCAGTGCTGACAGCTGGGCTTTCCTCTCTTGAGTAACAGGTTGTATAGACCAGCAGTGTGTAATCTAAGTACACTGGGAGTCAATTGTCTGTCCTCTTGCCATGTTTTTTTTATGGCTTTTATTCTTTATCATAGCTAAGTAAATACAAAAAAAAAAAAAAAAAGGAAAAATGCTTTGTAGGATACGTGTACTTAGTTTGAAAAAAGAATTGAAATTGTATGCTTTTGTATTTCCATTTCTTGCAAATAAATATTTTTCTTAAATAGTAAAATGCTGCCCAGTCTTTAAAATCCTGATAGTAATCTGGTTTTAAAAGCAGTTTTTGTGTGTGTGTGAGCATGGGTTTGTGTATGTGTGCCTCGCTGCTCTTTCCTGGTTATCTAGTCAGACTGAAAGGAGAGCCTCCAGCCAGAAATTGCTACACTGTGTGGTCCTGGATCCAAGTCTCTGCTGGAGGATTATTGAGAAATGTAATTGCTTTTTCAGGCAGTCACAGGAAGAAAAACCACAGTCTCTAGAGATGTATGCAGCCTGACTACTATTTTCATTGTCTCCTCCAACTATCCCCTAACTAGATTTCAAGTCTACGGATTTGATTTTGCTTTTCCCATCTCTGGATGCTTGAGAAAGATCCTTTGGACTTGAGCCAGGGAGGAATGATCCTTGTTTATATGAACAGTTGCAGAGGATGTCTACACAGACGTGTGCTCCAGAAAGTCTGATGAGACGGTTGATAAAGGTCAATGCACTCAAGCAGAATAATCTTCATTCCATTGCAATCTCTGGATCCAACTGTGACTTTCTCCACTCCCAGCGAGTCGGGGCTTCATTTAGTCTCAGAAAAAGTGCCTGTGGGTGTTAGAGAGCAAGGCCAGCAGCTGTGCTTACCTACCCCTGCTTTGGCCTCGAGGATGAATTAATCTGCCACTTCCTCCTCCCTCTGAGCACCTTGACTTCTCCTGTTTGTACACGAAGGTCCTTTCCCTGCAGAGGCCTTTGGTAACATGTCCCCCTACTTTTCTATGCTGGGAGCCTCCTATAGAATCCTCCTCCCCCACATGCAGACATCTTTCCAGCGATGACGCAGAGATCCCATACTGATTTGAGAATGTTCTACATTAATTGTGCCCTTCCATTTTGTGCATTTCTCTATTATTATTATTATTTTGAGACAGAGTCTTGCTCTATTTCTCAGATTAGAGTGTAGTGGGAAGATCATAGCTCATAGCAACCTCAAACTCTCAGGGCCTCAAGGACCCTCCCTTTGCCTCAGTCTCTCGAGTAGCTGGGACTACAGCTGTGCACCACCGTGCCTGGGTAATTTCCCAGCTGTTTTCCATTTTTAGTAGAGACAGGGTCTCTTGCTCAGGCTTGCTCCAACTCCTGGCCTTAAGTGATCCTCCTGCCTGCCTCGGCCTTCCAGAATGCTAGCTAGGATTATAGGTATGAGCCATCATTTCTGTATTTCTAATGTTTTGACGTCTAGGGCTGCACTGACCCTGGAGGGACTGCCCCTGCCAGGGCTAACCAATTAGCCTGCAAGCATGCTTTTCCTATGCAGATGAATCAATCCAGAGCCCATATTCCAGCCACTGCATTGGTGGGCTCTCACAGGGCTGTCATACTCTCGGCCATTGGTCCCCTGCCCTAGTCACCCAAGGGCCAGGTACCAGATAACTACAGACAGACCCTATCCCCAGAGCCCAGTGAAGTCATTCAAACTAGCCAATCCTAAGTCTGCTCACTTGTTTCACCTGTTGCTTCCTGCATCAACCACAGCAAAAGCTCATGCCCAACTTTCGCCCAAACCCCATCTGGGAACTGTGAGTAACAAGCTCTCTTTCCTCCTCAATGGCTGTCTTCTCCCATCTGCTGGCCTTACCATAGCTGAATAATAATACTGTAAAACCTACACTTTAACATACATCTCTTGGGCACTGATATATCAAACCAATGACTGATCCCACACTCACGGGCATCTGGGATGTCACAGCTAGGTCAAATATGATTTAGGTTAATAGGATAAAGATTAATTACCTCTTTTCACACCAGTCATCACTTCTGTTTCAAAAAGGAAAAGTGAGACCTACAGAGAGTAGTGTGGTTTGTTCATGGAAAAGGAAAACAGGTGTCTAAAGTCCTAGACTTTAGGATGCAGGTTAAGTCACACCTGATTCGTCTGAGAATGAGGGCAGCAGTGGCAAGGAAACACTGGGATACAGTGTGGGAGGGGGGACAAAAGGGATTCAGAATATAAAAGTATATGGGGTCTTTCCCTAGGCACACTTATAACTTGCAGGCCTTGAGGGAGAAGGAGATATTTATGGAGTGCCTACTGCGTCCTAGGTGGTTTTCATATATTATCTATAATCTTATTTCCCCCAAAACTTTATGGAGGCTATGTTAATTATCCTCTTTCAAGTAGAGAAAACAGGCATTCAAAAAGAGAAAGACAATTTTTCAAGGCCATACAGCAAACCAGCTGCCAATGAGAGGTTTGCATCCTAGGCTGACTCCCAGGCCATTATCTTTGAGCCATGTTCTGCTGGGTTGTAGTGCTTGAAGATTGATACTTGTCAAAATAAAGAGTTGGCCTAGATCAGAGATTGTAAACCCTTGGCTCGTGCATAGATGTTTCTGGTTTGGTCTGATGTTAAGCTTATAGGTTAGTCTTTCAACATGTGTGTTTTCCATAAAACTCCAGATTCCACTTTCTCTTGAAAGACAAGGAGACTCTGCAACTTCAGGAGCTGGGTGGTGGTGGCTCCTTGGATGTGTAGTCTCTCCTGGTGGCCACACTTCCCCATACTCAAGCTGGGTCACTCATTCATGGTACTTGCCTGGTCCTCTGTCATCTGAATTCACCGTGTCTGAACCAGTTGGTGGCTGACTTTCTGGGAGTCACAAGAAAAGGAATAAAGGAAAAAATCCTGTATAGGTGGTAGAAGTAAGAGGTGGGGTGTCAGGGCCCAGGACTGGCCAGGTCTCAGGCCCAGCTTAGGTAGGTTCTGGACTAAGCTACCTTGCTCAGGAACAGTTTCTCTTAGGCGCTTGAGGGCTATCTACTTTAGCCGGAGAGAGAGAGACAGAGTATCTTAGAGGGTACTCTAACTTAGAGTACTCCAACTTAGAAGAGTAAAGGTCTTCTTAGAACAGATAGCTCTTAGTCTTTAGCAGAGCTTGGTAATCTTCAGCAGAGACACTGTGCTGGCGTTCTGCAGGCAGGAGAGGAGACAGAGTCAGAGTAAGTGGATCCGTGATAGAATGCACATGCCTCTTGACTGCCTTCTCCTCCAGCCTAATATAAGGCTGAGCCAGTGCTTCTCAACACAGGTGTAGAGACTGCCAATTCACCACTGCTCTCATCTCTCGAGCTCACTCATGCTTGTTAGAACCAAATCTCTCTCCATGCCCTTTTCACCAAGGTGTTCCATTACAGGTATTTCCTATAACTCTCACTCCTCCTAGCCATAGGCTATACGGGCTGCTACAGTGGGGAGGGTGTTAGTTTCATCCAAGGGATGGGAATGAAAGCCCTGAGCACTGAGGCAGCAGGGCTATGAGCCAGGGAAGGAGCTACACACTGATTGTGCCTCTTGGACTACATGGGGATGGAGGTGGGGGTAAGTTGCATTCTGGAATCCGGTCTTCCTACTCCCAGAGATAAATCTTCATTAATCTCAAAAGTTATATTAAAAATCTTAATGATGCTATTTTTTTTTTTTTTTGAGACAGAGCCTCAAGCTGTCCCCCTGGGTAGAGTGCTATGGCATCACAGCTCACAGCAACCTCCAACTCCTGGGCTCAAGTGAGTCTCCTGCCTCCGCCTCCCAAGTAGCTGGGACTACAGGCGCCCGCCACAACGCCCGGCTATTTTTTGGTTGCAGCCGTCATTGGTGTTTGGTGGGTCTGGGCTGGGGATTCGAACCCGCCACCTTAGGTGTACGTGGCTGGGGCCTTAGCTGGTTGAGCTATAGGCGCTGAGCCAATGATGCTATTTTTTAAGAAGACTTTTTGCCTTTTGTCAAGTCTATTCACAATTTATTTGTCACCCACAACCCTCTGAAGGAAGTTTGTTTATTCATGAAATAAATTGCTTTGCAAGATGCCAATGGTCTTTTTCTCAGGATTGAGTTTTCAAGAGGATTTGAGACACTCTCCAAGGTACCTGTCTCTCCAGAGGGGGAAGAAGGAGGAAAGTGGCTCATCTCCGTCATTTCCTATACAATAGTCCGAGGCACCATCTGATGATGCTTCACCGTCATCACTTGATGGGCCTGGGCAGGGCACACAGGTCGATGCTGTTTTCCAGTGAGCACAACTGTTGCTAGATATTTTGGCAAATTTAAAGAAGAGTTCTGGCCCCGCGAGGAGCCCATGTGTTCTCCTCCTCCCTCTGTGCTGTTGTTTTTAGATGGAGGGGCAAAAATAACCATTGAGGAATATCATGAAAGCTGCCAGGGAGGCTGTTGTGCTGTTCTCTGAGAAGTCTGTTTCCAAATGTTTAATGTTTGTTAAGTGAAAAGAATTTGGGAATGGGGCTGCCAGAGAGTTCATAACTACCGCCCTCCCCAGTATCACTGCAAAACAGATGGCAAGTTCGCTTTCCCAATGAGTGCGGGAGAGATTCCACATGATTGGGCTAGTTCAAGGGAAAATCCTCAAGAAGAAAAACTGTAAGTGAGATCTCTGGGACAGAAAAGGGATGGATTTCCATCCCCTAAGTGTTACTTTCTTGGGTTAGTAATTGTTTAAATGCTTTTGGTTGATATAGGTTTTTATTATGGTGTGAGAGCATTTAAATTGCAAAGGAATGCACAAAAGAAAATACAGTTAAGGTGGTGTTTGTAATATTGCATAAATGATTCCATATGGTGGTACTACAGGACCATGCGTGATGGGCGGGGGGTCTCAGTTGACCTGGGAGGGTGTGCTGCAGAGAAAGTCAGTTAGAGTTAGGGAGTACCGTTTATGGCATAATCAGGGAAACGAAAGGTAGAAAGAAGGCGGTTGGGACCAGTGACAACATTCTCCTCCAATGCAATTAAGTGAAAAATATTATTGCAGTGATACTGTGCAGAGCTTTAAAAATTAAAGCCCGAAAAACCTTTTTTCTTTGAGACATAGAGTCTCACTCTGTCATTCTGGGTAGAGTGCTATGACATCATCATAACTCACAGCAACCTGGAACTCCTGGGCTCAAGCGATCCTCCTGCCTCAGGTTTTCTGTTTTTAGTAGAGACAAGGTCTCACTCTTGTTCAGGCTAGTCTCGAACTCCTGAGCTCAAGCAATCCACTTATCTCAGCCTCCCAAAGTGCTGGGAGTACAGGGGTGATGACTCACGCCTGTAATCCCTATGGGCCCTAAAAAGCTTTTATTGAAAAATAAATAGCTTTTATTGGAAAATAGCAGTCCATTATTCTATTGTTTTCCACCCACAAGTCCTACTTCCTGGAAATAACCAATTTCCATTTCTTCTCACATTCACCTCTGTATTTCAATAATGTACTTATGCTGCTAATACTTGATATATCAATTTCAGACATTTGGTATTAGGGTCTTCTTACAGTGTATGAGAACCTGAGCACCTCCAGACACGCACGCACGTACGCGTGTGCGCACACACACACACACACACACCCTTCTCTGTCCCCATTCCCAGCAGTGTTCACATTAATACAGTGAAACAACATAAATGTTGTTTCCTGCCAAGCCATGCATTATTTTAGGATTAGGTTTCCTTCCTTGTATAAATTTTCTTCTTTTCTGGGATTAATAATTGCCTCATTTTTCCATTTGATTAGTGTGTGTACATTTATGTGTGCATATCTATAATATTTAGTATACATGTATAGAAATGATTATTTTCATGTTTATTTATCCCACACATTTATATTTTTTCTATTTATATGAATAATACACTAAACATATACCAACTATTTCATCTCATCAGTTTTAGTGCCTATCAATATTTTCTTGATATTCAACTAAATTAATTTATCAATGTTGTACTTTTGTTTTTAAAAGACACTTCTCCAAGGGACCTCTAATCACTTTCTCCAATCCATTTACTGTCTAGGCTTATCATAGAGCTGTTATCCTGGGACTTCTCGTTGCCACTGCACTGGGAAAACCCTTTCCTATTTTGCTGTCTTGGCGTTCCTATGCTCGGGATCAGACAACTTCTCTTTCCTTGGTTTATTCTCCTGTTTGGGGGGAGTACATTCTCTAGTAGCTGCCGAAGAAAATGTTCATTAGTGGTAAATTATTTGATTTTTGCAAGACTCCTAATATCTCAGTCTACTCAGATAGTTTGGCTGAGTGTAAAATATTTGGCTGGGAAAGTCTGCCTTTAGAATTTTGATGGAATTACCCTAATATGCTGGCTTCCAACGCTCTTGTACAGAAGTCCAATGCTATTTTGATTCTTGCTTCCTTTGACTTTCTTTCTCTCTCTCTCTCTTTCTCTCTCCCTTTTTTTTTTTTTTTTTTTGGTTGTTGTTCCAGAATGATGATTTGCTTTATGGCGTCTCTTTTTTGTTTACTGTAGTGGATCTTTTATTCTGAAGACTCATTTCTTTCAGTTCTGGGAATATTTTTGAATAGTTTCTTTGGTTAATTTTCTCTCCTTGTGTTTGAAATTACTAGGCTAAGCCCTTACTTTTCTTATATTTACTCATTGTTTTCTATCTCCTCTCTTTAAAAATTATAATCTCTTCTACTTTAGCTTCTAATTCTTTTATTAAAATTTTATTTTTCACTCTTTTTTCTAATTTCAAATTCTCTCTTCTAATTTTTTTTTCTTATTCCTGGAATTTTGTTTTGCTTTCTGGAAGCAATACCTTTTATCTAAGTATATTAATTATATTATTTATTTTTTTAATAGTCTCAACCCAGGATATGTATTTATTGATTTATTTATAACCAATATTATTTTTCCTTCTAGTCTTTCCTCTTTTTTTATTAGATCATAACTGTGTACATTACTATGTTTGTGGTATACAATGTGCTGATTTTATATACAATTTGGAATGTTTACATTAAACTGATAACTATACTATTTTTAAAAATTTCTGATTCCTGCTTTGTTTTAATTTTCTTTCCCTCTTTGTTTGTTTTGGTCTCTCTCTTTTATATTGTCAGGCTTCCTCACAGGTCTGAGTGAATGGGAATTGCTGTCCGCTCACACACCTCAGAGAGCATTAATGATGCACGATGACTAGTTGCCTTATATATGTGTGTCATGATAAGTGGATGTTCATTTCTCTTTAGCTTAGTATTTTTAAAGCTAAGTCAAGAGGTTAAGAAATCAATTTTGTTTGCTGTGACTAACAATTTGAAAAGGAAAAACAGAAAGGGATGAAATTTCACAGAATAAAATAGAAAATTCTGGACTGCATCTAGAGGAGGTTAACAGTGTTTCATAACTTTCATTTCAGTCCTGTAAGTATAGTGTAAGTGTTGTTCTGGGCCCATCATAACATTTATATCTTTCTGAGAGTGACAATGAAAAGACTTAACATTCTCAAAAAATAAAATAAAATATAAAAGCATTCCTGCAATGGGATAGAATGATGTTAAGTATTTTTTAGAGTTCCCAAAGGACAGTAATATGAAATCTAGGGCCATTTAGTCGTTCAAGAGGAGAGTGTTTCATGTCCTGACAGAGATTGTAAGTGAGTGCTCATATCTGGGATCAAGTTGAACAGTGGAGCCAGGGAGAGTCTAATCACCGAGCATATACACAGAACCTCTGTGCATTGACCATCCAAGGGACTGTAACAAGCTAGTCAACATATGGAGGAGGTCAACATAAGGAACTGGGCCTACTGTACTGATGTGCACATGTGATGCATGTCTGGTTTATGAAAATTAGGTCGATGTAAGGAGGTGGTCAATGGACGGAGGTGGTTAACTGTGAAGGTTCACTGTAGTTTCTTTAATCCTTCTGTTTTCATCCTATGTCTTACCCCTGCTTTCTTTTGTCTCTGTTGACTTAAGCTGTACTCTATTTAGATTACCTCCCTTAAAGAACCTGCTGTAATCTTCAAGATGAATCAGCACTTACTCTTCCCTCACCGTTGCCTAACTGTTAGCACACCAAGGACGTGCAGTGAGTGAGTCTCTCTCTCTCTCTCATTGCCCAAACTCCTTCCCCCTCAAA
Source organism: Otolemur garnettii (assembly GCF_000181295.1). Lineage (NCBI taxonomy): Eukaryota > Metazoa > Chordata > Mammalia > Primates > Galagidae > Otolemur > Otolemur garnettii. The sequence goes on from NW_003852444.1 coordinate 6,812,561, forward strand.
TATCGCTAAGCCTACAGTGTTATCAGATGCTATTTTCAAAGGAGGATGAAGTAGCTCTGCTTATCTAAAAGGGTAGATGTTACTAACAATTCAGAGCTAAAACTTTCGATAAAAATTTAGAAATAATTTTCAAGCTGAGATCAACAGTATATCAGAAGCTGAACATGTTCTGGTTGAAAAGGAGAAGAGATAAACGTGGCAAAGAGGTGGCCCCTCGGTGGGACTGTGTGGCGCACCTCACCTCCCTGGCAAGCTTTGCCCCCTTTCCCTTTCTTGGATGCCTGATTCTGAGCATCTCCCATTTTTATGCAACTTCTGTGTTATATTTTATTTGCACAGTAGAGCCTCTTCATTCACAGATACCTTATTTATGAACTCATTGACTCATTAAAATTTATTCGTAATCCCAGAATCAATACTGCAATACCTTCATGGCAACTCATGGAAATGTGCAAAATGGCAAAAAACATTAGTTTCCTGACATGCATATTTCCTACTAGTTGCCTAATTTTCCCCATTTTTCTACTAGTTGCCCGACTACTTAGTTGCCTAATTTTCCCCGTTTTTCTTCCTTTTTGTTGGAGATTTTGCTGTTTAAAATGCTTCCGAAGCACAGTGCTGAAGTGTTGTCCTAGTGTTTCTAAGTGCAAAGAGCTGTGATGGGGCTTACAAAGAAAATATATGTGTTAGATAGCTTCCCTCAGGCATGACTTACTGTGCTGCTGGCTGTGAGTTCCTTGCTAATGAATCAAGAATACCATATATCCCCCAAAAGGAAGAGGAAATGTCTGCATGTGAGGCCGCTCTGGAAAATGCTGAAGTAATATCTATGGTGTATGACGAAGCCATGGAAAAGATGGAAAAGTGGCTAAATTTGTGGATTCTTGAGATGACAACTTACTAAAAAAGAAAAAGCATAGTGGACAACAAACATTGTGGCCAGACCAAAAGCCAAAGAAATTTATCATTATATTACTCAGGGTCAGGAAGATGCTGACATCTTCTTAGTCAACTGGCTGCCTCACATATTTCAAAAGGTGATAAGGCAGGAAAAATGTTAAACTTGCAAACAAGGAAGGTAAAGCAGATCAGGATGCTGTAGAAGAATTTTCAAAATACCTGCTAAGGTGTTATATAGGAAAAGGTGTGAGGATCTTGTTCTGAGCTGTCTGTAATTGTCTTTTATTCTTCCTAATTCATCAAAGATAGTTTTCCTGGGTACACAATTTCAGGTTGGCAGGTACTCTCACTCAATGCTTTGATTCCACACCTGGAGTGTTCTAAATTTGCTGTTTGAAAAATCAGGGTTTTTAGTTCTTGATTTATCTCCAGGTAATTTGTCCTTTCCATCTGGCAACTTTATGATCTTTTCTTTGTCTAATAATGAACTCAATGACATCTTTGTTATCCTATTAAACTTGAGATTCATTCATTCATTCACTGAGTATTGCTACATTTCATCAATTTTGGGAAATTCTCTGCCATTACCTTTTCAAATATTGCTTCTTCCCCTTTTCTTATGAAACTCTGATTGCTTTTGTTCCATACCCCATTTTATCTATAGTATCTCTTAACTCCCATATAACGTTCTGTCAGTTATAACTTCAGATCTATCCAATTGCAAAGAGTGTGGTCAACTGACAACCTCCAAGTGTTACCTCTTTTAGGATTTGCCTCAAAAGCCACAAGATGCCTTTCCCAAGGTCTCTGGAATAGCCAGGATCCAGCAAATAAGCAAACAGAAGAATATAATGACCCCAACTATTTCATCCCCAAGAAGGACAACTCTGATAAAAAAAAAAAATAATAATAATGTACTTATTTCAAAGCTCCCTGATGGATTGACCAAGGCTTTGTTAGGATCCTATTTCAGTTTGACTTTTCTGCCCAGTCCTGATTTTTTTCTTTTTTTTACCCTTATAGATTTGGATCCCTAATAAACAGCTTGTACCCTAGATTCAATGTCAGCATCTGTTTCCAGAGAACACAACCTGTGATGCAGCAAATCAGACACAGTCAAAAGAAGACCTTTTAATAAAATTGGGAACACTTCTATAAATGCAGGGGCAACACTGGTTGATTTATGAGGTCTTTCCCAGCCCTAACAGCCTATGATTCTGGGTATATAGGATTCTTTATGTTAAAAGAAACAGATTTTTCTTTAAAAGACAAGATTAGAACTCATAGATAAGATGTAGAAAGGAAGAAATGTTTAGCTCAGTATAAGGAATCACAGATAAATTAAGTGGTTCCACAGTGGAATTCTGACATGGCAGTGGACTACTATCTTATAGTTACTTAGGGTACAGATCCTTGAACCATACAGCTAGGGTTCAAAGTTCTGACTTTGCAATGCACTGTCTTTATAATCTCAGGCAAGTCTTTTAACCTCTTTGCTCCTATTCTTTCATATATAAAATGGAAATAAATATGATGCCCACCTTACAGGGTTATTGTGAGTTTCGAGTGAGTTGATATAAGTAATGTATTAATAATTGACATATGATATTTACTACATAAGTGTTAATCATAATGATTATGTGTATTACTGTATAGGTCATATTTGTAGATATTCCTGACTGAGTAGAAGTGTATCTATAATTCAAAACGTTCCATGAATTCTCACCAATACCATGAAACTTTCATTAACGACTCCATTCACCTCACAGAAATCTCTCCCCTCTGGGAACTACTATAATATCTATTGTTTTTACTGCCCTTACCTTGGGGGAGCCATGCTACTTTATCAGGTACCAACACTCCACAGTGCCCAGAGAGTTGAGCCCAGAAGCTTCCATTTTAATGGTTCTCAAACCTGGCTATACATAAGAATTATCTGGGAAATTTTTCTCAAAATATTGTGATTTGTGGACCCAGTTCCAAGAGATTTATGAATAATTTAGTCTGGGATAAGGTTCAGGCATCAGTATTTATCGTATGCGTCTGTTCAGTCACTTCCATTTTGACACATATAAACGCTCCTATCCAGCTTGATATCTATACATGTGCAAAAGAATAGGCAATAGGGAAGGAATGTTTGGGGGTTTTAACTGCATGGAAAAATTAAGAAAATGAGAATATGTGAGTGAAACTGTGGGTGCAATAGAGAACAGAGAGAAACCAGTGAAGTAGGTTCCAAAAATTTCCCCAAATCAATTAAAGTAGAACCTCCATATTTGACCACCTCCTTACCTTGACCTAATTTTCATAGCCTGAATTTAGACCACATGTACTAAACAGGGGTCCTCAAACTTTTTAAACAGGGGGCCAGTTCACTGTTCCTCAGACTGTTTGAGGGCCGGACTGCGGGTCCTGGGATGAGTCAGCTGCTAAGCGGGACGGGCAGCGGGCGGCAAAAACACCCGGTGGGCTGCATGTGGCCCGTGGACTGTAGTTTGAGGACACCTGTCTAAGGCCTAGCTCCAGATGTTGAATGTTGACCACCTCCACGTGTCAAACTGTTAGTTTTTGTTGCTTGGGTGGTCAATTTAAAGAGGTTCTACTGTATAATATTTTCTCAATTAGTTTCAGTTAATGTCCCAGGGAACTTAAGAGAATGATAAATTTAGCACAGATTTCAGACTCCCAAGTCTTTCTACTTTTTTACATGGGCAACTCAAATACTAATGTAACTGTGGTGGGCAGCCCAAACCAGGAATTTGATGGATAAATGATCACACCAGAAAGGAGGATTCTTAAACCAGAAAGCTGTAAAAGAAGTCCACTTCTGAGTCAGTGCTGTAGGGCAACACCATCATCTACCTGGTACCGTGGGTAACCAATCAGCTGAGCCAATGGACCTTTTAGAACAGAAGCTGAAGTTTCCTGGCGAGGAGAGAGGCTGTTCTGTTCATGCTTACCTTGGCAGGAGCTCTCAGCACAGGGGTATACTTACAATCCTTCCCTCTTGACCAGAATTTTGCTGCAGGCATACTAGAGGGAGAAATGCCACCCTGCTTACCATCACTTTTTGACTATCCACGTCTGTTTAAAGAGTCCAACAGTCTGAGTGCACTGGTGCTAAGGATACCTCAGGCTGGGTGCCACAAGATGGCAAGGGAATATCAAATCGCCGTTTAAGGAGAGACAGAGATATTTGAAAAAGGTGCTCAGGCTGGATAATCAGATTAGGTACTTTCTATGGAAGCAGAGCTAATGGTAGAACTGAAGACAATGTTAATAAAAGCATAATGAGGGCTCTAAGGATATTTGCTTAATGAACAAATTAGAGTTTCTAGAAGCAAAAGAAATTCTAAATTTGAAAATTTAATAGAGGAATACAGAGAGTTTATTTTCTTTGGCTCTGGCCCATGACAAATCTACATTTGTATAAGATAGTCATTAAGTCAGCCATTAGCTTTTTCCTTTGCAAACATAGCAAACATTTGTAATTCCTTTCATTTCCCCATTTTTATACATATATATTTTTAGAAATCTTCATTACTTGCACCTGAATTCTCTTGACTCTCTCCATATCTTCTTCTAAAAAGGAATAATAATTTTTCCAGCACAGTGGAGCTACTGTGTTCCAAATGATGACATGTCTCTAAAGAGGACAGAAGCCTCTCCATCAGCTATTGTCAGAGTAACACTCTAAAAAGCATTAGCACTCACAGATTCGAAATAAAACACGAAGTTAATTTGGCAACTCCAGGGTGCGGAGGTCGGGGGGAGGGTGATGGGGCTGGGGGGGAACATCTCATTTTATGCCAGTTACAACTTTTTGCCTAATGTCTTCTTTCCTTTTCCGGAATTCCATCTCAAGGAATTTACTTAGAGAGATTTTGACACTATCATTTCTGTATTGTTATTTAATGTTTCTAATGGAGGGGGAAACACATGGACCAACTCTTTACTACCAGACTACAGTTACCCATTAGCTTTGACGAAGCGACCTCTTGGAAGTAGTTCAATGTTCAGCCTGGAAAACACACTCACAAGTTTACTTTCTGAGATGAAAAAGTGTCAGAAGAATTCGTATCCATGCCTGAGAGGAGGGGAACACGCGGGTATCTTTAAGACGTTCTGCAGTTACTCCCTTTGAAATGTTCCTGCTGTCACTGCTCCTGGCCTCCTGTTTCCCGTATGGTATCACCATCTGGAGAGGAAAGTGGGGGTAAGAAGGGAAGGAGGGGGAAAAGGAAGACAGAGACGGGGAGAAAAATGGAGCAATGAGGTAGCGAGGGCCTCCTCCAGGCTGCTTTAGGAAAGCAGAATCAGGATAAGGTGGTCTGCCTGAAGTCTCTGCAGATGCAAGAGATTCTTGGAGCAAGAAAGACTCTGGGAGAATACTGCAGCTCTTTTATTTTATAAGATAACCAAATATTAGAAAAGTTAGGTGACTTGCCTGAGGCCACACACTGCTTGGTGATAAAGACAGAGAGCAGCAGAGCTCCCGCTTTCCCTTCCAGCAGCCTCCCCAGTCCTCTGAGGGACAGGCTTTGGACAATGGGAGGTATGGCACAGGTCTGTCTGTGCTTGCTTTGTTTTAAATCAAGCCTTCATTTTCTAGCTTGGGGGTCCATTTGAAAGAAAGTCAAGAAGTGTGAGTGCTCAGATTGGTCTGGAAGCAGGTGGCAAATGGGAAGCCAGCAGAGCTCTTCACATCTCCCGATGGCCCATAGGTAGACTAGACCCCTTTTCTGTAATGTATCACGATAATTAACTACTTCTCTAACCCGATGAACTGACCAAGCCAGACCCCAAAGTAGTAAATACGCAGGAATCCTTTATCAATCTCTCAGTTCAACAACCTCTGAAGCAAGTGAACAAGTGGTCACTTATTCTGGGCAGAGCTTTGCTGAGTGCTGCAGGGCAAACAAGAAAACCACAAGGCTTTTTGCTCTCAACGAGCTGACTCGGGAAGAGATAAACAGGAAAAGTGAACTACTTTATTCAAGAATTAAAAAGCTGCTATGGGAGTTGCTATGTGCTGTAGTGTGTTCCTTAGCTGATTCCAAGAACCTGGTGCTTCTGTTACTTCTCTCCAAAGTTAAAGTTTTTATTTTCATTTATGGTCGTTAACCCATCAATATAGCATATGTGTGTTATGAATCACCTGGACTATTCCTTGGATAATAACCACCCTGCGATTGCCAGGGCCTCGTGTACACTGATCACCATGTAGCACTAGCTTGTGACTGTGGGCCAAGGGGCCTAATTGAGGAAAGAATAGAGACGGAATTATTATGTAAATGATGTCTTTGTGCTAAGTGAGGCCAAATGGCATCATGGCAGCCTGTGAGCAGACGTCACTGTAACTGCAGCGCAGAAATGTGACCAGACAACCGAACGTTCTCACAGCACCCACCTCAAAACATCCTTCTCTGGAGCAAACAGAACAGACTTTTGGTGAAGATGGTGATTCAATCTGTTAAAAACAATGTAATCCCTCACACAATATTTGGGTTGTAGACTTGTGTATTTGAGAATTATTTGGGTTTTATAGTTTTGTAACTTATGTAAGCATTTCAAGGCCGGTTTGTGGAAAACCTAACTAAAATTGCAATCCAAAGAATTTAATCTGTGAGAGCCTGTAAGAATCTCCCTTTCCTTAAAAAGAGTTCAGAGTATAACTGAAGAATGAGAAATAGCAGAATAAACTCGAGATGGAATTGAAGTTCAATTCACATGTTCTATTCAACGTAACAGGAGCTGCTTTCAAGTCCCTTAGATAGCAGAAGCAGTGGTGGACTAGGAGGGTTAAATTACCACAATCCAGTTAAAGACCTGACTCATTTGAAACAAAAGGGGAAATGTAAATGTTCTCACACGCGGCTCCCTAATGGTGGGTTGGCCTGAGTGAGCATCGCTAATTGAACTGGGCTTTCCTGCGGGACCCTGAATGATAATAACAGAGGCAGAACTCTAAGCGCTCTGTTTTTGCTGCGAGCAAACTCCGGTACTAAGAGTGTGAGCATTTGTCCTCAGGGAACTTTTCTCACTCCAATCAGCATCATCTCAGAGAGCAGAAAATGGAAAACTCTTTGGCAAATAATTCCACCCTGTAATTCTGCATTATCTTTGTTTAATGAGGAGGGAAGAGCAAGCTCCAGTGAAATCTGGTGCAGGAATTGGCACTGCAGTTTAGATGGCTCCATCAAGAAATTAGTTCTCTCTTGCTTTGCAATTGCCGGTACCTGGCTCCTAGTCATTTGGGCCCATCATCGTAGGAGAATTTATTTTCCTTGCTCATGGCCTGAGGCTTAACGTCAGAGACGCATTTCAATAATTTGTGGTCTTGGCATAAATTCATTTTCATTGTTTTCCAGAACACAGATTTTTAGCCTTTGTTCAGGGGTTTGCCACAAGGTTTTGTTTTTTTTTTTTTAATTTTATTATGGTAACACAATATATAAAATTTACCATCTTAGTCATTGTGCAGTTCGGTAGTGTTAGGGATATTCACATTGTTGTGTAAGCAATCTCCAAAACTTTTTCATTTTGCAAAACAGAAACTACATGTCCATTAAACAACAGCTCCTGGTTTCCTCCTCTCAGTTCCTGGCTCCCACCATTCTGCATCCCGTATCTACTCCACATTCCTCATATCGGTGAAGTCACACAGTCTTTCTCGCCTTGTGATTGGCTTATTTCACTTAGCTTGCCGGCCTCAAGGTTCATCCAGGTTGCAGCTTGTGACTTTCCTTCCTTCTGAAGACTGACTAGTAATCCATTGTATGGATATTTCAGATTTTGTTTATCCATTCATCCATGGGGATGTCTGAGTTGCTTCCACCTCTTGGCTACTGTGAATAATGCTGCTATGAACGTGGGTGTGTGGCTCTCTCTGTGAGACCCTGCTTTCAATTCTTTTGGGGATATATGCAGGAGTGGAATTGCTGGATCATATACTAATTCTACATTTGCTTTTCTTTTTCTGTTCTGCTGGCTTCTCAACATGTATTTAATTTTTTGAGAAGCTGCTACACTGGTTTGTTTATTTATTTATTTTTGTATCTGCACCGTTTTACATTCCCATCAACAGTGCACGAGGGTCCATTTTCTGCTCTTCTTTGCAAACACTCGTTTCCTTCTTTTCTTTCCTTCTCCCTTCCCTTCCCTTCCCTCCTTCCTTCTTTCCTCCCCACTGTGTTCTCTCTCTCTGTCTTTCCTTTCTTCACAGTAGCTATCCTAATGGGTGGGAGGAGTCATCTCGTTATGGTTTTGATTTGCATTTCCTAATGATTAGTGCTGTTGAACATCTTTTGGAGAAGTGTCTATGTGTCTGTTCAGGTCCTTTGCCTATTTTGAAATCCAGATTCTATATTGCTTTGTTGGTGAGTTGAGGAGGTTTTTTTTTTATATATTCTGCATATTAATTCACTTGCAAATATTTGTTCTCATTCTATAGGTTGCTTTTTCACTCACTTGCCTTCTGATTTACAAAAGTTTTTAATCTTTATGCAATCCAATTTATTTACTTTTACTTTTGCTTCCTATGCTTTTGGTGTCATATCCAGGAAATCTTTGCCTAGTCCAATGTCATGGAATTCCCCCTGGTTTCTTTTTTCTTTTTAATGAGAGTTTCATAGTTTTAGGTTTTAAGTTTAAGTCTTTGATCCATTTGACTTAATTCTTACATATGCTGTAAGGTAAGGCTCTAAATTTATTCTTTTGCCTGTGGGTACCAAATTTTCCCACCCTCATTTGTTGCAGAGACATCTTTTCTTCACTGAATGGTCTGGGCACCCTTCCTGAAAGTCACCTGATCCTCTATCTGACTGTTTATTTCTGAGTACCTTATTCTAGTCTGTTGATCTGTATGTCTGCATTATGTCGGTACCACAGTATTTTCATAACTATAGCACTGTAATAAGTTATGAAACCAGGAAGTGAGAGACACATCCAACTCTGTTCTTCATTTTTTTTTTTTTTTTTTTTTTTTT
>NW_003852444.1:6821643-6849726 GCF_000181295.1 Otolemur garnettii
CGTGGCTGGCGCCTTAGCCGGTTGAGCTATAGGCGCCGAGCCTGTTCTTCATTTTTAAAAGTGTTTTGAGATGTCATATAAATCTTATGACAGATTTTTCTATTTCTGCAAATTATGCTATTAGGATTATGGCAGAGATCGCATTAAATCTGTGATTGCTTGGGTAGTAGTGACGTATTAACAATATTAAGTCTTCTGGCAGCGCCTGTGGCTCAAAGGAGTAAGGCCTTGGCCCCATATACGGGAGGTGGTAGGGTCAAACCCAGCCCCGGTTAAAAAAAAAAAAGTGTAAAATTTTGGGTGGCCCCTGTGGCTCAAAGAGTAGGGCTCTGGCCCCATATACCAGAGTTGGTGGGTTCAAACCCAGCCCCGGCCAAAAACTGCAAAAAACAAAACAAAACAAACAAACAACAAAAAAAAATATTGTCTTCAAATTCATGAACACATGACGTCTTTCCTTTTATTTGTGTCTTCTTTTATCTCTTTCAATTATATTTCGTAGTTTTCAATGTACAAGTTAAGTTTATTTCTAAGCATTTTACTCTTTTTAATACTATTGTAAGTGAAATCAATTTTTAAATTTCTTTTTTGGGTTACTCATTATCGGTGAACATACTTAAAACATTGTTGGCAACATACCTAATTTTTGTGTTGATTTTGTAGGCTACAACTTCACTGCATTTGTTTGTTAGTTTTAGCAATTTTCAATTATTTTTGTGGTATCGTTAGGGTTTTCTGCACATGAGATCATATTATCTGCAAACAGACAACCTTACTCCCTCCTTTCCAGTTTGAAGCCCTTTATTTCCTTTTCTTGCCTAATTGCTCTGATTGCGACTGCCAGGACTATGTGAAAGAGCAGTGGCAAAAGTGGGCATCCTTGTTTTGTTCCTGATCTTAAAGAAAAAGCTTTCAGTCTTTCCCCAGTGAGTGTGATAATTAGCTTTTATCATAAATGGCTTTCATCACACTGAGGTAGTTTCCTTCCATTCCTATTCTGTAGTGTGTGTGTGTGTGGGTTTTTTGGCCTGTTTGCGCATGGGTGTTGATTTTGTCAAATGCATCAATTTTGGTGATTAGGTGTTTTCATTCCTTCATTTCATTAATATTATATATTCCATAGATTGGTTTCCATATGGATTCCCTGCATTAGAGGAATAAAATCTCAGATAGTCATGGTGTATAATTCTTTTATTCTGCTATCAAATTCAGTTTGCTAGCATTTTGTTGAGGATTTTTGCATCAATATTCATCTGACATATTGGTCTATAGTTTTATTTTCTTGATGTGTCTTAGATTTTGGTATTAAGGTTAATGCTGGCCTTACAGAATAAAGTTTAAAGTCTTCCTTACTCTTCAGTTTGGGGGGACAGTTTGGGGGAGTTGATGTTAATTTTTCTTTAATTGCATAGTAGAATTTACCAATGAAGCTATCTGGTCCTGGACTTTTCTTTGTTTGGGAAGTTTTTAAATTACAAATTCAATGACTAATATAGATCTGTTCCGATTTTCCATTTCTTCTCAACTCAGCCTTGGTGACTGTGACGCATATTCTTGAACTGACCTTTCTCTGGTATAACTTGCATTTGATTAGCAGAAATTTTACATGCCACGTATGGACGTTTTGAGCAACTCTTTAAGACTTGTAGGCAAGAGTAAATTAAATTCTATTAGTTTTCTTTATGCTATTAGCACGCAAATAAAATTTCTAGAACTACTTGTTGGAAGAACTAGTTCAAGCTGGTTGCATTCAACTTTCATTGCCCCATTTCCCTCACTACTTATAACTGATTGGCTACATCTTTCGGTTCAACCTCAGGAATATCTCAAATATTTATTTCGTTTCCTAACTCACTGCTACTGCCTTCATTCAGGTCCTTAGTATTTCTTGCATGGACTATCTCAAAAGACTCAACTTGTTTTTCTGTCTCTCTTCTGTTCTGACTTTGTTCTCCATGCCTCATCAGCTTCCTGAAACTTTATCTGCTTATACCATGTTCCCTGCCTAGGAACAATCTATGTGTTTTTTCTCATTCCACAAAGTTCAGAATCCTCAGAATAGAACAGGAGGACCTCTCAGAGTGTCTGCAACTTTCCCCCAGCCTCATCTACTTTCCCTCTCCCTTGCCCCTGCCCCTGTTTCACGTTGATGCCTATGAAACTATTTGGCATTTTATAGAACACAGAATTTTTATTTTTTATTTTTTTTTGTGTGTGTTGTTGCAATATGCTGTTTCTGGGTGGTAATATTTCACTCAAATTTTCAGAAGCAAAGTGAAAGTCATTTTTTTTTCCAGGGACTCCTCAGACACTGGTTGTTATGTCCTCCAAGGTCATGCTCTAAGGCACTTGAAACTTAGAACACAAGGGCTTATCTCAAAATGTCTTATTAGTCCACAAATATTAGAATTCTGATGAACCCAACTACTTACTGTTATTTGGTCTTTGTCAAGCCAATTAAAAACATTCAGTGGGGAAAAGATACCCTATTTAACAAATGGTGCTAGGTGAACTGACTGACGACCTGTAGAAGAGAAACTGGACCTACACCTTTCACCATTAACTGTGATAGACTCTCACTGGATTAAAGATTTAAACTTAAGACATGAAACTATAAAAATACTAGAAGAAAGTGCAGGGAAAATGCTTGAAGAAATTGGCCTGGGCAAATATTTTATGAGGAGGACCCCTGGGCAGTTGAAGCAACATCAAAAATATACTACTGGGACCGGATCAAACTAAAAATCTTCTGCACAGCCAAGAACACAGTAAGGAAAGCAAACAGACAGCCCTCAGAATGAGAGAAGAAATTTGCAGGTTATATTTCCGACAAAAGTTTAATAACCAGAATCCACAGAGAACTCAAATGTATTAGCAAGAAAAGAACAAGTGATCCCGTCTCAGGGTGGGCGAGAGTCTTGAAGAGAAAATTCTCTGAAGAAGACAGGCACACAGCCTATAGACACATGCAAAAATGCTCATCATCCTTAATCATCAGAGAAATGCAAATCAAAACTACTTTGAGATATCATCTAACCCCAGTAAGATTAGCACACATCACAAAATCTCCAAACCAGACATATTGGCGTGGATGTGGAGAAAAAGGAACACTTCTACATTGCTGGTGGGAATGCAAACCAATTTCCTTTTGGAAAGCTGTTTGGAGAACACTTAGAAATCTAAAAATAGACCTGCCATTCAATCCTACAATTCCTCTACTAGGTATATATCCAGAAGACCAAAAATCACATTATAACAAAGATACATGTACCTGCAGCCCAATTCATAATTGCTAAGTCATGGAAGAAGCCCAAGTGCCTATTGACCCATGAATGAATCGATAAATTGTGGTATATGTACACCATGCAATATTATGCAGCCCTAAAGAAAGATGGAGACTTTACCTCTTAAATGTTTACATGGATGGAGCTGGAACATCTTCTTAGCAAAGTATCTCAAGAATGGAAGAAAAAGTATCCAATCTACTCAGTCTTACTATGAAACAATTATAGCCCAAGAAGAAGGGGAAAGGGGAAAGGGAGGGGAGGAGAAGGGGGAGGATGGGTGGAGGGAGAGTAACTGGTGGGACCACACCTACGGTGCATCTTGCAAGGGTACATGTCAAATTTACTAGGTGTAAAATATAAATGTCTTAACACAATAACTAAGAAAATGCCATGAAGGCTATGTTAACCAGTTTGATGAAAACATTTCAAATTGTATATAAAACCAGCACATTGTACCCCATGACTGCATTAATGTACACAGCTATAATTTAATAAAAAAAAAAAAGAAGAAAAAAAATAGAATGATACCCTATCATTCACAAGACCCTGATCCTTTAAGGCTAGCATATATCCCTAACTTATCTTTGTAGGGTGCCTAACACAGTGTCCAGTAGATAGTAGTACAGAGTAGCTACATCATACATTCTTATTTAATAAATGGTCTTATGGGGATGGGTAACTTTAAAGAAGACTTGAACTCTATTGCTCATTCACCACTAACCACATCCATGGCCTTGGGTGAGTCATTTACATCTTGTAGGTCTCAGTTTCTTCATTTGTGAATGAAAGGTGAGAGCAGACAATATCCAACATCCTTTCCTGCTCTGACATCTTATTACTGCCATTTTCATTTGTGCAAAGACAGCCTTAATCACTAAAATAACTTAATTGTCTACGATATACAAAGAAAACAAAACCAAAGCCAAATTTCTTTAATTCATTTGACTCTGCATTTCATGTTCATTCTCGACCAGACCCATTCTAATCTTTATGAGCATTCCTGATATTAGACAAATTCACTTCTATATTGAATTAAAATATTTTATGTCATTAAAAAAATTAAATATAGAGGTCTGTTTATGTGATCAGTGTTTCAAGCCATAGGTTTATAATGCCTCTATCCCTGAGAGAGACACAGAAAGATATTTTTGAAAGAACATTGCATCTAATAAAGAAATACTTATAATTTAAAATGCCTTATAATAACACTAAATAATTTTGAGAAAAGGAAAAATTCTTTTTAAAATCCACTATTTTTCCATTTTTGTATTCCTTTTTTATATTTATATGTCCATATTTTGTATGGTTTCAATGATTATCCCACTCAGTTTCATATCCTGGTGTTTTCATTTGGCACATTATCAGCAATTTGTACTGTTTCTACACGGACTCGGAAGTAGTATTTTTGAGGTCTGCATAATATTCCATTAATGAGCATTGAAAAATTTACTTAATTACTTTTCCTATGGTTCACCTGTTAAACCATTTTTTTTTAGTTTAGCATTATGAACAACTCTGTAATAAATACCTCCCTTTACTCAGAATTTTCTATACTTGGGATTTTTTTCCCCAAAGGTGTATTTCTAGAAGTGAGGTTTTTTTTTGATTAAAGAGTAATATTGCTAATTGTATAGCTAAACTTGGAAATTATCCACAAAAATACGTTTTGGGGGATAATATGGCCAAAATAGCCCATTTGATATAGATTATTGTTATTTTGATAAATACATTAAACGATTTTCTGAATTTATTTGTGCCATAGAACACTTAGGAATGTGTTTAGCTGCAAGCTAATAAAAAAACAAATCCTATAAATAGTATGGCTAAAACAGATTAGAGTTTAAGTTTCTCACACGGTAAGATGTCTAGTGGCAGGTGGGCTGTCCTAGGTTGGTGACTGTTAAGGAAATCATCAAAGACTAAGGCTCATTATATCTTCTGACTTGTTCATCCTTAGTAAATGGTTTCCATCTTCATGGTTGCAAGGTGCTATTATGGCTCTTAGGCATTGAACTGGCTCTCTTAGCATGCAAAGGAAGAAGGGAAGAGAACTGAAGGGGCATATTGTCTTTCTGTCCTAATAAAACACTTCCCCAGAAGCCCTGTTTGATTATTTTGGCTTTGATCTCATTGTTCAGATTCAGGTCACAGAGCTCTATTCACTTCAGGGCACTTTCAGTTTGGGAAAGTAGGCATTTTACCTTATACATGTCTAGAGTCTAGGTAGATGAGGACGAAAGAGGACCTGAGTGGTTTTTAAGTAAAAGGCCATGGTGTTTGCCGTGTGACTTTCATTACTTTAAGTGAAAAGGAAAGGAAATGGTTTTCCTTCATTAAAATTAAATGGTGAACTCTTTCAGGGAAGTTACTGAATTGTATCCATCTCAGAATGCTTAGTGTTAAATAGCGTGTTCATACCAAAAAGGCTCAAGAAGTGTTTGTAGTACATTGAAAAAGTAAATATATGTTTCCTGGAAATTCGGATAGCTTAATTAAAAAGTCACATTACATTAGCCTCAATTTCCTTGGTAGGGTTTCTTGTCTGATACTTCAGGGAAATGCAGTAGGAAGAATATTGAACACAGTCCCTCACCTGAACTTTGTATACAAGTAGGGGAATGTGGGTACAATGTGAGTCTGATTTGGTGTTTTAATATGGAATTTAATAGTCATACAGAAAAATTGTTGATTAGAGGAGCAACAGAGTGTTGAGCATCAAGACGGCAGGGCTGTAGCTCTTCCCTGCAAAATTGCTAGTGTCTGTAACGCTCTGTATCACATGCAGGTATTTTGCAATTGCCTTTAAAACAAAAGCCTGAACAGAAACTAGAGGTGCATTGAACATTCTGGTCTTGTTCTTCTTTTCAGAAGGAAATTTACTGGTGACTTCATTGAGAATATTGCAGGTCAGGCTTGCTCTTGGTAGTGAATGCAATGAATGATAGACTCCAGATCCCATCAACTGTTGGGTAAGTAGACAATGATCAGAACACAGTGAGAGGAAATTTAAGGGAAATACATGTTAATTCCTTGGTGTGGCTCCCAAACCAGCTGGTCAAGTACGAAAACATTGTATGTTATGTAATTTGGGGGGGGGGGTGCATCAGCAGTCAGAATGATAAATAATAATAAAAATGGAAAAAAATTATGACATATCCTGTTTAAAATGACTGGGTTGTCTCAGAAAGTAGTGACTCTTTTTTTTTTTTTTTCTGCAGTTTTCTTGGCCAGGGCTGGGTTTGAACCCACCACCTCTGGTATATGGCGCTGGTGCCCTACTCTGTGAGCCACAGGCACCACCCGTGACTCTTTAACTTCAGTTGTTCAAAGATGAAAAGGATCACATGAAGAGGTGCTGAGGGAGCATCATGTATGGATGGCTGGGCTCAATGATCTAAAAGATCTCTTCTTTCTCAGAGATGTAAATAGTCAGATTTTTTGTTAAATCTAGCTTAGCGATTGCCTGTGACCATAATTTTTTTATCAGTGGAACCTAAACTGTTTTTCTCCATTCTAATTCAACAAACTCCTACTATACCTTTGTATTTTGTAGGACAATGACCTATACACACAATCCTTCTGTGGGTCCCCTCTGCCTTTATGGTCTGGTGGGTATAAATCTCAGCACTTTCCCAGTTGACCCTCCGATCTTCTTTCAGGCAGAGGAGCATGGGATACGAGTCATTCATTCATTCCGTCATTTATTTATTCAATAAACTTTTGCTGAGCACCTTCTGTGCATCTGGTGTAGCTTTTTTGCGCACATGAGCTAAGACAGAGTTCATGTTCCAGTAGGAGTAGAAAGACAACTGAGCAGACACCAACATTTAGACAGTGGGAAGTGCTAGGAGGAAAATGGAACAAAGCTGCTATACTCAGCTGGTGGCTAGGCAAGGCTGTTTAGGAGGTGCCAGCGAAGCTTCTCCGAAAAGATAACATGGAAGGTAAGACCTAAGTAATAAGGAGAATTTGCATGTACAAATCCCGGTTTGTGTACCCCCAGTGGCTTGGCCCCACCTGTCCCACCACAGCCTCAATTCTTTGCTTGCCCAGCGGAGAGCCCTAGCCATTAGCACCATGGCCATCACTTCACATCCCGTCTCTGCCAGCCACCTCAGCCTGCTTAGGCCCAATAAATCTCTACCCTTAGAGGTTCCTGCCATCATTTCACTTCCTGAAAGAAACAAGGAGTCCCACTCTGGGGTAGGGGATCTGGGTTCCCTGTCATAAAGAGTCAGTTAATACAACCTGGAAGTGAGTGTAAATTAAATCCTTCTGGGACGAACTTCAACCTGTTTTAACAGGAGACAGGAAGAAACTGGCAGGTGAACTCTCTCTCCTGCAGACAGAACGTTCCTGGGTGCAATTATGTAAATCTTGTCTGAAAGAAATCCTCTTGACCAAGCCAGCAGGTGTGTTTTTTGTAACGCTGTAGCCATTTCATATCTCACCACTTTGAATTTATTTTCATTCCTTTTCTGCTTTGATTCTCTCTTCTCTTCATTCTTGAGTCCTAGGATTATAATTCCTCACAAAGCCTTGGCTTGTTTGCTTTGCCTTAGGATCTGTTTTCTACAGAACCCAGGCAAAAACAAACAACATGCAAAAATATGGGGTAGAGCCACAGTTCCTGAACCATGCATGCGGGAGCCCAGCTCTCTGCATTCACATGGGCATTAACAGGGGCACTGCAGGATAATTTCTGAGGGAAACTCAGTGATATCCAACACCATTTAGACCCTTTTTTTTTTTTTTTGAGACAGAGTCTCAAGCTGTTGCCCTGGGTAGAGTGCTGTGGCGTCAGAGCTCACAGCAACCGCAAACTCTTGGGCTCAAGCAATTCTCTTGCCTCAGCCTCTGAAGTAGCTGGGACTACAGGTGCCCACCAGAACGCCCAGCTATATTTTTGTAGCAGTTGTCATTGTTGTTTTAACTGGTCCAGGCCAGGTTCAAACCCACCAGCCTTGGTGTATGTGGCCGGCACCCTAGTCACTGAGCTATGGGTGCTGCCCAATGTTAGACACTATTAATAGAAGTACTAGCCCAAGGTAATTGACAGTTTCAACACCAGATCATACAATATTTTTCAATGACATCTTTATGTTTGCAAACCTGAGTTTTTAGTGGCTGCTTAATACTACTTGCAAATCAGGGTGGAACAGGCAGTGAGTGTGGAGGCATCTAATGTGATCCCACGGTGGTTTCAGAAGTTGTGTGATGCCGCTGCTATCTTCTTAGTAACTGTGGCTGTCTATAAAGGAAACACAAATATTATCTTTTCCTTTCAATGTATGGGTATTATTATTTTTTAAATAGCTACTAACATTGTCAAGATATAAATGCTCATTAAGTAGTTACCATCTACCTACCCAAACTGCATAAATGTTGGCCTAGAGGTGCCAGGAGATACTGAGAAACCAAGGGTGGTGTGAAGTGAGAAAGTCTGAGAGTCTCTGACTCTGAGGTAGAGCTTTATGTGCAGGCAGGAATGAGCTAAGCAAGCATGAGAAAGGGGTGATCAGGAGAGCAGAGTAGGAAGGGAGGAGACCAAAGAGGCGCAGGAAAGACTAAGTAGGGTGGTGTCGGTCTTGGTGAGGAGGCTCAGTCCTCATTTCTGTACAATATGATGGAAACTGCCTTTTCTTTTTTCCTTTAAAAACTTCAGTGACAACATTTCAAAAGCTCTATTATCCTTGTGTGATCTATAAATAACTGAAGCCTTCAATATATGCATGTGTTTCTTGCTTTTTTTTTTTTTTTGAGACAGTCTCACTGGTAGAGTGCCATGACATCACAGATCACAGCAACCTCAAACTTTTGGGCTTGTGATCTATAAATAACTGAAGTCTTCAATATATGCATATGTTTCTTGCTTTTTTTTTTTGAGACAGAGTCTCACTTGGTAGAGTGCCGTGACATCACAGATCACAGCAACCTCAAACTTTTGGGCTTAAGTGATTCTCTTGCCTCAGCCTCCCAAGTAGCTGGGACTACAGGGACCCACCACAATGCCTGGCTATTTTTTTGTTGTTGTTTGCAGTTGTCATTGTTGTTTGGCAGCCCCGGGCCAGGCTCGAACTGGCCAGCCTTGGTGTATGTGGCCAGCATGCTACTCACTGAGCTATGGGCGCTGAGCCTGTTTCTTGCTTTTTAAGGAAAATGATTCTGTGTTATTTCCTGAAAATTTCTGTTAGCATTGTATTTAACCTTGTAGTCTTATCTAGACTTAAAGAAATTTCTTCTTTCTTTAAAAACTGCATATTGAAGCCCTTTTTATCCAGCCTAGAATTTAGGAGATTCAAGTTTGTGTATTTAAGACTATAATGACACCTGCTTTAGCCTGAGCAACAACAGATATTGGAAAGATGAGTTAAGAAGCACATCTAATGGGGCATGGTTTTGTGCCGGTAATGGAGATGGTGTACAGCTGAGGTTGGGGTTAGACTTGTAGTTCCGGAAGCTGGATGTTTCAGCATTCCCAGAGATGCTCATTTCCTTGCTTATGTGACTCAAAATTACACAAGATGAATTTTTAAATCTGAATATCAATTTCCTTTTCTGTGACTGGGATGTTTTTGTCCCATTTTCGAGGATTCCACTTTTTTTTTTTTCAGTTTTGACCAGGGCTGGGTTACGAACCCACCACTGCCAGCCTATGGGGCCAGCGCCCTACTCCTTGAGCAATGGGGGCTGCCCATTCCAATTCTAAAAAGAATTCCACTTTTTAGTGCAAAGGTAACTAAGAAACTGAATGAGTAATTACAAGGTTACTTGGTGATCAGTAAAAAACACAAGGAAAATAAATTACCTAAGAGAATGACTAGTATTTTAAGTAACTTCTCAAAAGGGGCAACCCCATAATAGATGCATATGCAATGACTATTCTTTAAAGCCATTCTCCTTTGTTTAGCAACCCACCACTCTACTTCTTAAACATTGCAGACACTCACCTCCCTGACAGCCTGGGAGACATTCTGTCCCCTTTTGGTATGTGTTTATTCAGTTAGGCAGAAACCTCAAGATTCTATCACTTTACTAGCTAGGGTCACTCAGCTCTGCTTAAGTATCACCATTTTCTTATGTATCTTTCTGAAAATACTATCTCTATATCAATTTTCCTTTATCCATAAAAAATGCCATAGTAATAAATACTCTGAGCATTGTCTTGCTTGTTTAGTTGACATTATACGTTTGAGACTGTTTTATGTTAGTATATATTAATTTGCCTTATTTCTCTTAATGGTTCCAGAGAATTCCACTGTTTGGATGAATAATAATTTAGGAATGACTTAAATTAGCAATTTAAGCAGTTAATTTACTAACCACCTAAATCAATAATTTAGGCTGTTTTCAGTCTTAAATTTTTGGGGGTGGGCTATACCCTATATCAGAGGACAAATTTCTAGAAGTGAAATTGCAAGGTTAATTAGGCTATCCCTTTCAAAATTCATAAATATTTGCTAAATTTTCCACCAGAGAGACTCTACCAGTTAAACTACCCCAACAATGTGAGAAAGTGTTGGTTCTCCTACCATAAGTATTATCTACTGTCAACTATTTATTCTGAAAAATGGCATCTTTTTTAGAGTTTAAAAAAGAAACTCTGCAGGTGGCACCTGTAGCTCAAAGGAGTAGGGCGCTGGCCCCATATGCTGGAGGTGGTGGGTTCAAACCCAGCCCCGGCCCAAAACTGCAAAAAAAGGGGGAAAAAAGAACAAAAAAGAAACTCTTCCACAATAAGTGATTTTGAGCATATGCTTATATGTTCAAAACACAAATGTCCTTTTCTCAGTCAATAAACACTTCACCATGGTCTACAGTATGCACATTTACTATGCTATTATAGTGTGTATGTATTATTACTGATTCAGTTTTTTTTTTTTTTTTTTTGCAGTTTTTGGCCGGGGCTGGGTTTGAACCCACCACCTCTGGTATATGGGGCCAGTGCCCTACTCCTTTGAGCCACAGGCACTGCCCTAATGTGTATGTATTGTTCCTGACAAACAACATGGGAGAGATAGACGAGTGTTCCCAGTTTGGTATAGTGGTGCAATGCTAGCTTATTGGAGGTACATCCATCATGGTCTAGAAAGGGCTCATCCATGCAGGCTTCTAGTGGGGACAGCGTGTAAACTAAAATCTGCAGGGGGTGTAGTAGTTAGCAGGGCAAGAATTAGAGATGGGAGAAGCAAGGAATAGGGGACAGCAGCCCAACACGTGCAAAGATGCGACTGAAAAAGCTGAGAACACGTGGGACGTGCACTCGGGACAGTTCAGAGATGCACTAACACGACGTGTGAGGGGCCGTGGGGCTGACACCACCATCCACTAATGTGGCCGCCAAAAAAGTCAGTTAAGGAGTCGTTTGAACTTTACCCTAATGGCGATATGAAGAGTTATGACATAATCAGGAGATTATTAAGCAGAGGCGTAAAACTAAGAAAGAAGAGAGAGAAGTATCTGGGGGCTCATACTAGAGATTGGATGGGGGAAATATGGCTGGGAGGAAGTGAGGAAGCTGTTTGAGTTTCAGTTAAGTTAAGATGGCATTTGCTTGGTCTTAGGGATCTACAACGTATTAGTGGATCTTGCCTTGGAATCACCTAACACAAGGTGTTGCTTCTGAAGATGGAGGAGTTTTCTGTGCCAGGGTGAAGCGCGGGACCTCCCGCCAGGCAGCCTGGGTGTAGTTCTTGGCTTGGCAGGTTTCTAGTTGCTCCTTCCTGAGCCCTTGAGGGGAGCTGTGACAAAGTAGAGGCGGGTGTGGGACGTCCTCTGTGCAGCACCGACAGGTAAACGAGGGCTTAATATCAGGGGCTGTTCTTATTTTTATTTATTATTACTTTTCCTTACTCTACTAGGGTAATGTGTTTACCTTCGTCTCATTATATATAATACCCATCCTATGTTCCAGAACTTGGTGTTGGAAGAGGTTTGAGTTACCTTGTTAAATCTCTTAATTTTAGTCGAGAAAATAACAGGAAAGGAATCGAATAACTTGTCTGTGGAAACCTGAAACCGTTCTCTGTTCTGGTCCTCTCGCCACCACGGGCACGTAGCTGCTTGGCTACGAAAATCACCTACTCTTAAGTATAGCTCTTTCTTATGTTTGCTGACAGCAGAGATTTCTTGGGTGGAAACCGCTAATTTGAAAAACGATCTGTCTTAAATACTTTGTAGCACATCATTCAAACTGTGCAGTTTTTAAAATAATCTCAGAAATAAAACGGGAGGAGGACAAATTCTGCAGAGACAGCAAGCTCGGGCTGGCCTCAGTAGTGGGACCCGAAGGGATTAAGTCCTCCTCTGCGAGCCCCTCTGATCCGCGGGAATCAGACAGCGGTGCTCAGAGCGCCAGTCCTCACTTTCGCCCCTGAATTCCTTCGGCTTTCTGCTTCACTGAGGGCCCTGTGATCCAATTCAACTGAATTAACAGCTGTTTGGCGAGCGCTTGCTACATGTGAGAAAGGCTCCGGGTGAGGAGCTGGATGGCTATATTCAGGGAAAAAGGGGTCCCAGCCTCGCCCTGAGAGAGGAGGTAGGTACTTAAACTTGACACCCACCCAGTTTAATTTACACTGCGCACTGATTCGCTCCAAGATTCCCACCGACCACCCTCCTGCTACACCCCAAGGTTTCCCGCGTCCAGCGGCTTGGTCTGATTGCAGCTCGGCACGCCGGCGAAGGGCGCTGGAGAGAACCTTGAACCAGCATTAGGCATCTGGGGATTAGGGCCAACCGGGATCCACCGCTAACAGGGCGACTGCCAGTGCCGGGCACTTCGCCTGTCCTGGTCCCGGTCTCCTTGGGTGTTAACCAGGGCGCGGCACGCTGCTCGCCGTCCTTTCTTGATGCTGGATGTTCGTGCCTCAGAGTTCCCGGCCCCAGGGCTCCTCACTCCCTCCCTCTCCTCCTCCCCGCAACCCATCCTCTTTGGGCAGAGTTCAGATTCAACCTTGCCTTTTGCTCCCGATTTAGGAAAAGGCCAGTGGGGCCGGAGGGCGCGGGCTGGCAGGGAGGAGGGAGTGGGGGAGGCAGAGAGGGGTGGCCTCTGATTGGTCGGGGAGGGGGAGTGGAGGCACGGAGTTTCCCACAATGCCCCGGTGCGGTGCAGCCGCGGATGGATGCTGCGGGAAGGGGCTGCCATTTGCTGCCCCTGCCAGCGGCGCGCGGACCTGCCCGCGCTTCTGCAGTCGCCGCCGCCGCCAGCGCCGTCAGCCGGCCCGGCCTCTGCAGCGGCGCCGCCTCGGCTCCCTACGCGGCCGCCGGAGCGGTCGCCATGAACCCCAGCTCCTCGGCGGGAGAGGAGAAGGGGGCGACGGGCGGCAGCAGCAGCAGCGGAAGCGGCGCCGGGAGCTGCTGCCTGGGCGCGGAGGGCGGCGCGGACCCGTGGGGCGCAGGGGCAGCGGCGGCAGCGGGAGCCGCTGCCCTGGAAGAGCCCGGGGCCGCCGGCCAGAAGGAGAAGGACGAGGCGCTGGAGGAGAAACTGAGGAACTTAACTTTCCGGAAGCAAGTCTCTTACAGGTAGGCGCGGGGAGCCGGGGCAGCCGGGAGACAGGTGCCGCCGAAGGCGGGAGACCCGCTCCGCCCTCTCCGGGAGCGCTTTCTCGGAGTTGGGGGCGCCGTTCTGTCTTTCTTGATCACTCTCCCCTCCCTCTTCCTACTGAGGGTATGTGTTCTCTCTTCATCCTGTCATTCTAGGCTGGAGAAAGCGACTTGCGCCTGGTTTCTTCTGTAACAGGAGAGAGAGGCTGGTTCCCTGAGGTCGGAACAGCAGCACAAATGCGTGTGTGTGTGTGTGTGTGTGTGTGAGAGAGAGAGAGAGAGAGAGAGAGAGAGAGAGGTGCAGACACAGAGATACCTAGTTTTCTTGAGAGAAGTCATCAAAGTTGGCCTGGAGCTGGTGTCATCTTCCACCACTCCCCCTACCTTCCAGATTTCACTCGATAAACCTTTGGCACTAACTTGATAGCTGAGATCACTCCGACAGGCAGAACAGAACAGCCCTGTGCTCAAAAGAAATTCTTACGGAAGTTGAACCTGTCTCGAAATCCTCCATGAGGGAAGAATGGGATGTGGGCTTCTGTCTGTAGATACGCCACTGGTTGTGGGGGTTACATGTACACGTGCCCCTTCCCTTTCTCCTGGGTGTGCCCAGGAGGACGACGTGGGGAGCCCGCTTGCAGGCAGGGGTAAAGGTGAGAGTGGGGACCATACGTGCACCTAAGGATGGATTATTTAGGAGACAAGGACAGTGTGGGATAAATGGCCACCAAATTAAAAGATAAACCCAACTTATGTCAGAATCCAACAATGAGAAACGAAGCTTCAGTAGGTTCCCTCCCATCCTCCATCCCCAGTTCTGAGGAGTTGCTGAGACTATCCTTACTGCTTGTTGATTTTAAAAGTAGAGGTGATAAGCAGGCATAGATTGACAAAGATTTGCACTTGCTGAAGCTCCGAGTGTTTCTGAAAGAGGGGTCTGTAAAAGCATTCTTGTAACCCTACTCCTTTGGGGTTGATTTCCCTTCCCGAAAACCATATAAAGTATTAAGCCTGTCACCCCATGTGCTGTTATGTAAGCAGAAGCAGATGACAGAGGTGTGTGAGTTTGGGAGGGCGTGTTTTATGTATGGGGGCAGGTGTGTGAGTCACTGGGATCCCCACAGGCATTGCCTGGCCTGGAGGTCCAGTCTGCCGGGCATGTGCTTTGTGTTCAAGTGGTGGCGGTGGCTTCTGTGTTCCTGGCATGCATTTTGTTCACTGTGGGCAGAGGGAGTTCCCCACCTGAGTTGTTCTCTTAGTTACTCACGCAGATCAGCTCCAAATGGATCTTTCTTTTTATACTTTTGCTTTCTAAAAATAGCCAGGTAGTGGGGAGTGGGGTGGCTCTAGGGAGGTATGCTAGGACACAGTTAGTTCTACTTCCTCGTTGTGATGGCCTGTCTGGCCCTTAGGGGACAGAGATTGCATTCAGCCTAATTTAGGAGCTGTGAGTTGGGAAGGGGGTGGTGATTACATGGAGCACAGTGTGGGCTGCTCTTGTCTCATTGGTATTCATCAGACTCCTCATTGGGCAAGGCTACAAAGCCAGAGTTTGCAAGGAAAATCATTTCAGCTTGCCTCTTGGCAGGGGTCATTCTCCGAGCCTTCCTCCTCGAAATGTGCACTGTGTGGGCCTGTGGCTTTCTGGGTTGCATGTTTGCTCATGCACTTGTAAGTGTGTACACACAGAGACATAGACGTGGACACAAACACAGCATTTTTTTTTCTATAAAGGAATAATAATATTGCATCTGCCTTAAAATCCATAGAGGTGGATTCTACTTTGTCAACATCATTTCCTTCTGAATAAAGCTTTACAGTCTCCAAATCAATGAACCACCTGCAACAGCATCACTTCAGGTGGCTGGTTAAATGTGCTCACCACCCTAGACTTAGAGAATCAAAGTCTCTGTGGGTGGAAATTTTTACCAGGTTCCTCAAGGCGATGCTTAAGTACACTAATATCTGAGGGTTGCTGCCCTCTTTTTTCCCCCAGAGACTAAACAATTGATCTTTGAACTTGTAAATGCTGCCCAACCAAACAAGGCCAAGTAGCCCCAAAGTCAGAAAATGAAGACAGTGAAAAAGTAGGTGATTCCTTCTGGCACGTGGTTGTCCTGGGTAGCCTAGAGACTGTCTCCATTTCGATCCTTCATACTTGTTACTTGGTGAATGGCCTGCTCACTGGCATGGTGGCCGTTTGTGCTTGACTAAAATGCACCCAGGCCTGACCATTTTGCTGGGGACAGGGTGGGGTTATTGAAAGGTCTCTAAAGAAAGAGAAGCTTTGGTTGGAGCCAGGTGTTGGATCCTCAGTCAAGACTACACCATCTCATTTCTGGGGGCACCTGAGGACGGGTGCCCGTGAGACGTAATGGGGAGGAGTCAGGGAGGCCTCACAGAACAGTCTAAGCCAAAGAGTTCAGTTAGAGTATGGGGTATGGTACTTGTATAAGGGGGATCATTTGAGGTAGAGAAGAGATTTGCAGATAGGTAAAAAATATCTTTTGAAGTACATGAATATTTTTGGAACGAAACCTGACAGTAAAGAAGAAGGGGGCTTTGGGAGAGAGGGTGTCTGTATGTGTATGTGTGTGTGTCTGTGTGTAGGGGGGTCTCATCTGCTCCTTCTGTTGCTAAGGAACATATAAGCTAGGGTTTAAAAATAAATGAGGAGTGGGTGGGCATATGCACTGACTCCTGTCTTTTTAGGAACCAGAGCCCTTTACAAAAAAACCTTTAAATAACCATTTCTGGAGGCAGATTATTCATTTTGCTTGACTTTTACTTTGTTAAGTGAAATCAATGCTTTTCAAGACGCCTAGATTTCCCCTCATTATCTTTTCTTTGTTGGCTTTTTCGGGGGTGGGGGGGGACTATTTTTCCCATGAGAATTTTTCCTTTATTTCAGAATCTGCACCCTAAGAGAAAATAGTCTCTATCGACTATAAAGCTGAAGGTTTTAAAAGGCAGTGCAAGTGAGCTGGTACTTTTCTCTTAAAATTACTACTTCCTTTTTCTTTGCAAATTATGGTGCTGCAACAGATACATATGTGTAAATGACTATATAATGTGTAGGAACTGCTTTTTTAAAAACTGCTGTAACAATTCCCATTTAAGTCAGTAAAATTAAAAAACAATTTAGAAACACATAGAGGAGGGAAGGGGTTGATGTTTATTGTCTTCTACGCAGTGGACACTGTGCTAAGTCCTACTGTATATTCTATAGGTCTTCATGACAACCCAATGATGTGATTATGACTATTTCCATTTTACAGAAAATGTACCCAAAGCATAGAGCTTGGGCAAAAGGCAAAATTTAAACACAGATCTGACTTCCAAGGACTTTCTTTTCAGACCACATCACACTGCTTCCCTAAATATTTATTTCAGGCTTGGAGCCTGTTGACGTGTGTGTATTTGTGCTTGTGTGTGTGTGTGTCATGAGCATGCAACTGTTATACTACAGGCCATTTTTATGTTGCCTCTTGTATACTTTAATTTTTGGACTGTGGCCCTTTGCCGATATAATCTTAAGGAACTCCTCTGTTAGTTCGGAAATAAAAATGAATATACATTCAGGATCATCAGCAGATATATCTGTTTTGCTTCTGAGAATGAAACTGCCCACATGACATCTGTCATCTCTATGAAGCTACTCATGTTCGTTAGAGATTTACATGTCTTTTAATTTACACAGGTGTTGTGCGGGTGAGCATAGGTCCAGTGGCTGGCCCATCTGTGCCTCTCGGGCAGTGTAGAATGAATGATGAGGTTCAATTTTACTCGTAAGGAGAGTTGGGCAGTCATCATTACTTGTGAGATACTGATGCTGGTGACTCACTTTCTGTGTTTATGAACCAGGATGGGAATACTAGACCCTTCTTAAGTTTTTGGTGTGACACAGAAATGGCAGCAAGAAATAAACTTCTTAGCTGAGGCAACTAGGGGAAAAATGACCTATTATTCTTTTTTAGGTTGATGATGAGAACAAATTATTTCCAGTTTGTGTGTTTTATGTAAGATTATGTCAGTATAAGAAAAACATTTGAGGCGTTGTGAGCCAAGCAGGATAAGATGAACCTGTTCTTCCTTGCATTAAAATCAACAGCATATGGGAGAATTGGGATGCAGTATCCTTTGTACATCAGTTTTATTTTGTGTTTTTACCTGCGCTTTACACATATTTAGAGATGTCTCGGTTCTAATTTAATTTTTCCCTCAGTAATTGCCTAGGCACTAACTAGATGTCAGTTTCCCCAGTTGGGATACGTACCAGGCAAGATTTCAATTTACCCACTACCCAGAGCACTCACTCTGCTCTAATTGATCAAGTTAGGGGCTTGACTTTTATCTGGGAGGGTGACAGCGCTGGGTCCTGCAGACTCCAGAGATAGAGAAGTTGCAGACGCTTTGCCGGCGTTTAGTTCTGCTGTGACAACAGCAGCCCTGCCTCATGGGACCAAATCAAATAGGACGAGTGCTAGATCTCTCCAACACTTCACTTTCTAATCTGAGAAAATGAGGACTCCCAGCGAGCCCAGGCTGGCTACCCACTCTGTGATCCTCAGGCTGGGATCTGAGAATGTGTTCTTGTGTAACCCAAGGCATCCTTGATGTTGGGTACACTGTGCGACCAGCAGGTCCTGGAAGGACTACCGCCTACCAGGCATCCTCAAACTATGGCCCGCGGGCTATATGCGGCCCGCCTAGGACATTTATCAGGTCTGCTGGGTGTTTTTGCCACCACTGCCTGTCCTGCTTAGCAGCCAACTCAACCTGGAGCCCACAGTCCGGCTCTCCAAAGGGCTGAGGGACAGTGAACTGGCCCCCTGTTTAAAAAGTTTGAGGACCCCTGGTACATGCTGGGCTGTGACCTTTGCTTTCTTACATGGTTTTGTGTTGGTCACAAGGGTCCTCTGGGGACTGTTTTTTTCTGAGGTCCTGTAATTGTAGTTTTAGGGCAGTAGTTACTACAAATAAACAGTGACACGGGAGCTTTTCTTCACACTGGATAACTGAGAAAGGAAGATCAGGAGTAAAACAAAACCTAAGCCAGTTAGGTGCTTTGTCTTTTAAAATTTAATTTTCTCCGAATAAGTATAAAATGGGCGAATTTCTAATTTGTTGAAGTATTTGGAATGTGTTGCAAAACATGACAGACCAATGTAATGTAGACAATGACAGAAATAAGAAAGAACTAAGAACGCCACGTTATGTGGTTGCAGATGCTGCTCCCATAACTCGTCTTGGCTCCTTCGGCAGGCAGCCTCCTGGTAGGGAATGAGCTGGAGAGGGTCCACTTTCTCTGAGGGTGGCTGCTCCTCCCCAGGGTATACAGAGAATTTTCAAACAGCTTTGTTAGGACTGAATTGTAACTTTCTGTTATGTGGATTAGACGAGGGTTTGGATCTTCCATCTTCCGGCTGGTCTTAGGCAAGTTACTATGTGACCCCTTTGAAGCTCAGCAGATTCACCTCTAAAATGCACTAGTAGTAATACACAAGTTAGAGGTCTGTTGTAAAATGCATTGCTTTATGTAAAGGACTCAGCAGAGTGCCCTGCACGGAGTTAACTTTTGTGACTATTATTATTCCCCAAACTAAGTCTTTAGCTCCTTTGGAAGACAGAGATTATGGCACCTTATTCTTTGCATGTCTGAATCCTGTTCTTTTTACTTAGTAGGTGTTGCATAAATATTTATTGAGTGAATATATTTAATTGCCCTCTTTAAATAAACTACTACTGTTATTCATTCCCTGTCCACCTCAATTGCGATTTTCCTTTCTATTAAAAGAAACGTCTGTCTTTTTCTCATTTACACTTGGTCCAGCAGCCTAAGACTATGTTTCTGTTTACAGCTTCCTGTCTGAGTACCTGCATCAGCCATTTAGCCAGCTGTTGGAGGCTGGAGAGGGGTGGCAGAAACTCTTACTTAACCAGCTATTTGCAGCTTGTCAAAGAAAAGGCCTTAATTTGCCTTCTGAGTAGCACTAATTAGCTCTCTGGTTCTCTTTCTGTCTGTCTCATCCCTTTCCAAGGGGCAGCATTGATTTTCTCCTCAGGGAATTTTCTGTTGACTTTTCCTTCTGTGATTAGGACTTAAAAATGCAGAAAGAGGGCTATCCAGCATTCCTGGAGCCTGACTGTCCAGGTCACTCTAGCAACCTCCACTCTGTGTTACTTCGCTCAGACTTTCTTTCTAACCCATCTGATGGACTTGGGTGAGAAAGTTATTTGAGGAGGATTGGATTAGTCCATTTGGCGACTCTGAGCTTTTGTTTTGTTTTTAACTTGCTTCATAAAAAAAAAAAAAATCTTCAAAAAAGTGCCAGCTACTTTCGTATGCGTACAAAGCACTTCAAGAGTGAGTATCCTGACACCCATAGTATTTAGAGGGAGGTGGCCCAAGTTGTGGTTGGGTTATTTTACAGAAAATTAAATCATCAGCTGTGTGTGGCTGAGGGAAGGGGCTGTGGTTGGGGAGAGGTGGGAAGAAAGGTCTTTGCAGATGAATTTGAATTTCTTTCCGCCCTGAGCTTTGTGAGCTTTGGAAATGGAGCAAGCATCATTTTTTTTTTTTTTTACTTATTATTTTTATTGTTGAGGATTCATTGAGGGTACAAGAAACCAGGTTACACTGATTGCATTTGTAAGGTAAAGTCCAAGTATCATTTTTAAAAGGCAGCCGTTTTCTAACAGGGAGTTCTGGAGTTCTTACATCTAATCTGAATTTTTCTCAAATGGAGATTTGCCTTTAGATTTTTCAGAATCACAAGTAATGTTCTGAGAAGAAACCAGTCCTGAGAATAAATCAATATTAAGCTATAATATTCCTGGTCTGTCTGTTGTTGGACACTCGGGAGAACATTCACAGTTAAAAACAGTAATAATGGAGGTACAACCTAATCTCATTATTCTTACCCTTCAATTACAGAGTAGTGGTAAGAGTCCTAACTCCGGAGCCCTACCACCTGGGTCCAAATTTCCATCTCTGCCTGCTTTGTGTCCTTGCTCAAAGTGCTTAACCTCTCTGTGCCTTATTTCCCTACCTATAAAATGGTGATGATAGTACCTACCCTATAAGATTATTTGAAGTTTAAATGAAGCGATCCTTATAATGCTGCTTGTTGCAAAGCAGTGCTGTACGTCGTTTGTTAAAGGGTGTCATCTATTCTGAAGTCCAGTTAAGGAGCTGACTTGTCTTCAAAATATTGAACATGAGTCAAATGGCAGTAGCTGGTGATAAAATTATTGAGATAACATGAAAATGAGATAAATGAACACTTAAGAAATTTAATGTATAGGTTTTATCCTTCATTAAGGTACAAAATAAGGACTTTTCCTTTTACACCTTATTAAAACATCATTCTGACCAGGGGATGTGAAATTGGAGTGGACAGCAGGCAGAGGTCGGAGAAGACCGGCTCAGTCAGTGTGCAGAGGAGTCAGGTAGCAGTGACCCAAACGCCCAGCTGGTCATCTGAGAGCAGGAAGCCAGATGTGGGGGATGGGTAAGAGGGGTCTCAGAGCTTCGCCTTGTCAGCAGTAGACAAGTAGATAAAGACAGAGATACTGGCAATAGAGTTCTCCCCTGTGATTCCAGGACAGGGGTGATTCTTCTTCTGTCCTGTCTTGATGCTGTCTGCTTTGTATATACAGACAATAGCTGGCTGGCATGCCCTGGCAGTCAGGGAAAATAGGTTCACTGACGCTACCTGCCCTGGATTACTTCAGAAATGGAAGGCACAGTGTTCTGGAATATTCTATTAGTTATCTCAACCAGGCCTCACTGCAGAATTTATTTAGTTTTAATGTAGATGGTTACTAAATATTTGTTGAGAAATAAAACTAGCTCAGGCTGTGAGATAAATTTTGAGGTCGTAAATCCATCTATTTTTTTCAAAAGGCAAAGATAAAACAGTATGACTACTTTTGTGAATCACATTGTTTTTTGGGAAATAGCCAGAAAGTAGATACCGTGAAAGGACCAAAGTACTTTGTAAAAATGTGTCATCCTTTTGTTTATGACAAAGATGTCAGACTTCTATGAAAAAGTAAATTTTTGTTAAAAAAAATTGAAAGCAATTTGTTTAAAGATGTAAAGAGCTTTGAATAAGCTTATGTGGGAGCAGCTGGAAGGGGGTTCCTTGAATCATTTTGAGGCAAACTTCTAGAACATTCTTTTGGTTGAAAGGACTGAGAGCTCATCATTGTCCTTGTGTATGTGACATGATTTGAGGCACTCTCTCTTGCATGGAAAGAGTTCCTGTAAAAGTTTTTGAGGGAAGAGCTTGATTTAAAAGTTTCTCCCCAGTAGAGGAATTGCAGGATCTAATTTATAGCTTTCCTATGAAAGCTATAATCCAATTATAGCCCAAGAAGAAGGGGAGAGGGAGGAGGGGAGGGAGGAAGATGGGTGGAGGGAGAGTAATTGGTGGGACCATACCTATGGCGCATCTTACAAGGGTACATGTGAAATTTACTAGGTGTAGAATATAAATGTCTTAACACAATAACTAAGAAAATGCGGTCAAGGCTGTGTTGACCAGTTTGATGAAAGCATTTCAAATTGTATGTAAAACCAGCACATTGTACCCCATGATTGCATTAATGTACATAGCTATGATTTAATAAAAAATAAAAAAGAGAGAGAGAGAAAAAAATTCTCCCTTGTAGATCTGAAAAAAAAAAATCTTGACAGAGGTTGAGAAAACCTCCTTCTGTGTCCAAGCATGAGACTTAGCTCTGTGAGTAGTTGGTCACGTACTACGGTCAGTTGTAGGGAGGCCAAGAGGGAGCTTTCCATGGTGGCTCTTTTTAAAACTGTATGAATTTTCTCAATGCAAGGACAGCTTTCTTCTCATTGTGTCCTCATAGGAGGGAAGGAGTAAGGGAGCTCTCTGGGGCATGTTTTGAAAGGGTACTAATCTCGGGTGGTGCCTGTGGCTCAAGAAGTAGAGCACCCACTCCATATACCCGGGGTGGTGGGTTCAAACCCAGCCCCAGCCAAAAACTGCAGGAAAAAAAGGCACTAATCCCTTTCATGAGCATCCACCTTCATGACCTAATCACCTCCCAAATGCCCTGCCTCCTCCCTCCTCACTCTGTCATATTGGGGGTTAGAACTTCTGGAGTCGCAGGTACCAGTTCGTAATGCCAGCCTGCCCTGCGTTTTCTCACAGTGGCCTAGGAAGCTGCAGACATCACTGCTACTGTCCTTGCAAGGAGCCGCTGATAAAACAGTCCCCAAGGCAGCAAAGGCAACTGACATGCTTCTAAACTTTTGTAAAATGCAGCTCAGAAAAGTAAAGAAAGCTTTTTGTTTGGGGGGGTGTTGGAATACTGACTGTAAGTGTTAACTTACTTACCTCCCTGCCTGGGAATATTAATCATCACAAGTTACTGGTATGTAGCAAAAGCCAAGTGGTGCTTACTCTGTGCCAAGGGCTGCTAAACATTTTATATACAGGATCACTGAACCCTTAATTAAGTGGGGATTATTATTATTTCCATTTTACAGATAAGTACATTGAGGCAGCCCCACGGCAGGTAAGTGGCAGAGTTGAGATCTGTGCCTGTATTTGCCAATTGCTTGTTGCATATTGTGTCCTTAACGCAGCTTCTCACTCTGGTGCTTCCTTTACCCTCTCCCATTTCCCTTTCTGTGTGCAAGGAGGCTTATTTTCACAATCTAGTGACCTATCAGACCAAAAACCTTTGAGGGGAAGACCCATGTGTTTCATCTTTGCGGGCCCAGCCAAGCCTACACAGGACATGGAGAAAAAAGTCTTGACAGAGGTTGAGAGAACCTCCTTCTGTGTCCAAGCATGAGACTTAGCTCTGTGAGTAGTCGGTCACGTACTACGGTCAGCTGTAGGGAGGCCAAGAGGGAGCTTTCCATGGTGGCTCTTTTTAAAACTATATGAATTTTCCATTACGTGAAATGGAATAAATCCAGTTTCCTGGGGCCAGGAAATGACTGCAGGGATTATAGCCTGGTTCTGCCCATTTTAAATTCTCCCTTCAGTACAAGATCTTGTGATCCGTTGTTATATGAGTGAAACTTGAAGAAAGGCAGGTGATGGTACAAGGGATTGGGGTCCAGGGAAGAGCTTAATGTCTGTGCACTGTATGTGGCTGAAACGGCATGGTCACCGCCTACTGATTTTTTTTTTTTTTTAATTCTTAGAAGATCTGTGTCTTTTGCCTTTGAGTAAAATACCTGCTCGGGCTGCAAGTACTTGCAATACGAGTTTGTTTTTTTTTTTTTTTCATAACAAAATCTTTCAGAATTCATGAGTATGTTCACGTGTGCAGTTATAGACACCTAGAAAGTTCCAAAGGAACATTTTAAAAACCTGAGTCATTCTTTCACATTTGAAGAAAACCTTCAGAATTTCTTAGGAAAATAAATCTCTAGTTCAAAAATAAACGTTGAAGCTATTTAAAGATTAAAACAGAAGCTTTCTATGAGCCAGCATGGAATTACTTATCGCAAAATCTAAGGGATTTTTATTTTTAAAGACAAATTTTTGGCTATTTCTTAGACTGTTTTACTAACTAAATTTAGGTTTTTAATAATGATAAAAATGTGTGTGGTGCTTTTAGGGCTTGCCGTTTATAAGCTCTTTTCACATAATTGATCTAATTTTACCTTCAAAGCACTCTTAGACAACCCTATATTGTCTTCATGGCCATTGTACATTTAAGGAAATAGTCACGGCAGCTAAGTGACTTCCCAAGGACACATGCCAGTAAGGGACATGGCCAGGCTCAGACTGCTTTTGAGACCTGAAATATCAATACTTTTTTACTTCAGGTCACTGCGTGCACACATGAATCTACAGAAAGGTAGTTAGCAACATTTCCCTCTTGTTAATTTTATTATCTGAATTAATCTCAATTGTTAATCACAATAGACAAAATTGGATTCGATCACCAGCTGGCACAGCAAATCCTTACTGCACTGACAATGAGGATGACCTCATAACCAGCCTCATTGCTCCTCTCATATACGTGAAAACATGAAACCTCAAGCATGGTGGTGTGTGTTTAATACTCCTCCTACTGGAGAAGAAGAAATAAAAGGTAGAGATAGATTCAGACTCTTCCTTTGCATCAGTTGCTAAGCAGCAGCCATTTCATTGTAAAGGAGATTCAGTTCAAGTAATGACATAGGTATTCTAAGAATAGCATTTCATTTTTATAGCAATTGCATTTCAGGTCTCCATAGACCATATGCTTCTGTGGCTTCGGTGATTTTTCAGGGAAGAAATAGCCACATCAACATATTTGTTGAATATATGAGAAAATCCATGGTCACTAATCACCAGACTTCCATGCTTTGCACACCATTCACGATGGGCAGCCTGCAGCGCAGGCTACTTGCAATTTCAAGGATTTGGAAGAGTCTCCAGAAAATATGACTGGCAGACAGGTATGTTTCAAAGTTATATTCGATATTCACTGGCACCATCTCAGTGGAATACTCTGGATACTTCAGAATTCTAAGTTTTTTGAAGTAACATAGAACAAAATTTTGTGGCAGCCAAGGAGTTGGATTGTAGCCAAGAGTTCATTGTATTGAGATTTTGCTGGCAACTGAAGGCTCTTAAAAATGAAGATAAAGAAAATACAGTACAAGGCTAGCATAAGACACGGAGTTCAGTTCTATCAGGAAAAAGGTCTGAGTGTACAGGAAGACATATCGAATGTCCCTAGAGGTGTGTGTGTGAAGGAGAGATGTCAAAATAGAAAGCTGTCAGGGAATGTATTTTTCTGATTGCTTGCCTATTAATTTTGAAGGCTGAGTGATCTGTGTGGGGAAGCCCCTGGCCCTGTCTTTTAAGGCATTTCTGTTGTAACTTGCCAAAGGACTGAGAAACTTACATGTGTATAGACAAATACATTTGCTTCAGAGAATTGCTTCCTGGGAGTTCTTAAGGGAGCAAACTGTGTTTTCAAAGAGCAACCTGAACAACATTTCTCCCCCACATCTTGCTCCCCATTTGGGAAAAAAATACCTCTTTCCAGGAGCACAGCTGGGTTGCCTGGAAACGGGGCTTCAACTTCCAGTTAGTTGCCCTCCCATTGAAGGCAAAGTATCTCTTCCAGGAACTAAAAGTCATGCTCAGAAGAAGTACCACGTGGATGAGTTCACCATGGTAAATGGTCAGTCACACTGTGGTGCTGGGTCCATCAGGACAGTCGTTTTTAGCATCTCTCTCGCAGTTAATGCCTGTCGTATATTTCACTGCACATTTTTTCCCAGTTACTTGAAACAACCTTGGCGGAACAGCTCTGACCTTAGAGAAACTCATTATCCAAATGGGGGAAATCGAGAAAAGAAGGGCTGAGGAGGAGAGGACTAATACTATTGACTCCCCAGCCTGTCATGGAACCACAGTGGAGCAAGGGATTAAGTGTCTCTCAGAGGAAGCATGTCTGTGGGGTGCTCAGTCATCTACCCTTGGCTTTGTTAATAATTATAACAATGACTTACACACGCCTCACTATGTGACAGCAACTGTGCTGCCTGCTTTAGGTATACGGTTAATTCTTACAACAACTTTATGAGGTAGATGCTTTTACTATCTATAGTTTACAGAAGAGGAAACTGAGGCATAGTATATGAAATAACAAGTCAGGGCCTCACAGATAGCAAGCGCTAGAGCCAGGATTTGAATCTCGGAACTCCCCAGCCAGTGCACTTAAGTGTTACTCTGTGTTATGTACCCGTATGAGCGTATAAATACAAAGCCCTGTTCATGCCCATGGGAATTACCTCTTCCCAGCTGTGTGTGGTCTTTTGCAGCTGTACATCCAGGAGCCTGGCTCTTTACTCAAGAAACCAGTGAGGTCTTTGGAAGCCTCCAAGTCTGCTACTACCAAGCATGTGACTTGAGCTTGGACAACCTGATTCTTTTGGATTTGGACTCTTAAAGCACTTTGTTCGTCTCCATTGGCAGTGGCTGGTCGGACGTTCCTAATGCCCACTCAGGTCCTGTCATTCCTGACATGGCTTTCTGTTGAGTTGTGAACTATCTAACATGTTTCCAATAAACTTCCTTTTTGCTAAGTTAACCAGGGTTGGTTTTTAAAAAATCCAACAGGTAAAGTATCATTGGCAAATGGACCACCAGCCTCTATTGGTGAATGTCCTCAGTGCCAGAGAGTTCTTGGCATCAGTAGGGAGAGAATTATAATATTGATCAATTCTAATTGTTAGAGACTTTTTATTATAGAAAAAATGAATGTATTAATGCACATATTATCATCTCATTAATACCTAGTGTGTTAGGTACTTTATTGTCTGCTTCAGCTATCTCTCTTTTACAGATGAGAAAACCGAGTCTCACAGAAGGAAAACAATTTGCATTAAGTCAAAGAGCCATTACTTGGTGGATGCAGGACTGAGACTCAGTTCTAAGTTATTCAAAGCCCACAGTTTTTTTCTCAATATATTATACTGCCTCCATGTTGAGATCAAAACTAACTCTTTCATTTTCCTTTATTTTTGTATCTACTGGTGTTACATTTTTACTTCCAGAGAATACTCAGGATAACTCCTCTTTGCTGTGTGACAGGTCTTTGGGTATTTGAAGTCAAATGTCATGTATCTCATTAACCTTCTTTTAGACTGAATCATCTCCACTTTCATTCTTGTTCCTTTTCTAAAAGTGACTTTTTTCATCAACTTCACTTTCTGACTCTTTCTAATTTGACAGCACATTGAGTAATCTATGGCTTTCTTCATAAAAATGGAGCACTAAAGTAAAAGTGTGGTATAGCCAAGGCCACCACTAACACATATGGTGCCTCTGCTTCAATTAGAAGCAAGTCCTAAGTCTAGGTGAACAGGTTTACAGACATTCTCCCTCCAGAGCATGGACAGCTCCAGCCAGTGGTAGGTGGCGCTTGATCATCCTCTGGGCATCCTAGTTCAGAACACACCTACAACTGCAGGTATAGTTCATTGGTTGAGGGTACAGACCAGCACAGGGTACAGGTGTAGCTCATTGGTTGAGGGTACAGACCAGCATAGGGTGCAAGAGTAGCTCATTGGTTGTGGGTATATAGGGTGCAGGAGTAGCTCATTGATTGTGGGTACAAACCAGCACAGGGTGCAGGTGTAGCTGATTGGTTGTGGGCATATAGGGTGCAGGAGTAGCTCATTGGTTGAGGTTACGGACCAGCATAGGGTGCAGGAGTAGCTCATTGGTTGAGGTTATGGTCCAGCATAGGGTGC
>NW_003852444.1:6849958-6892556 GCF_000181295.1 Otolemur garnettii
CCAGCATAGGGTGCAGGAGTAGCTCATTGGTTGAGGGTATGGACCAGCATAGGGTGCAGGAGTAGCTCATTGGTTGTGAGTACAGACCAGGACACAGGGTGCAGGCCAATGGCTGGAAAACTGATTCTAAAAGTCAAAACATCAGACTTCTTATTGAACAAATTACTGAGGATGTTCCCAAATTTTTGCTTAGGTTGCAGCCATTTTACTTAAGATTCATCATTTCAGCTTGGCTAAGTGTTTACCTGGCCATATCTGTTCCAGATACCAAACATTTCTAGAATGTTCAAAATCCATCCTTTTCTCTGTCCATCCATCTACTTCTTGTCTCTCTTTCTTTTTTCCTAAATAAGAAAGGGCAAGCTCTCTCGTAAGTTCTATCGACTATTATGTCTATTTTTCATACACTTACCTCACCCATCCTCTGGCTCCGCTGCTATTGGAGAAGTGCCTGTGGTCAACTCTTCTAAAACTGGCTCAAGCTATTTGGGTAGTTTCAGTAAATTTCTTTCAGTGAGTCAACACAGTGATAAATAAATCCTATAAAACCTGTATTTGGTGGCCAAAAAGATGATTTATTTCATCCAGAGAAGTCTGTTTTACTGTTCCAAGTACTAAGACTGTGCTGTCCATTACCATAGGTATTAACCACATGTGCTTGTCAAAACTAATTAAATAAACTAAATCCGGAATCCAGTTTCTCAGTCACATTAACCACACGCTGAGTGTTTAACAGCCCCACGTGGCTAGTGGCTACCATACTGGGTAGCACAGATACAGAACATTTTTATCATTGCAGAAAGTACCATTGAAAAGTGCTGCTTTGAGAGATTAGTGCTAAGATACTAATTTATCAAAACTACAGAAACCTCTAGCCCACTATCCTTGAATGATAACCTTGAATGACATAGCTTTTGTGTTAAGAAGCCTCGTTCCTTAGTAAGTTAAACTTTAGGGCTATAATTAGGAAAGAGAGAGCATTATAGACAAGGAGTGTGGAAAAGGCGTCCTTGGTTCTGCATCACCCCACCTGTCAGGTGTTCCTTCCTCCTCACCTCAGTGGTAACTGAGTCCTATAAGGGTAAGGACAGCAAGTTATTATTTTTTTTTCTGCAGTTTTGGCCAGGGCCAGGCTTGAACCCACCACCCCCAGTATAAGGGGCCAGTACCCTACTCCTTGAGCCACAGGCGCTGTCCAGGACAGCAAGTTTGTTCTTGGTAAACTGTTTCTTCCCCTACATTGCTAAATGTGTTGAGCTCTAGGTGTAAGAAAACCTGTTCTGTAGCTTTTGAGTGGGCTGGCTGTTTGATCGTCTAAAATAGCTCAGCCTGTGGCAGTTGTATTGGAAGGTCGACTTGGATGAGGGAAGAGCATTATTACTTCTTTGTCAGTTGATTCTTGATATGTGGACAAGGGCACGGTCCAAGATGGCCGGTATAAGCTTGGAGTGTGGACATGTAAACGTCAGGTCATGTCTGTGTCACAGAAAGTGCTGTTTGGCTCCCTGTTTTATTCTTAATATCCGTTCCTATCATGTTCCATAAATATTTATTGTGAATCCACCAGGGAGGCATGGAAGCAGATGCGTGGACTTAAACTTTTACTGTGGCCCGCTTGCTTCCTAGGGAAGAGACCTTAGGAAACGGCGAAAAGAGCTTCAAGGACAGAACAAAAGCCTCAGGAGAATCTGTGTGTGTTTGTGTGGATCTATCTGGTGCTTTGAACTGCCAATATTGCACACAAGGGTGTTCTAAAAATAACCTGAGTAACGTGCATTCTCTGCGGAAGGGAGTGAGATAATTCGTGAGGATGATGAGAAATGAGAAAGGAGAGAAGCTTTAGAAGATGAGAAATGAAACACATGAATCTCAATGGTCTCTGAGGCTTCTCCACGCACTGAGGGCTTTCTTTGAAGTCTTGATATTGAAAACAGAGAAGTAGTACTTAAAATGAAGAAAAAAAGAAGCACCTCTGGGAGAACACTGGGTTTTTCTCGCCAATGTTTTATATCACGAGCAGTCCGCCAGATTAAAAATTACCTATTTTATAAGAGTAGATGTGGAATGCTTATTTTATATATGTGCAAAATACTATTTTAAGTCTGTGGTGAAGAATCCAAAATTGAAGAATATATGATTTCTACCTTGAAGTAGTTTTGAGTTGCTTTTAAGGTATTGGTGAAGTACAGACAAACCTACTGGGAGCCTACTGTGTGCCAAATATTAATACCACGGTATGTGTCATAAATAAAAGGGAAATTAGAACCTCTGTCATTAAGAATTTATAGTCCAGTGATGGAGGAAAGCAAGAAATTTGACCTGTAATGCAAAAGGGTGGTAGAGATAGTGGGATGTTTGGCCCAGAAGAAGGGCACCTACATCATCCTGAAGAGTGGAGGAAGGTCTGGAGCAGGTGACGGTTAAATGTGCCTTGGAGGAGGATAGGCAGGTGGAGGGGGCATAAAAAGACTTGTTTATATCACTGACTGAATGCAGAAAACCTCCTCTAGCTTCTAAATGGTAAGCCAGAAACAGAATTCCAGAACACAGTCTCTTTACTTCTCTAGTCTGTTCTGGCCTCGAGAGGGGATCATTTGACTCTTTTGAAGGAATGGAAGGCTTTAACAGGTTCCAGTAATTTAGAAATCCACACAAAAGTGACTTCTACTACGAGTTACATCCACTCTGTACTAGTTAGTTATCAGCAGCTCGACAAAGGTAAGCCAGTCGGAATTTTGCCATGGGTGTGGTCATAACTGGACCTGGGCCGTGGGAGCACAAAACAGAGAGGTCGTTCTGTTTGACAGAAGTTTCCTGGGAGTGGAAAGAAGTCTGAATATAAAATTCATTTTTATGCAAAGTATGTGACAAATGGCTCCATTCACTAGTATTTTAGCAAAACAACATTGTCTTAAGTTAACAGGCAAATACATGGAAAATTTGGAAATATAGCTTGCCTCTGGGTTGGGGACTTTCTAAATTGATTGGGGAAAGCTAAAAAAACCACATCACTGGACTTTTTGTTTTTCAATGAAATAGTCCTCCCCTGCTACCAATTCAAATACTTAGACACTGAGCAAATTATTGGGAGAAATGTGTGTTCTGAGTTTATTAGAAAATAGTAGTTGAGCAGCTTAAACATTATTCGCCATCAAAGGGCTGTGTTACTGTCTGATAGTATTCCATGAGCAGAGATTGGTTGGACCAGTTAATAGAACTAGAGATAATTTTGCAGCTCAGAAAGATTTGCTTTCAGCTGCAAACCACACACTCTTTTCAGACATAATCTTCAGTAAATGGAGTCCAGCATTGTGGCGGAAAGTCGGCATGACCAATTCTGTCCACTGCCTTTCAGGCCTGTTCCAGAGGATTAGAATGATGCCCAGTTTACTCTCTGAATTATGTACATTGCATTATAATGCCTGGAAGCTGGCTCATGTCCCACATTTTGGAAAAATCATCATTTTTCTTATATAAATGGAAAACAGAGAAAAATAAAATAGAAGAGAGAGCAGCTTGAAGATCAAAGTAACATTAACATGCAGGAAAGAATAGAATGCTGGTTCAAGGCCACCCAGAGTGATGAACAGTCTCGAACTCACAGGCTTTCCGGGTCTGCCTGATAGGGAGATACAACCTGCAAACTAATTTCAGAATTAAGAAGTGAAAACTCTGGTTTTCAACCAAATCCAGTTGTTAATAATGTAGAGACTATCAGGCAATGTGATAATTCTCTTACCAGCCAGGTCCAGGGCCGTTCTGCCTGAGCACAGTAAATCAGTCACTGTGGTGTGGGTTTTGCAAAAGAGAAAAGATTTAATCTCAAGGCCCCTGAGGGAGGAGGCAGGAGGACTGCTCTGACACCTGCCTCTCAGAAGATAAGGCTTGGGGATATCTATGGGTTCAGGAAGAGTGGGGTGCTCCTAGGTGTGGGGAAAGGTGACTGGCAGCAGGGGAGAGATAAAGCACCAGGTTCCTTCGGCACACGTGTGGTTGCCCTTCATAGCATTTCATAGAACGTGTACAGAGAATGGCAGCTTTAGGATGGGTGGAGAGGGGAGTTTTGGGCCTTTGACATCAACCCCAGTTGAAATGTTGGTGGCTCAACTGATTTGAAGTGGACTAGAGCTGGCCCAAGTTCCTTAAAAACAGCTGAAAGGACCATTACCATGGTGACTTATGAATGTTATCTATAGAGTAGCCAGCAGAAGGTATGGTTCAGAATTTTGTAGGGCAGCCTTCAGCTACCATGGCCTTTTTTTTGTTAAAAAATAACAAAAGCAAGTGACCAAGAGCAAGCATGGCAGGCAGATCGGAAATGAATCCTAATTTCCAATCTAGTCAACAGTATTAAACTCAAAGATGCAGAACTTATACTTCCTTCACGTTACTCAATAAAGCCAGTTTTATTTTAAATGAAAAAAAAAGTGTTACCCACAGTTTTCTTTCTCTCTCTGCGTTGCCCAGGCTGGTCTTGAACTCCTGGCCTCAAGTGAGCCTTCCACACTGGCATCCCGAAGTGCTGGGATTACAGTGTGAACAAACTTTCTTGATAACCTGTCTTCAAAGATGTTTACTCCTTACTCTCCTACATTGACAAAGGTGTAAACAAATGAAGAAAACAAGTATGTTACTGTGTCACTGTCCCTCTGTGTTAGAAATGGCTACTGGCTACTGCTGAGTGTGCGTGGGGGTGTGTGTGTGTGTACATGGGGTTTGTTTGTTTGTTTGTGTGTCACCTGCTAATTCCCAGATAGGTCCTTATATGAAAGATGAGGCTGATGGTACCTGTTGTCCATCACGGTTGTTGGTGTGAAATGAAATGATACGGGAACATTGTAAATTGTACAGCCCTGTGTCCACATGCAGGATATCGCTGCCACCATCACCGTGTTGAATCATACCCATGCCATCTGCCATGGAATAATGTGAAGACCTATGAACTTGTCAGAGTAATGAAGTGTCTTGATGACGTCTCCGAAGTGTGCATTTACTGATGGTACAGATTATTATGGTGACGTGCAAATGCAGGTACAT
Source organism: Otolemur garnettii (assembly GCF_000181295.1). Taxonomy (NCBI): domain Eukaryota; kingdom Metazoa; phylum Chordata; class Mammalia; order Primates; family Galagidae; genus Otolemur; species Otolemur garnettii. The sequence continues at coordinate 6,854,996 of NW_003852444.1, forward strand.
GAGGATTAGTGATCTTCCGGGTTTTGTTTTTAATTATATTTACTTAATAAAAGTAAAACCTAAGCAAAGCTTACTGCCTGGATCATGGTTAGAACTAAAGGGTTTTTAACAAAATCCAGTAGTTCCTTCATCAGGTCTCTCCCAAACTCTCATTTCTCCAGAGCTACCATGAGGTATTAACTGTTTCCTCTGGAGTCTGTGTTTGTATTTATTCATCATATGCTGCTAAGGGCTGTTTTGTAATTTTTCTCAACTGTCTCTTATGAGAGGCGACACTTTATTTCTCTTTTATCCTACTCCCATGTGTCTCTTCCTCCATGCTTCCAATATATTCATATTATTTTAATTAATTAGTAACTTAAGTTATTGATAAATGTTTATATAGCGATGAATGTGCCATTGGATGTGCTGTGAAGACCTCTCCTTTCTCCTATTATTGGTCTTGTTTTAAACATGAAATGATTTTTATGTGGGCTTGTTCTTCATTATTCTACAACGTTCTTAACAGAACCATAATCTGTTTCATTTAATCTTATCAGTGGGTGGATCGGTCTCGTGATTCTTCCTGGGACAGCCCTCCTGGCTCTCTCCCTTGTCTGGCCCCTTCTGGACTGATTGTCACGCACTCTCATTTCCCCCTGTTTTCTGACATCTTGTGGCCATTTTCCTTGGTTGGATCCCCTGCGTTCCAGGTTTCTTAGGGTTCCTATCTCTCTGTTTTGATTTATGCCTCATTTGATGGAGCACCCAATTTCAAGAGGAAGAGGAAGAGGAGGGAGGTGGAGGAGAAGGAAACGGAGAAGAAGCCTTCTAGATGAGCTCTTTCCCTTGGAAATTTCCACATATTTTTAGATGACCAAATTGAAAAAGGTTTTCAGGATGTGAAATGTCCTGGAGTGGCTTACCTGGGAAGGATGCCTGGGAGGTAGATATTTAGTGTCCTTTCATGTCTGAGAATATCTTTTCTTTTTTTCATTTTTACACTGGATCGAGAGTTTTTCAGGGCATGGAGTTCTACAGTGGAAATAGTTCTACCTCAGAATTGTGAAGGCATTTTTTCCCTGTTGCTGCTATGCTTCCAAAGTGGTAAATAAGAGGTCTGATTTCATTCTACTTCTCAATAGCTTTATGCTTTTTTCTTTCTTTCTGCGTTTTTTGAAGACGTTTTCTCCTTTATGTATAGCATTTAGGGATTTCAAAACTAGTGTGCCGTATATAAGTGTATTTAGGGTACTGGGAACTTTTTAGGTCACTGTTCTGAACATTTTTATTTCCAAGAAATTTCTGGTGCTGTTTTTGTGGGTTAGGAGAGAGTATGTTCTTCCCCTCCATTTTACCAAATGACTTTTTTTCTAGAATTTGTATTATATGGCTATTCCACTAATTTTCTTTCCATTTCTAGTAAAGTTATGCTTTACTTTTTTTTCTGGGAGATTTCCTCATTTAATTCTGTCCTTTTATTGGATTTTTAACTTTTCTGTCATCATATTTTAAATTTCTAAGAGCTTTTTCTTGTTTTCTGAAGTTCCTTTTTAGAGTGATTTGTTCTTGTTTCATAGCTTTACCATCTTCTCTTATTCACCGAGGTGTTATTAGTCATAAGTTTTGGATGTCTTATGCCCTCTACATTAACTTTCTTTTCTTCAAAATTTTTCTTTTCTTTCTGTTGGAATCTTCTTTTCATGTTGGAGACTATTCAAATAGCTGATAATCCAATGATATTTAGGAGAGAGGGGCCCCCAAAGGCTGAATGGAAGCTTTGTGTGCATATAGGTGACTTCGATCCTTAAGCTTCACTATGAGGTCCCGGTTTGCTTTACTGAGAAAACCCTAAACATTAATAGTTTTTGTTCCGTTTTCTCAGAGAAGAATCCTCTGCTTTCTTTTAAGAGGTTTACATCTAACTATCTTTTCTCTGAAGCTGAAGTTTTTTTTTTTAATTCACTAAATAGACTTTTAGTTGGTCTCTCTGCTTTTAGTAGAGGGTCTCACACTGAAATCCAGCTGTGGCTGGCATTTTCTGGTTCTCTCTGGTTTCGCTTTCTTAGAAACTAGATCTGCAGTCTCCTGGCTGTGTATGGTAGACACAGCCTCAGATCGCTAAAAGTGGGGACCTAATTCCTCTCTGTAAAGAATTCCTCCTGTTGCTGTCCCTTCCTCTGCCCTCACCTTCAGGGGGACCTGGCTCCGGCACTTTTGGAGCATTTCTGGAACTTCATGGTGTAAATCCACATTTTTCTTGTTTGCATCTTCCTCCTTCAGGTACTTAATTTCTAGATTTCTCTGCCCTGCCTTTATTCCACCTCACTGTCCATTTTCTAGTGATTTTGCTGTCGTATCCCGTCGTCTGTTCTTGTGATGTTATGCATTTTATTTCCTTGACTTTCCTTTTAGTGGGAGTTTCTGGAGGGAGCTGGGGTAAAGGCCTGTGTTGAACTCACCACAGTGACCTTGAAGTTGCTCATTCTGTTTTTCCTCGGTAAGACCAATAGAAAATTTAACGTCTTTGTGTGTTTCTATAGAATTTTTGAACAGACAATATTGTTTTCAGGGCATCTCACTTGTAAAGACTTTGAAGAGCTTCACAGGCATTTTGCCTCTCCCACCTCCTGTGCGAAGGGATGGGAATAGGTAATTTTACATGCTTCTTAAGTGTCCAGATAGAAGAGGTCCCTCCTGTGACTTGGGTGGCATTCTGCCTCAGTTCAGTTGCCTTCATTCTGCTCCTCATTTACCTTTGCAGCCACTAACTAGTTTCAAAATATCCCTTTGATTCTCAGCTCCTCCTACCCTGCCTCATTGGCTTCTGCTGGATACAACGCTCTTCCCTGTAGCCGTGTTCTCCTGGTGTTCTGGGAAGCTCTGGGCCTTGTCACTCTCCTAGCAGCTCAGATGCCATTCTCCCCAAACACCCAGAGTTCATTTAGCACCAACTGAGGTGCTCAGTCTGGGATTTCTGAGGGACTGTCACTGGGGAGAGGCTGTTGCTAATGAGGTGCGAATTGGCATCGCTGGGGAGGGGCTGCTCTTTCCCAGCCAGGCCCCAGGGGAGGGGTGGTTTGCTATGACACTTTCAGAAGAGGCTAGAACAGGTAACTCCTCAGGCTTTGGCAAGACCTCACTCCTGGCTGGGGGAGATCCTTGCACTGAGCTGGGAAGCTGGTCTGGGCTCACACAGCCCCACCCCCGGAGCTGCTGCCAGCTGGCTAATCTCTTGGCTGGTTTTCCTGGCTGGCTTTTCTTGCAAGTAGGAGAGGCCACGATCAGTCAGATCAGTCATGGGGCTTTCTCAGACATTGGAGAGACAACCAGGAAGACCCACAGCCTCCAGAGACTGTCCTTGGGATTGATATGCTAGAAGTTTCTGAGGTTGGGGGTTGGGTGGTGGAAGAGTGGTTGCAGTAGCAACCATGGAAATGACAGTTTCCCCTGAGCCTGTGCTCACCAGTCCTGCATGATAGAGACTCACTCCTTAAACCGTTCATTGGAGTGTCCTCATCCGCTGCTGTCTCATGCCCCTGCAAGGCTGGGTGAGCCCCTTCATGGTTGTTTTTACCTGCCAATGTCCCCCCACCCAGAGCACTGGCAGAGCTGTCAATGTGAAGGATCCAGAAACTATGTTCTTGAGCAGGGACAATGGAGGGTGATGGGTGGATCTGAGATGTCCCATAGAGGGTTAAGTGGCCTTATGTCTCCTGCTCTGTCTTATAAAGTGTGCTGCTTGGGGCCTCCTGGTCTGAAATCCCTGTGACCATTTGGGTGATCTTGAGCAAATCTCTTAACTCCTCTGGCTTTACCACCCTCCATCTTGTCTTCTATTCCCCTTTAATTCATTTCCTCTAACTTTGTAAAGAACTTACTGATGCAAGAATGAGAGAAACAAATGAATTGCAGTCCCAATCTTCAAGGAACTCACCTTTCAGCAGATGAAGATAGATTCATGCATGAGGAGAAAAATGCTACATCAAAGGTATGCAAGATGGTGGAAGGGGCAACCATGCTCTCCAGAAGGGCCAGAGGATGCTTCATAGTGCTGGTGAATGTGAACTGGTTGTGGAAGATTGATTCTATAGCTACACAAGGAATAGAAGCGTGTAAGAGAGGTTACAGCATGGTCATGGAGGCTTGAAGAAACATGGTGTATTCTAGAAAAGGCAAGTTGTATGTTGTTGCCATATAGTGCAGGTGCTGAACCGACTGGCAAGCAGTGGGGCTGGTAATAGACAGGGTCAGATGATGCAAAGTGCAGCTTGCACCTTATTGGTGATGGGTAGATGGGGTGGGCTGTGCAGAGAACTGTGATCATTTGCTAAATCAATAGGCAGGGCCAGGTGATCTTTTAAGATCCTTTGTTGTCTGAATCTGTGTAGCTGTGAAGATGTAGGTCTGAAAACACAGTGTGGGTGAGGAGTGTTATCTGGTATAACCTCTGTGAATATGTGTTCAAATGTGGGCTGTACTCAATAGCTACATTGAGAGCAACATCAAACAGGTCATAGATTGCTGGGTTCCCACTTAAGCTGGAGTTTAAATATCCATGTCTTGTTTTAGCCTTTGATCATCCCTTTGACAAGGCACTTGATCTGTCTAAGGGCCTCAGGATCCCAACTTGTACAATGGAAATTTTCACTTGCAGCTGGGGAGATCTTTTTACAGAAGCTTTATCTGATAACAGCTTTGCTGTTGTGTAGTTACTGGAGGTGGGAAAAACATTATTTTACAGTTTAACATTATTTTTAATTGTCTTATGAACTATCAACACACATGGAAGTAAAAGCAATCCAGGCATTGATTTTTGGGTAGTGCACTTGTGTTCAGCTTTCCCTGAGTTTTGATTCATAGTTAGAGTAGGAATGCTGTGGGAGTTTTGGTGGAGACATGACTCTCCACCAGCCAAGAGATTAGCTAACTTAGTAAACCCTAGAGACACACACAGCTTTACTGAATGTTCCCACTGGGCAATCATAGGAATGCACTTGTGTGGTTGATGACACATTCTTGGACTCCTGAGTGTTAGTTTATGCTTATTGAACTTTCAACCCAGGAGATTATTATTTTCTGGAAGCACATGATGAACATCTTGGCCCAACTTCAGAGCAGTTTCTAATCTCTGAGTTGCCTGTTTGCTTTCGAGTTGGGTGCATTTCTTCAATTTTGTCTTAGAAGGGATTAGCTTGGCAGCCTGACATCTTCTCAGATACTCTCCAGTTAGCTCATTTTTGTAACTACAGGGTTAAAGAATTTCTATATGGTTCTCATGCTCTGAGACAACGTCATTGATGGTGTGACTGCCAAAGATGGGTGAAGCCAAGAAGAATATTCAAAATATGGAGCAACTGGTAAGGTGCAGGCATGGACCCTGGTTGTGGATAGCTGATAATTTCATACTAGTGTGGACTGTTGATGTTAGCCTTGCCATGGCTAAGGAGACCTGGGATGCACACCTACAGATATAAAACATAGTAAGTGTGATGTCTTACAGACTGAGCAAGAAAGGCATAGAAACATAACCTCTAGACTTATTCTAACCCAGATATACAAATTCTGTCTCTTATGTTCTTAGGACCCTTAGTATTAAAATAATCCACTGTTCTCTGCGGGTTGGTTTTAGAGTAGGAGTGAAGATCAATTTGAACTGCCAAAGATCCTCACCTGGACTGTGAGGCCTTTACTGATCACTGTTGAAATTCTGACTATGGTCTGTTACTATAGGACTGTACTGGGAGCAGGGAGGAGAGTCACCGTCCAGTAGCGTGAGGTGTTTATGTTGTTCTATACAAATGAGAAAAATACCTACTGGAAAGTATTTTCTTCTTGATTCTAAACTAAAATGTAGCACTTTGTTGTTATTTATCTTATGCCATTTACAACTTATAATATTATTTGAGAGTTATGTCTATATGTATTTTGTACCTCTAAACAATTATAAAATCCTTGAGGGGATAGCAATTCATACATCCAACAGACATTTATTAAAACACCCACTGTGGGCTATAGGAACTACGTACGAATGAATAGTACTGTCTAGTGAGACACTTGGAGTTGAGCACTATAAGAAGAAGAGGGATTATTCAATTGAGTAGGGATGGGAGTGGCCTTCTACAAAAGTCAAGAGGTCAGTATAAGCAAAGACATGGCTGTGGGAAATGACTTTGGCCATGTGGGAAATGACTTTGTCCGTATGGAAAATGGAAAGCAATTTGGTAATCTAGGAATGTAATGTGATGATTTGGGTCAAGAAATGAGACCAGAATGGTAATAATATATATCACTTAAATTGTCATTCTAGTGTTATTCCATGAGAGAGGTTTTGTCACACGTCCATGAATGCAACTGGTATCTAGTGGTCAGAGGCTAGGATGCTGATAACGGCCTATGGTGCAGAAGAAAGCCCCTCAGGAAAGAATTTTCTTGGCCAAAGTATCAACAGTGCCACAATGGAGAAGCCCTTTTTCCCCTTTTTCAACTCTTTATATTTGGCTGGCATCATTCAAGTCTTCACTCAAAAGTTACTCCTTCTGTGGCTTCCTTGTTTATCTCCCACAGTCACAGAAAAATTCCCTTCTCCTTTTCTATCCCTCTGTCACATAACCCAGTTTTACTGTCTTTGTACCTTTTGATACCATCTAATATTATATATTGTTTATTTTTTTATCTGTCTGTCTCCTCAAAAATATAAACACTACCAAGTCTGATTTGTTCACTGTTGTATGTCTAGAACCTAAAACAGTGTAGGGTATATAGGCAAATGTATGGAAAAGTTTGAAACATGGAGGTTCTGGGGAGAAGAATATGGTAAGCTGGACATAGATTCTGGTGCTTGAATAATGGTCATTAGCATTCACTTTTACTATTGATACTAGACACTGTTCTTAGAATTTTGCATGTAGTAACTCATTTAATTCTCCAAATAACCCCAGGCTGTAAATGTTGTGATTATTCTTGTTCTGTATGTGAACAAACTGAGAGAGGGAGGTTTTTCCCAAGATGCACATCTAGCAAGTGGCTGTGCTCAGAGCTCCAGGGGCACAGTGCATTGGTTGATCTTTGTGGATTCACTCACACATACTCCTTATGTTGGTTAGTCTGAGAATGCTGTGGGAAGTGGGTGCCTGGGGGACTTGGGAATTGGAATTGAGGGTTTCAAACAATGGACCTCAAACCAGTGGCGGATGGGCAAAATAATGAACTAAATGTTGATCATTTTGTGTTGGAGGCACCCCTGAGCCATCCAGTTGAAGAAGGCCAATAGGAAAGGGATTCTGCCATTCAAGAGAATAATTGGGGCTGAATAATGTGTGGATTTGGCTATGGAGACTGACTTCATGAATATGGACATAATTATCTAGGGATAGGCTGATGATGAAAAGTGAAGAGGGCCTAGGGACCACCCTGAAGAAGTATCAGTAATAAAGGCCTGTAAGAAGGAACCCACAATGGAAACAGAGCAGTGGAATCACATTTCAAGATCTGCACTGGTAACAGGCTTCTGTCTGAAGTCTTTCTCCTTCACAGAATTAATTTTTTCTCTTTCTGTTCTACTATAGTAGTTTATATTGTCAATGTGTTAAGTGACATCAGAGAGGTATTAGACAATAGCTAGTACAGTAGAACCTCTGTAAGTTGGCCACCCGAGGGACTGTAACAACTGGTCATTAGAGGGAGTGGTTAACATAAGGCACTAGGCCTGCTATACTGATATGTACATGTGGTGCATGTCCAGTCTATGAATATTAGGTCAACTTAAGGAAGTGGTCAATATAGGGCATTGGTCAACTATGGAGGTTCTACTGTATGATGAGTGTCATATAAGCCTGTAAACTCCCACAGGCCCAGATGTTCTTCTTTGTTTATATCCATGACCCTCGTGTGAGCATCAGTGGCTGACATCTAGCAGGCTTTCAATAAATAGTCAAATGCTGTTGAACATATGAATTAGAAAATATTTCTTGGGAGAATGTATGTACCATTTCATTAGACAATTTATTTCTAACTCACATCAGAGGAAGACATTTATGCACCAATGAGATTTCTTCTTGTTTTTTTTTTTTTTTCTTTTCAAAATGACTCTAGTCCCTACTTCTTAGGCAAGCCATCTAGCTAATTTCTGAAAGGGAGCAGCTAGATCAGCAGCAAAGCTATGTGCAGAAGTTGGACCTGGAGCATAAATAAGATGATTTCCTGAGAATGATTCAATGTTCTGTCCTTGCATGTGGAGAATGAGGCTCTTGTATTCTTTCTGCTCTCAGGCGGCTCACACTGTCTACTCCCTATAGCTGCCCCAGGGAGAAAGTCGGGGAACAGCTTCTTGAAAGCTTCAGGGAAAGAAGTTCAGATTCTAGAAGTACCCAAGAAAAGTGGCAATAAAACTAATACTGTTATGAACTAAAGGTCAATGTTATTTAGTACTTTTTTTTAACTAAGAAGCAAAAACAGAGTAAGTCCTTTGGGTAATTATTGATATTTCCATATTTACAACAATATTCAAGGAGACGTGTCATTTTTCATTGTCTAAACTTGGAGATAACCTTGAATAATCCAGAGCTAGGAAATTGCTGCCTAACGAGTGTGTGTTTTTTTTTTTTTTTTAGTTTATATCCCTTTTTGACCTATAACCAGTGTACGATTTTTAGTTTTAAGAGGTACATGATCCACCTACATGGTTTGTCTACTGCTAGAATACTTACGGGCTCAGATTTCTTTTCTCTGCTTGTTCTCTAGAGAGGCTCATAGTGCCTGGTAATACTTACAGATTCTGGGACATTTCTTAGTTTTATTCCAAACTCAAATTTGTGTGCAAGGTTGCTTGGAGCAGTTAAGTCTTTGTAGTTGGAGAATCTAGCAGTTGTTAAAGGCTTAAGACACGAGAGAGTCACTCCTTCAGAGAGAAACAGCGTTCATGATGGAATCTGAACTCTTTTTGGCATCTCCCTGCTTTGTAAGAACACTTCACTGTGTTCCTTTCAAGCGCAGAGTTGATTTTCTTAACTCTTAAACTGAAAGCCCTGCTATTACAAAAGGCTTCATAAGACTTTAGTGAGTGTGTGTGGGGCGTCATTGTGCTATCCTGGAGGGGGCGTACACGCCCCATTCCTCCCCTCTATCCTTCATTGTGCTTCCATTTCCACTGCTTCACACCACTCCTGAGGTCCTTTGCAAGGGGAGAGTAGAAAGGACAATCCATGGATCAATAGAAGCAGTAAAGCTGTCCTTTGGAGTTTAACAACAAGTCCTGTACTATTTTTGTGTTTAGCAAAAATCCATTTTCCCTCATTATGAGCATGTTTCCCCTTGGGTTTCCACTTCCGAGATTATTTCAAGGGCAATTATATCCATATATTAGTCTCATTTGACCACATCTCACTCAATGACTATTAGAGTTATTAGATATCTTGAACCAGGAAGTTGCATTTTGCCAGCCCTAAATGCAGCTTGAAATTCTAAGATTCAATGTGGAGAAAAATCACTACATTTGAGAGGGTTAGAATCTTGCCAAAAATGCATTTTTCCATCTGTCTCGTGGTAAGAGCTCTTTTAGGATGTGAAACTTACAGATAAGGACTTTCACTCATCTTTGCAAAGTGGCCTAGAACTGGGAGAGTATGATAAAGACTGGAGGTGCTTGGAGGAAACCCTCTAACATGGAGGATGAAGTTGACATCATTTTGTTTCTGGGTTAAGGTCCTTGAGTGGTAGATATCCTTGAGGTTAAGTTCCATAAAGTCAGCACCAGCACCCTCAGCTCCCAGGGGAGGGGTTCACAAAGTGTTTGCACTCACAGTCCTGCCACACCCAATGTGACAATACTTAAAGTGGTAATTGAGGTCACTTTCATTCCTTTCTCTTGACCTGAATCTGATCTGCCTGGGAACATGAGCACTGGGTTCATCCTTACCTACTTGAATGCACACACAGGAGACTCTAAGTTGCCAAAGCCAAATGAATAATCCAAGGCCACATCTGAAGTTGCTTTCATCCCCTTTGCTAGCATGACCCATATGCTGTAGTTCCTTGTTTTCTGAGGTGATGCTCTTGAGAGTGACGCTCTTCACTTGGCTTAGCCATGCCGGTGAGACCTATGGCCCCTTGCATGGTCACCCATGAGCACTGGAGCTGGTCTCCCCAAGTCTATTCTTGTGTGGGTGTGTTACCTCTTAGGTCAACAGTGGTCTATATGCTTTGTCTAAAAAGAGGAGCTCGCTTTCTTCCAATCCCATGTCAACCTGTGTCCCTGGCATATTTTCACAATGTCATTGTTTGAAGTTCTGCTTTGTTGACTCCCTGGTGGTTTCTACTGTTCTTCCAACACCTGCTTACACTTCAGCTCATTGTGTGGGAGTGACCTGGGTGTGCTGCCTTGCCTTTTATACACATAGCACAGCCTGTATTGTCACTGCCTCCAATATTACTGTCCACTTAGTCAGCAATACGCAGGCAGCATAGCTTAGTGGGCAGAGCACAGGCTTTCAGGTTAGCCTTCCTGAGTTTAAATCTTTACCACTTCCTGAGTCTATGGAGTTGGGCGAATTATTTAAAATATTTTGGCCTGCAAAGGGGATAATAATACAATCTGCCACATAGGGTTATTGTAAGGATTCAATGGATCAGTACATGGAAAGGTCTTGGAATAGTGCCTTTTACATGTTAAGATATCAAATTTTAGTTATGATATGATGCTCGAGGTTCAGTGTAATGATGTCAGAATTGGTCCTGAAAAAGCAGGGTTTCTTCATTAGTCATTCTGTCCCAGCACTTTACTGTCCAATAAGACTTCAGGGAAATATATACTTAAAACTGTGTAAGAGGTTGGAGGTGACCTTTGCTACAGTTTAATGTCTCTCAGCTTTATGGGACATAGAACTTTGATGGTGATGATGATAGTCAACACCTATTGAGCAATTACTATGCACCAGGCCTGTCCCAGGCATAGTAAGTAATCTTATTTATTCCTCATAGAAACCAGGTGGCGGGAGGTTCATCTCCATTTTACCATTGAGGAAGCTGAAAAACAAACTGTGACTCCATGATCTGGAGCTGGGTTCACACCCAGGCGTAAGTATTGGCCATCGTGATGAATTGTTTGCTTTGCAACAGTAGGCTGGTTATGCTCAAGAGAGAAAGCCCGAGGGAATGGGAAGTGAAGGGGGTCTTCCTGGGCTCTAGCGCTAGTGAAATATCAGGTGTTGAGCAAGCCACTGCACTTCCCAGGAATTTAGAATTTTCACCTGTCAACTAAAGATGACAGTGACTTCACAAGCTGTTGTGAGGGAACAAAACAAAGTAAATACATATAACAAAGCACACATTGAAGTAAGCTTCAGGAGTTGCCATCTGCTTCCTAGCTAGCTTTGCCTGTGGCAATCAGAAATTATGAAGATTCCATTTTGTGTATGTAGGTAGTTAGCACAGGTGATAAAGGATGGATAATTCATCCTAAGATCAGGCTGTAGTTCTTTGCTGCGGAATCAGCACTCAATCACTTTTAACCATTATGACTTGGGGAATAGTTTCTATCCAGACCAGTCTGCATGGTACTCTTGTCCTGCAAGGTATGACTGATCCAGGATGCTGTACCATAGCCCTTATACTAAGTTTTGCATGTCAGGGGACGTCCATGACAGATTTCAGTTCTTTCTGATTATTTAAAAAAAAAAAAAATACTGGTACTTTGTTGCCTTTCTAACAAAATATTTTGTGTTTGTCTTCTCTTGAGGTCAGAAAGTTAGTTTTTTGAAAGTTGACTTTTGCAGGCTATGATTGTGTGTTTTCTATGAATTAAAACCTTATTTTTATTTTTTGGGGAGTTGGTTTTTGCAGGCTGTGATTGTGTATGTTTCCGTGAATTAAATCCTCATTTTCAGTTCTTGGTCAGAATGTAAGTTGGAATGGATCTCCCCATTTATGAAACCCCATAACTCTTCTTGTGTAATACCATTAAGGAGCCTCCTGACAGCAGTAGGTAAGGAGTAGCTCAAGGGTGTTACTGTGTAATCACTTTAAGCCCAATTTCGTGTGTTATTACAGATCCATCCTTCTTCTTTATTGCTGCGTCATCCGATAGCACACCACTGCTTCAGGATCAGAGTTCAGCAGCAATTTGAGTTTATCTGTTGACAATAAATATGTTAGCCTGTCTGATCAGGGTTGATGCACGAGCTCAATCTTTGGGGCGATGGTCAGTTGAAATAGAACCAGCTCTGCTGACTGTGGCTGTTGCTGGTACCCTTCACCAAGTATTCTGGCACATGGGAGGTTGTACTTCGTGGCTCTTTTACTTTGGGTAGGGGGCTCATAACTAGTTCTGGACAATATGCTGTGACTGGAAGTAATTAGTGCTACTGGTGAGATTGAATGTTATTTGCCACGTACAATTACATGTCATTGGATGTCAGCCTTGGTCCCAGAGAGCCCCCGCCAGCCCTCCATAGACAGGCAGTATCAGCTAGAGATAAACCTTTGTTATTTTAACAAATGAAATATTTGTTATGCTCCTGTGGTTTAAACTACTCCATCCGGACCAGTACAGCGGTGCTCTGTCAGGGCCACGTGATTTTGGTGAATAGTCAGGCTGTGACCCTGGTGCCACTTGTCTTCTCTGTTTTACCTTTTCCATAAAGTCTGTCCAGCAGCCTGAGAAAATGTAAGACCTTAATAATAGATGTCTCAGGGCGCTGACACTCAGTACCTTCCATAGTGTAGTTTTCTTTTCCTTAAAAAAAAAATTCTTTCTCTGCAGCTCCTTGTCTCGGCCCTTAATGTTTTGCCTGGCATGTAGCAGCCACTCAACAGGTGAAGGGTGAATACAGTTGTACAGAACCCCATTGATTAGAGAGGAACTTGACATTAACATTATAGAATTATTTCAACTCTCCCTGAACTTACTGTTGCCAATTACTCTTTGACTTAATTTGATTGTAAGCTGTGAATCTAAGGGTGTCCATTTTCAGGGCACCCCCAGTAGAGGCAGCCCCTGTCGTGACCTATCAATAGCAGCAGTGGCCTCTCTAAGATTGCAGCACAGGGTACCCCAGCTCTCCACCTTCTGTGCTCAGCAAACACAAGAAGCTCATGGGACTCTTGTGCATGGAAGCAGATACAGAGGCCTGCTGTGTTATTTTGTGGCCAAGGCCATTGTGGCCAAACTGCTGCTGTCTCTCAAGAATTTTGTCACCTTTTTGTTTTTAAACTTAAGTATTATAAATTTTTTGTTGTTGTTGTTGAGACAGAGTCTTACTCTGTTGCCTAGGCTAAGTGCCATAGTGTCAGTCTAGCTCACAGCAACCTCAAACTCATGGATTCAAGCAATCCTCTTGTCTCAGCCTCCTGAGGGACTACAGGTCCCTGCCACCACACCTGGCTAGTTTTTCTATTTTCAGTAGAGATGGGGTCTTGCTCTTGCTCAGGTTGGTCTCAAACTCCTAAGATCAAGCGATCTGCCCACCTGAGCCTCCCAGAGTGCTGGGATTACAGGTGTGAGCCACCATGCCTGGCCAAGCATTACACGCTAACACCTGGTTAGCATTTTAAATAAACTGAAACTACTCTGACTGAAGAGTCTGCTGTCTCTAAATTTATTCCTATCAGGATGCATCTGAGGTGTCTATTTTATGATTATTAATTGGTGTGAGGAAAAGGGACAGGGGTCAGGATAGCCTGAGACTGTAGGCTGAAATTCAGTGACAAAATATCAGTCTTTTAAGCATTAGGCACATATCCTGCCCAAGTTGAGATCTCTCTGGAATCAATCCCTTTTCTCTATTCCTCCTGTCATTGCTTCAGATTAGGTTCTCACATCTGCTGATTACATCATTAAATTAGAACCGTGCCTCGGACATCAGTAAGTATAAGCTATTATTATCTTTATTATTGTTATTTCTGTCACTTCATGTTCCCGCCTCCAGGTTTTCTTCACTTCAGTCTATACTCTGCATCTTTTAAAAATAGATCCGATCCTGTCATTTCCTTGTTTATAATGCTCTCCTGTCTTTACTGCCTAGGGGATACAGTCCAAAAGCCTGAGCTCCTTGAACCCCTTCTGCACAGTTCTTGCCCATGTCAGCCGTACCTTTACCACCTTTACCTTTACCACTTTACCACCAAAGTTTTCCATGCTTCAGCTCTCTGCTGCAAGGGAGTCGGACAAGCTCTGGGGCAATGGGGAAAGGAGGCTGACATATTCCTAGGATTGGGATGTGCAGCTTGAGAAATCACCCCAAGGGATTCTGAGACCATCTGTTCCTTATTTAGCCACCCCACCTCTCCCAAAAGAAGCACTACCTCACCTGGGAGCACACACAGGCTCCAGCCATGCCAGACTTCTGAAGGCCCTCAGTGTCACAGTGGTCACCTACACCCCCATGGATTGCACATGCATTGTCATCACCTTTTATGTGCTCTTCCTTTCTTTGCTTGAGAAGCTCCTATTTTTTTTTAAATTTAAATGTTAATTCTTAGGCCTTTCTCAGCACTCCTCTCCTCCCACGGCTCCTTGCATTGACCAGCATTACCATCCTTGCCATATGACAGCTCTGTTACTACAGATTTGTACCTGTAATTTTCTGGAGTGTTAAAGGTGGGGGGATGTCTTGTTCTGTTATCTTCTTCCAGATCCTAATGGGGCTTGGGTGCATTGCAGGCACTTAGTGAGAAGCTCAGGCTACAAGGCAGTGCTGTGTGATAGTTGAATGTTGGCTTTGGAATCTTCCTTCCTAGTGTCCTGGTGAAAATTAAATGAGACAATGTGCACGAGGCACTAGCCTAGTGCCTGGCTCTGAGTAACTGCTCCATAAGTGGCACCTACCATTTTTCTGAAGTAAATATTTACAGATTAATCAGTATGTAGAATTCTCTCATTCATGTGCTGAATGACTTACACCAGCAGTTCTCAACCTGTGGGTCTTAACCCCTTTGGGGGTCAAATGACCCTTTCACAGGGGTTGTCTAATATCAGATATTTACCCCTAAGACCATTGGAAAATACATCCTGCATATCAGATATTTACATTACGATTCATAATAGCAGCAAAATTACAGTTATGAAGTAGCAATGAAAATAATTTTATGGTTGGGGGTCACCAAAACATGAGGAACTGTATTAAAGGGTTGCAGTATTAGGAAGGTTGAGAACCACTGATTTATACACTAGTATCTAGGATGTATATCATTCTCATCTTGATAATTTATATGCAAATAAGTATTTAAAAAGTGAATGTTGGTTGTTCTCAAGGATAAGACAACTAAGAACCATTAGTATCCACTTGAACACATGGGAAGCAGCAATGAGCCAATCATAGCAGAGATTGTAACTTGAACTTGATTGTGTAACAAAGTGTCCCATGAACCAATGGGAAGGAAAGGGAGTCAGTGAGGCCTGAGAGATGAGCTGCATCTTTCTGAGGGACACAGTCACACACAGGCCTATATTTACTCTTTAGAAAAAACGGTGGGAGCAGGTATGGAAGAGTGTGATTTGATGAGGGGAGGAGACATGGCAAGAAGACCCATGGGCGAATGAGAACCTCTGCTGAGCCTGGGTTGGCATAAGCGTCAGGCCCTGCCAAGTGTGTTCATGCAGGGCCATGGAAGCAGTGTCTCAGCACTTGCTGGAAGTGCAGAATCTCAAGCTGAGCCCCTGACCTGCTGAATTATGATCGCATTTTAACAAGGTCCCCAGATGATTTATGAGTTCATGAACGTTTGAGAAGCACTGGCTGGGGGATGTTCAGTGACTTGTGTGGTGACTTCTATTTGGGGCTCTCCTGTGAGCTATTGGATCAATAGAGAGGTTCCTTAAATCCATATGCACTTCCAGTGCAGGCTGAAGACTGCATAAACTATGTCAGGTTTTGCATAAATGAAATATTTCTTTGTTCCAAATGTGCTTGGATGCTATTAGGGCAAAATACAAAATTCATTTGGAAGTGTTACTGATTCCTAGTAGCTTTTTTTTCCCCCTAGGCATCCAGACCTAAAAGAGGACAGATCTTGGATGAATGTTTCTGAAACATTTTATGTCAAAAAGTCCTTTATTTGAAAAACTAGTATTTGGGAACTGGTATACTTTTCATACTACATATGCAGAATATTCTGGGTCTTCACAGATAGACTTGCAACTCAAAAGTGAAATATATCTCATCATTACACTGATCAGATCGCTAAGATATAGCAAGCTTTCACAGTGACCCAGGATGTATGAGTTTGGCATAGTTCTTAAATTTGCTTATACCGTATCAGCTTATTCCTGAGAGTGGAAGGCAGCAGGTACCTGTGTGGTCCTGTTACTTCTCCTTTTCCTGGTCCTCTGCCATGTAGGCTGCAGTGATGGTTGGTGCATGTGGATGGCAAAAGAGCCCTTTAGGTATTTTATACAGTTCTTATTCTATTTCTTGTCCCCAGGTGGGTCACTGGCTTGGATGATGTCATGCTTGGTGGGAAGGTGGGTAGCTGAGAAACCTGACTCTGTTACTAATCTCAGTCCTATGCACAGATGCAAAGGTTCTGTTTCTGCTTCTTCTCTGTCTAATGTAGCATTGACTTTGAAATCAGCTAGACCTGGATTTAAATTCTACCTCCATCACTTAAGTTGTGTAACTCTGGGCTGTTACCTAACCTCTCTCAGACCCAGTTTCTTCATTTGCAAACTTGGGAATAACAACACCTGACTTAGAGGTCTCTTCTAAAAATGCAGTGCAAGTTGAAAGTCACTTAGTACACTGACAGCCAGTGAGAGTCACCGTTATTATCTCCACTGTTCTCATTTCCCCTGCCTTCTGAAGCCATTCTCTCCACCTGTCTATCAGGTGGGGGCCTTCATCTGGCCAACCAGAATGCTAATGAAAGATGGGCATCGTAGTAAATGAAAGCTAGGCAGTTGTTTTTGCTCACAACTGATTCATGATAGATGCAGTTGAGAAGAGGAAATGAAATACCCTGTCACCCTGCTCCTGTCCAACTCAGGTGCTAATTACATTGTCATTTAGCATCAGCGAAATCATCTTCTAAGCTTTGCTTAGATCATTCCAACTCAGGGCCATAGTTTGGGCACAGGCTCAGCCTTGGCTGACTTGAATGAAGTCAAGTAAGTTTCTTCACCTTTCTTAGCTTCAGTTTCCTTATCTTGAAAATGAGCACATGAACCTTTGTGATCTCTAAGGTGTTTCCAATTATAAAATTCTAAGAGATTATGGCTATCTGAGAGCAAGTGGAATTAATGTGATGAAGAGAAGCCTTCAAAGGAGAAATGCTTGAGATGACAGCAAGAATAGATGCACATCATGTCTGTTTTCGGCTTGGAAAAGCTTATGGCAGGTTTTAATATTCATCTGCCTGGTTGCAAGCTTATGCCTTGCCCTTGTGTGGCCTTGAAGTATGGTTTTTTTCCATTGTTTCTAGTGGAGACAATACTGTATTGTTATAGTTATTGTGTCACGTCTTCTTGGAAACCATTCGTGGCTACTTCTCTTAGAACCCTAGCTCAGGAAGCTCTCAAGCCTGTAGTTTGCCTCAGCCGTTTATGACTCTGGGGCATTTCCTCTCTGGCCAGGAGCTTGTATCCACTCCCCCCCGCCCTAGCTACCATAAGGGATGAAAGGCATTTTCTCTCTCTCCCCCCCATTCACTCCCTTACCAGACCTGGCACCGGTGATTGTCAGGCAGGTAAAGAGAATGCTGTCACACTCAATGGAGATGTCAGACCCGACATGAGTCAGCTTTCCATTCCCCCAAGCACAGCTGGAAGACAAAGAAAAGGATTTACTGGAGACATACACAAACCAATGCCTATTATGTTACAAACATAAATAAAACAAGGGAAATGGCATACAGAGTGAAATTATCTTTTTAAAGCATCTAGGCAGAATAGTGTTCAATACACTTCAGCACAATAGTGGAGTCATCCATGTGTGTCAACCTGTAGTTTTTAATGACAGGGATGGATAAACAAGTAGGTAACACACAGCCCAGCTGCTTCTGGGTTTTTTTTCTTAACTCTCTTTGAGAATGAGTTGGTGGAAATACAGCTGAAAGCACAAACTTAGAAAATGAGTTGTTTGAATTGAACATAAAAGAAAGGAGATCTGGATGAGGATTTAGAAAGAATATCCATTCAACTCTGTAAGCCTACAAAGTAAGATTAAACTAAACAGATAGAAATTTTACTCTACTTGCAAAGGATAAACATCATTTCCCGTTTCTCTTTGTGGATAAGCAAACCTCTGCTGTGAATAATGTCTTTAATTTAGGCTTCTTTACAAAAAGAAAAATGTATCCATTTCCTCTGCTTCCCTGAGCCCACCCAGGTTCTTAAGTGAAAGCGATTCCTCTGTGCCTTCTTCCAGTTAATATCGACATTGAACACTTCGTGTGCAAATGCCATAAAAGTTTAAATCTTTTCATTATTCTTTAGTCTTCAAAACCTTCCTGCCTTTTTTCTTACAGATAATTTATAATAGCCAGTATAGTTTTATTTATGTTAAATTGATGCACAGGAGACCAAAGTGACTAATTAAAGGGATGAAATGAGTGGAGGACTTCACTTCTTTTCTGGAGAGGAAGTAGGGCATAGAAGCAGTAATTAAATCTTACTGAAGGAGAGAAAGCCAGCCTACATTACACACCTAGAATGTTCTGAGTACTTTTCTTATAGGCTCTCTTTACAATAAATGTAAAGTGGTTATTTTCTTCATTTTTCTCAAGAGGAAACTGATGCTCAGAGAAGTCAAGCTCAGATATTCAGTAGACAGAGGGGTAGATAGAGGTCCAATGCCAAAGCCACACTGCTTCCTTTATAACAGCAATATCAAACTTAGTCATTAAGCACTTACTATAGGCCAGACATTTTGCTGGGTGCCAGAGATGTGAAGAGAGAAGGAACCCAGTGCTTTCTGTTGAGAGCTTCACAAAGCATGTATTGAGTGCTCACTGTTACTTATTCTCACAGAGGAGCTATCTCACTTGGGCCACAGAGAAGATAATTGTGCAAAGTGGGCATGGTTATTAGCTTATTTTTCAGATAATAAAAGACACACACTCAGACTACTCACCTCACAGAGCTCAGATCACACGGTGTGTGGGTGTAAGGACTGAGACTTGGGCCTGATCCAAATAGGGTACATTTAGTCCTCAAACTCTTGCTCTTTTCCAATATACATTTAATTCTTATTTAATGCTGCAAGATATTTGATATAGACTTAATATATTACCTCTGCACAAGCATTTGTACTTTAATTGACATTTATAGGTGAAACTGAAACTGCATTTCTATAAGAAATTTGTAAGTAAGTGGCAGGAATAATTTTACTCAGGGAAAATTTTCAAGAAGACTTCAGAACGACGCTGTATGTTATGTCTACATCCATCAAGATGTCTGTCCATAAATTGTGTACATTAACTCCTGGTGATATAAATAGTATATGTTAACTCTTGAAAAATATATGAAAACAGTGGGTGGGATTCACATGAGGACCATAGACATGCTCCCTGATATCGGAATCATGAAATCTTGTTACTTTCTTGCATGAAAACCTATTTGGCTCTTAATTACTGACTCTATAATTTACCTAAACCTCTTATCTTAGAATGTGAGACCTCTGGAGAGCTGATCACCTCCATCTTTTCTATATCCAGCAAGACTGTCCTCTACTCTGCATCCTGAATTTCCCTGGTTTATCTTGCTTGGAACCCTCCCTTCTTTCTCTCCAAATGAAGAAGCTTTGAAATGCCTCTTGTTTTTCTAGGCTATCTTGGCTGGTCTTTCTCCAATGCAAGTGACCTGAGCTGCTTTTCCTTTGGATTCCAGTTTGTTGTGTTGATATTTGCCTAGTGATTCTTATTTTGCTTTGCTTGGTATTCATTATTTTTAGTCCTTGTCTTATTTTACCTCCTAAACTATAATTTTATTGAGGTTTTTCTCATCTGTTTTTATTCTTAGTAGCATTTGGCACAGGACTTCATGAACTGCATTAATGAATATCAGTAGCTGTTAGTTAAATAAACACAATTAAATAAAGGGCATAAAATGTACGGTTAGAACAGTTAGGCTTTCTCTGACTCAGGGATAAACTGCTTCCCAGCAAGGGAAGGAGTTGGAGAAAAGAGGTAGGTAAGGGAGGAAGATACCTCTATAATTTGGCACTGATGTGGAATTTACTCCAGAAAATTCACAAACCACCTTTCACCCTTCTTTTCAGGGAAGTGCCTCCTTATTAGGCAGGAGCTTATATTAATTAGCTGGCAAATCTCACACTCTCCTGAAGCCGTAATCCTGTTTATGACATCAGGTTGGTTATTTAGTGACAATTACAATGTCACAAACAGAGGATTATTATGATTTCAGGTGTGAAAACAGCTGGAACAAAGGAATAAAGTCAACAATGAGTAGACATGATGTGGTAACTTTACAGCCAGAACAGCGTTCTTTCCAAAGAGACATTTTTGTATGAAGTTTTCCACTAAGTGACAGAAAGTGTGCCCTAAAGTTAAAGCTAGAGAGAGAGAGAGAGAGAGAGAGAGAGAGAGAGAGAGAGGAGGGCAGGTATTCTTTCAGAGGATGCTTTTCCCTGCCGCAAACCTGTATGGATTTCTTCAAGTAGGTTTGCGAATCCCCTCATACTTTCCTCACCCCTGTGGGTGCATTTCTGTGCATGGAAACACACACCCTTCTTTCTCAGCCAGGATTTGGAATATGTACATCATAAAAGAGAACTGGTCTTCACATTGATTCACAGGCCTGTCTGTCTGTGAAGGCCACAGTTAAGACACACAGTGGGTGGCAGAGAGGGTGATAGTCGTACTCACTATAAAACCATCAGAATTATTGGCCATTTTGTGGATAGTGTAACTGAGAGCTAAAGCCTAACCTTCAACTTTTTTCAAAAGTTTAACATGTTTTAACAAATCACATAGTTCAGAACTGGAGGATCTCAGGTTTCTGGTCCTACTACATCTAATGGGTTTTTATTGTTTGTTTAATTTTGCTCTATATTTTACAGCTAAATGATGTAAAGGAAACTGTTGTTTACTTTTCTGGAATCCATTTCCTCTTCCTCTTTCCTTTCAAGGCCTTTATTTTTATTTTTCCTTCCTACCAGCTCCTGAGATTCAGAAAAGCTAGTCTCATTTCCAACTCTGAGGAGCAAGAAAGCAGGCATGCCCATATGGGCTTGGGAAGAAGAGGCACCTGTCTTTATTCTCTTGTTATTCATCCATTTATCTACTTATTTTTCTTTTCCCCTTTTCTGTTTCCTCATTTATTTTTTCCTTGTTTCTAGTATGTTCAAAACAACACCAAGAATATATTTGAAGGTCAAGGAGATCACAGAAGACATCTCTGTGCTAAGAAGAGTTTCCACACACAAGTGCATTGGGAAGGAAGTCAGGAGGTGACTGGACAGTTTGGGAGGCATTTGATCTTCTGGTTTTTTAGCATTTGATGGTACTTTCTCATCTTCTCTTCCTGAGCCGTGAGTCATGCCTTATCAGGCCCCTTAAGTAAAAATGACATATCGGCAAGAGTGATAGGAAGAAAAGTTAAAGATTTCATTAGATGGGGTAGAATGAAATAGGTGAAAAATTGCAAGGTGTCAACACTTACATTACATAAAGGGCACTGGCCCTTAGATTACTGTTGAACAATAGTCATTTTGGGATGAGGCCCTTGAAGAATATTGTCTAATGCAAAGCAGAAATTCTTTGCTTCAGATTCTACAAAATTCTTCCCCTAAAGAATGATGTATTATTTAACTACCAAACTAAGCTGAGTATGTGGTCATGGAGGATCAACTGGTAGATATTTAATTAGGTATCATGAGCATTGCATGGGGGTGGGAAGTTTTAAAATGGTACAAGATACGCTGGAATGTGCAACCCAGAAGTAAGACTTGAATTATCAGCAAGGTTTAAACGGAATTTCTGTTTTATTAGACCTGTTAGAAATGAACATCAAACTCTTTTGGTCTTTTCCTGAAACCAGTGAGAACCCATTTGGCTAGTTGTTGCTCTAGTTTCTTGTAAAGATGCAGTAGGCATTTGCCAAATCTGTTGTGCAGCAACCTCACCCCAACCTTGCCACATTCTGTGGGGGAAATTGGGATCCCCACCTGGGATTTCTCATTCCCCGTAACAGGTCCCAGGATGGTTGACTTGAGGCAATCAGGCCTCATATCCAGGCTACCGCTGGTGTTTTCTTCCTATTTTATTTCTAACAGTCGTCTGGAGACAAACATGCTAAAAAATTGAACCAGGTGACTTCTAACACCATTAAATACTTAGAATCAGCATTGAAATAATCATTACAGAGAAAATTAAAAAAAAATTCATACCCACAATGAATTTTATAGCTAAAGATTCAAAACAGATGCCCCTGAGGGTAAAGCAAACAATACCTAAGTTATGTGGGAGCTATATGTACTGTAACTAACACCTCATTTGGTTATTCTTCATTCAAGCATTTCTTTGGCTGATTGATAGATAAGGTTGTTTGGCTTACTTTAGAAACAGGTTGTGATCAATTTTCCTTAGAAGAGTCGGCGATTGATTGATTGATTAGTCAAGGTAGACAAAAACTGATGAACTATAATATTAAAATAATTACTTTTACAGGAATAAATTCTAGATGAGATAACAGCACTCAATGTGTTTTTATGAAGAATTGGACTGACTTTTTAATAGCAGCATTATTGAGATACAACTGACATATTATAAAATTCATTTTCTGAAAGTATGCACTTCAGTAGATTTCAGTATCTTTCCAGTTGTGCAACTAGCTTTACTATTTTTGGAACATTTTATTCGTCCCCCAAGTAAACCCTGTACCTATATTAGTAGTCATTCACATGTCCTTCGTCACAGCCCCTGGCAAATACTAACCTACTTGCTCTATGTAGATTTGCCTATTCTGGGCATTTCAAATAAATGCAGTCATACTATATGTTAGCTTTTGTCTTCTTTCATTTAAAATGATGTTTTCAAGGTTAATCCATGTTGTTGCAGGTATTAGGTTTTCCTTCATTTAATTGCTGAGTTCTATTCAGTTGTACAAATATACCAGTACAATGTTGTGTAGAAGTAGTAAAAAAAGACATATTTGTTTTTTTCCTTATCTAAGAAGGAAAACATCCAGTCTTTTACTATTAAGTATGATGTGTGTTATTTTTTAAAAATACATGTCCTGTGGTGGGGCATGTGGCTAAGTGTGTAGGATGCCGGCCCCATATACCAAGAGTGGTGGGTTCAAACCCAGCTCTGGCCAAACTGCAACAAAAAAATAGCTGGGCCCTGCTCGGGAGGCTGAGGCAAGAGAATCGCCTAAGCCCAGGAGTTGGAGGTTGCCGTGAGCTGTGTGATGCCACGGCACTCTACTGAGGGCAATAAATGAGACTCTGTCTCTACAAATAATAATAATAGTAATAATAATAAAAATAAAATAAATAAAAATATACGTCCTTTATTAGGTTAAGAAGTTCTCTTATATTTCTTGTTTTTTGAAACTCTATGCATGTTTATCGTTGACAGATGTAGGATTTTTTAAAGGTGCTTTTTCTTGTGTCTATTGAGATGATCATCTGGGTTTTGCCCCTTAGCCTATTAATATAGCTTATTATATTGATTGATTTTAATATATTGAATTATTGCACTCCTGGGGTAAATCCCCCTTGATGTTAGTAATAATAATATTATTATTATAATAAATATTATTAGTAATAATAATTATTATATGTTGCTGAATTGAGTTTGCAAGTGTTTTGTTGAGGATTTTTGCATCTCTTTCTGTAAAGGATATTGGTTTGGTATGTTCTTCTGATACCTTTGTTTCTGGTAATAGGGTAATACTGGCCACATAGAGTAGGTTGGAAGGTGTTCCTTTCTCTTCTAGTTTTCACAAGAGTTTTTGAATGATTGATACTAATTCTTCTTTAAATCTTTGGTAGAATTCTTTTTTTTTTCATTAAATCATAGCTGTGTACATTAATACTATCATGGGGTACAGTGTGCTGTTTCTATATACAATCTGAAATACTTTCATCCAACTGGTTAACATAGCCTTCATGTCTTTTTCTTAGTTATTGTGTTAAGGCATTTATATTCTACATTTAGAAAAATAGAATTCCTTAATAATGTTATCTGGCTCAGGATTTTCTTTCTGAGACATTTGAAAATGATTAATTTCTTTACTTGTTATAGATCTATTCAGATTCTCTGCTTTTTACTTAAGTCAGTCTCAGTAGCTTGTTTCTGTCTAGGAACCTTTTCATTTCATCTGGGGGTCCAAGTAGCAGGCATAGAGTTGTTTATAATATTCCTTTATTCAGTAAGGTCAGTACTGATGTCCCTCCTTTTAGTGAGATGAGTCTTCTTTCTTTCTTTCTTGGTCAGCCTAGCTGAGGGCTTTTCAATTTTATTATTCCTTTGAAAGAACAAACTTTTGATCTTGTTGAATTTTCCTATTGTTTGAATTCCTCTATTTCATTTATTTCTGCTCTAAATCTTATTATTTCCTTCCATGTGCTTGCTTTGGGTTCAGTTTTTCTTTTTTCCATTTCCTTAAGGCATAAGGATAGGCTGTTCATTTGAGATCTTTCTTCATATTTCCCCCTTTATTCCTGCACTACTGTCTTCTGTGTTAAATATGTATTTCCTGCTATACTATTTTAATTATCTTCCTATTTTAATTATGTATTTTTGAGTTGTTTTATAAGTGGTTTTTCTGAGGATTATGCTTCACATCTTTAAACAATCTAGTTCAGATTAATACCAACTTAATTTTAATAGCATACAAAAACTTTGCTCACATATAGCTCTGTCTTCCTCCACCTTTGTGTTATTGTCATACAAATTCCTTCTTACTTATTACTGATGCTATAACCACATTAGCATCACCTCATAGTTATTGGTGTGTGCGATTTCCACTTAAATCTGAAAGAAGAAAGGAAGTACAAACAAAAATTCATTAATACTGTCTTTTCTATTTACCTATGTGGTTTCCTTTACTGGGCGCCTTCATGTGTTCATGGGTATTCAAGTTACTATAAAATATTCCTTCATTTTAGGCAGAAGGAGTCTTTGTAGTATTTTTCATCGATCAGGGTCTGCTTGTGTTGGGTTCTCAGTGTTTGGTCATCTGGGGATGTCTTAATTTCTCATTCAATCTGGAGACTATTTTCGCTAGATTTGCTATTCTCGTCAGCTCTTGAGATGTTGTTTCTACTGATTCCAGCCTTCATGCTTCAGGATGAGAAGTCAGCTGCTAAGGTTATTGAGGACCCCTTGCATGTGATGAGTCATTTTTCTCTTGCTTGTCTCAAGATTCTGTTTGGGTTTTTGACCACTCGTGGTATATAGAGGTGTAGATCTCTGAGTTTACCCTACATGGAGTTCATTGAGCTTCTGTGATGTGTAGATTAATATTTTTTATTGTTTAGATAACTTTCACCTGTTATTTTTTCTAATATTCTCTCTGTCTTTTTCTTTCTTTTCTCTCCTTTTTGTGCATATTGGTATGCTTTCTCATCTCTCACAGTTGGCTAAAGCTTAGCTTATGTTTCTTCATTCTTTTCTTTTTATTTCTCAAACTAGATCATCTTAGTTGACCTATTTTTGTGTTTTAAAATTCTTCCTTTTGTCTGCTCAGTTGTGCTATGGTGAATTTTTAATTCATTTTATTGTACTTCTGGACTCTAGAATTTCTATTTGGCTCTTTTTAATAATTTCTTTGACTTTGTTGAAATTGTCTTAATTCTTTAGAGATTTCCACTTCTTTGAACATAATTATAACAGCTCATTTAAAACTTTGTGTAAGTCCAACATCTGGGCATTTTCAGAGAAAGTGTTTATTGGCTGTTTTTTCTTTACGTATGACTTGTACTTTCCTATTTCATTGTGGGTCTCATTTTTGTTGTTGTTGCTGAAAATAGCATCATGCTGTTTATATGCAGCAGCTAAAAAAAAAATCTCTGTTTGATTAGTTTAGTGGGTAGCTAATGACTGGATAGATAGACTGATTTCCTTAAATGTCTTCAAACAGTAAGTTTCCCCTCCCTCTTTTCAGTGGGTTTAAGTGTATGAGTTGGAGTATGCCTTTAATGCTCCAGCAAGTTGATAACTCTGCCTTAGCTTTCACTTCCTGCTATTCAACCAAAAGTGAGAGATTAGAGCCTTCTCAGATATTTCCTGGGAATACGTATGGCCTGCATATATGCATGGCCTTTCAGATTTCTGGGAATATGACCGGATTTTCCAAAGCCTCCTAAGGACATCAGACATCTCATTACCCAAATGTCTATTTTAAGTTTTGTGGTAAGCTAATTTTCCTAGCTTATATTACCACTTCAGTAAGCTATGATATTAAACAATTCCTGATTCTTTTTTGGGGAAGGAACCTGGACTCAGGGGTTTCCTCATTAAGTAATAACTGAATTAGACCAAATAAAGATAATTCCTATGAATGGGACTTTCCAAGGAGCTATCAGACAAGTAAATTTGTGGTAATTCTCTGTAGATGGGCCTTTTGGGATGCTCTAAGCTCATTCTACACTCTCCAGTAGCTTCTAGGCCACTGGTTTTTATAGCTACTGCTTCCAGAGCTGCTGGTTTTTAAAGGCACTACAGATCTATGGAAAGGGAGATGGGAATAGGGTAGATATAAATGCCTAGTGCTCACTGTTCTTATTTTTCTTGCACCCCTTAAGTTAATTTGCAGAGTTCTGAAAATGTCGATTTTGACGATTTTTGCCATTGCTCTCATGCTTGTATGGAGAACCACTATGGAGTGCTTCTGCTTCCTGGGTGATAATATCAGGATTGCTTTTAAGACACAGATTTCAGACAAGTAAATTATTTCATGAGTACAGAAATGGAAATAGGAGTGCTAGAAGAGTATGGCTGGATGATGAAGTCTGGTGCTCGTCTCCATGTTTCTAAGGGAATGTCATGCCTAATTTTTCTGTGAACAATAACCACTACCAGATACTTCTTTGAAGCTTTGAGGTTATGAAAAGTGGGGGAGACATAATATTCTCTGAGTGGATATCTCAGCTTAGAAACCTGATAAATCCAGCATAACAGAATTGAGGCAGTAGGGCTTTGGGATTGACGGGTCAATCCTGAGCTGTTGGCTGGGGACTCTTGAGATATTCTTGCTATCAACTTGCTATTTGAAGTGTGGCTCAAAAAATACAGCATCAGCATTGATCCCATATACAGAGAGTGGCAAGTTCAAACCCGGCCCTGGCCATGTAAAACAGCAGTAGCAACTGCAATAAAAATATCTGGGCATTGTGGCAGGTGCCTGTAGTCCCAGCTACTCGGGAGGCTGAGGCAAGAGAATTGCTTAAGCCCAAGAGTTGGAGGTTGCTGTGAGCTGTGACATCACTGCACTCTACTGAGGGTGACAGAGTGAGACTCTGTCAAAAAAAAAAAAAAAAAAAAAAGAAATGGAGAATCTCAGCTCCTACTCCAGACTTATTATTAGTAAATTAGAATCTGTATTTCAATAAGATGATTTATGTCTACATGAAAATTTGATAAGTACATACCTATACCATATTTACATATTTATGGCATTGTCCTGGGAGGATTTATACAATTTGCTGGCCTCATCTATCTAAGTATGGATTTTTGTCAACTTAAATGTCAGAAGTATATTCTCTTCTTTCCTAAAATTTTGGAGAATACCAATTTTTAGACAGTCTTCTGTCTAAAGATCTCTACAAGTTCTTCTTGTAGTTTTGTGTAAGTGAAGATAAAAGGTTGAACTTCAAGAGAAAATCTGTAGGGGCTGGAGTAGTCCAAATTTTGGAGAATACCAATTCTCCAAAATTTTGGAGAATACCAGTTTTTAGACAGTCTTCTGATCTAAAGAGCTCTACAAGTTCTTCTTGTAGTTTTGCGTACTGAAGATAAAAGGTTGAACTTCAAGAGAAAATCTGTGGGGGCTGGAGTAGTCCAATAAAGACATTATTTACGTTGGACTTTGAGGCAAGGGAGAGGAGAGAAGGAGTGCCTTTCAAGCAGATGAAAGTACATGGGCCAATGTACAGAGGTGGGACTTGTTTATCACATGTAGTAGATGTCTCCACTATTAAGTTTTCAAGGGCATGGATTACATCTTGTTCATTTATGTATCTTCAGTGACTAGCATTGAGTAGATGCTCTGTAAATTGTTTGCAAAGTGAACAGTGGGAAGATGAGCTTAACTGGAGGTGAGGATTTATATAAGAACTATGGGAATTGATACAAATTAATTAGGATATGGCTAGATGATAAGGACCTTCAAATCTTGGTAGGGATTTGTATTTGAATGTATTGGTTAATCTTTAGTAAGGCATGTGGGGATGGGAAGGTGCTCATTTGTGATTGTTATTAAAAATGATTAACAGATTAAATAGCCATTTTCAAACTATGGAAAATAAAGCCCTCCAAATTCTTGGCTCTTCCAGACATGTGGACTGTTGAACAAGAACATACATAGAAATCATGCATTAAGGAGACAAAAGGTTGGAGAAATACTACAGATATCAGTGGCACATTAAACTTTTTCATATGCTGTAAGTTCTTAAGCAGGAGAATGATATGAGAAAAATGTTTGTAAGTGACTAAATGTAGCAAAAATACTAGGTGGACTGGAAGAGGGAAGGAATGAGTCCAGGAGACTAATTATTTATTTATTTTCATAATATAGGGATTGAGGTATTTGGATGTAGATCAAGGTAGTGGCAGGACAGAAAATGGTTGCTACTGAAAGTCCCTAGCATTACAAAGGAGAACGATCTTATTAGGCAGAATGGCTTTTACACTAAACATCGAAGAAAGGAGAAAAGAGAGAAACTGATGCAACAACTGACAACTAATTAGTCTGTTATTGGAACAATTCTAATAATAATAATTATTCTTTACCATTCTCATAAGGCAATGGTGAGAAATAAATCAGCTAATTCTCATGAGTTGCCTGGCACCTGGCAAGCACTCAATAGATGTTAGCAATTAGCTGTTTCCAGGAAGGAAGAATCTCCTGGTGCTATCAAGTAGAACTTCTCTTCAAAATCAGCAGCTAGCTCAATGTTTATTTGTAATAGATGCTTAATAAATGTTTGATGAATAAATGAAGGGGAAATGAAATATCTCTTAATGTAGAAACTAAATATGTAGATTATAAATACAGTCACATTTTACTGTTGATTTCTTTTATAAATGCAATCCCCCAATGGAGGATTTGGGGTGTGGGGGGGGGATTGGTTACTGCTTTCTCACATTCTGTTCTCTAGACTGTCTTTGCCTTATTCTCTTTCTATCTTTGTCCATTGTATCTTAAGGGATTTCAATCTCTGTGCTCATAATCCCTGGAAGCTGGCTCTTCCTGTCTGTGTTTTACAGCAGATGCTCTGTAAATATTTGTAGTAATTCCTAAACCAATGTATTCTAGACTTCTGGCTCCTGCCTCAATGCAGTGCCGTTCAGTGAAGAAGATAGTCTTTTCTTTGCCATATTTCAGCCCTTTAATAGCCCATCCTCTCTGAGTGGCCACTGAGATATTCAATGCAACCAATCAAATGAGTTGTGCCTAAACCATTCTATTTTACGTGGCTGAAATGTGTTCAACTGCACATTTATGCTGAAGCCTAAATCTCTAGACATTTCATGATTATCCGACAGCATAACTGAAGTGAGCAGGAAAGGACTGAGTGGTTCGTGTTTCACTTATATTTTTTTCATCCACCATTAAAATAAAATATTCTTTGGAGCAAAAGTCAGGATATTTTGCCACCTCTATCACCGTGTGACAACACATTGAAAAGTGGAATTAAAATCATTATCTAGCATCTTTTCCCAAGGAACTACAAGTTCTTTTCATTCATTTCCAGAGCATCTTTGTGACAGAAAAGAGAAATTCCCATATACAGCTGCCGGTGATTTTCAGACTGAAGGATTCTTTTAAGTCTTATAATTTGTAAGGGACTTAGCTTCACTTGGAAAAGTCTGTAGAAACCCTAAGTCCAGCTCTTCTGATTTCTCTGTGTGCTTTTTATTTGAAATTGGCTTGTCTTTTGCCATTAAATAAGGCTTTTTTTAGTGTTTAATAATGATGTGTCTTTTGGAGAAGATTTGCTACAAACATATTGAACAAGGGGTAGAGAATCTTTCTATATCAGGGCTACTGACTCACCAAGAAGATTAATCAGGCACGCTCAAGAAAGAGCAATGAATTTGGGTCATCTGCCAGGGTGTGAAAACATGAAATAAATATACTCCTAGCTCATATCATGGCCCATTGAGGAAGATGAGGGAGGAAGCATCCAGGTAGAAATAGGGTGGATTAGAAGAAGGAAAGAAGGAGAGAAAAATAGGAGAGGTTGGCAGATGCACACAGAAATCAGAAGGGATGGAGGGAGGAGATTTGTGAGCTCTGAGGCAAAAATTTCTAAGGTGTGGTGCTTGTTCCACAGTGTTGTTCACTTGGACTGGTTTCTTCGCTCATGGGTTGCTTAAGCATTGCCCAGAGCTCCTTCTACAGCATTTTTCCAGGAAAAATAAAATTATTCTTTGGACTACAGCAACATTGACCCAAGTGGTGCCTCTCTGGGAGAATAGAGAAAATCAGGCCAACAGCTGGAGGTTGCCCGGTTCCTTGAACATTTTGAAAAATCCATGGAAATCTCTACTTTCTGTAGAAAGTACTTTATATAGGTTGTCTAATTTAATTCTTGAAAAAGTCTGCCATAGGCACTGTTATGCGCCTTTTACAGATAATAAAGCAGTCACTGAGTGTTTTGTCAGGTAACACTAGTTAGTAGGGAGATTCATGCACCACCCATCTCCCAAGTCCTGCTCTTCCTGTTTCACCAGCTGCATCCAAGTCTCCTTCTAGAACTTAAAGGAACTTCAGAAAATCATCCAAGTTTGCATATTGATTGAAACTGCTCCAGGCCTCTGTATAATAATTTGCTTTATTGAATAGCCCATCACTGGGCCACATGCCAGGCATCTGAACTTCTTACTTGTTTAGAGGAGAGAGGCAACAAGGTGGTTGTAGGGAGCATTACACCTGCCCTTCTCCGACAGATGGTTTTTATTTGGCTTTTACAATTTCTAAAGAAGGCTCAGTGCCTGTAATACAGTGGTTAGGGCAGGCTCAATCCAGCCTGGGCCTGCCAAACAACAATGACAACCACAACCAAAAAATAGCTGGGTGTTGTGGCGGGTGCCTGTAGTCCCAGCTACTTGGAAGGCTGAGACAAGAGAATTGCTTAAGCCCAAGGTTTGAGGTTGCTGTGAGCTGTGAATCCACAGTACTCTGCCCACAGTGACTGCTTGAGACTGTCTCAAAAGAAAATTTTTTTTCTAAAGGAGGGATGTTCACAGTTCTTCACAGTACCTGAACGCAGGTTTTGAGTCAGTCTTTGACTATCATTAGGTAGATCCCTTTCTCCTGGCTTTGAATGGTATACATAGCTATGGCCCACTTCCCTGCTGGGCTAAAGATGGCAGTTCCAGCATGGTTTTTGTGATACACAGAAACTATGAGCTTACAAAGAAAACTGTGAATAAAGACCTAGTAAACCAAGACCCATGGGCCAGATCCGCTGGCTGGTTGGTTTTGTAAATAAAGTTTTGTTAGAGCGTAGCCATGTTTATTCATTTATGTATTTGTGTGTGGCTACTTCTGTGCTATAATGGCAGAGTGGAATAGTTGTGACGAGGAGGGGGGCCCACTAGACCTGATACACTTATTATCTAGCCCTTTGGTAGAGCAAGTCTGCAACCCCTGCTACAGATTAACAAATCAACTAGAGAATTCTTAAAAAAGAACAGGGCAGAAAACTCTGGTATTCCCTCAGGAATAGAACTTTGAGGGTCTGCTACAGACAGTATTTTTCCAAGTGCTCTTTGTTGTGTTTGTGAGAATATCAAGAGAAGAGTTCTCTGGTTTCTATGTTGAAAGAACTCTTTGGAATAAAGACTGGACATTTCTGATGGAAATGTTGCTTGTGGATCAGAATATAGAATTGTGCTTCTCATGTTCTCACTGTGGTTCTTGTCCAGGCAAGTTTGGAAATGGTGACTCCTTGAAACCATGCAGGCAGCCAAATATTCCAGCTGATGTTTTTTGTGTGTTTTTTTTTTCTAAATTTAAAAATAAACTTAGTAGAATTTTTTTTTTCACAGCTCTCTAAATATTCTGTTTTGAAACATTTAATTACCTAGGTTATTTATATGGAAAGGTCTGATAATGTTTCTATGGGAGTATGTTATTTATTTCTTTTGCTAAGTTTTATCTTATATTAGGGGAAGGGCTGAGGTTGGTTACCATGGCAACATTCTTAAAACCGCAACAGTCCCTTTATGTATGCTCAAACTATAGTCATTCTGGTGGGAGGACAGCATGGGGAGTGGGTGGTAGTCTTTTTATTTTTGTTTTGTTTTTCTTTTCTTTTTTTTTTTTTTTTAAAAAAAACCTCTCCTACTTCTAACCCTTTTGCATTTATTTATTTTAAGCCTTGCAGCTTAGGGTACTAAAATGAGAAACCAAAATAAGAAAAGGGAGCCGTCTCTCTTTCCATTAAATTTCTATGGTCCTGTTATCGGCTCCATTTGTAGGGATATCCGGTGTTCTATCTGATCTTTTATTCATTTATGCATCCATTTATCCTGCCAGCTTTTACTGAGGCCTACTCTGTGTTAGAGATGAATACGATAGAATCTTTGTTCTTATTTCTCCTTTTAAATTACAAATTTCTTGAAGTCATTAATTCACTTTGCTTTAATTCAGTGAAACAAATATTTATTGAGCACTTGCTCTATACCAGAATCATGCTGGCGTACAAAGATGAAAAAGAAAATAGGAAAAAGAAAGAAAAAAAGAAGAGCTTCTGTTAAAGAACATTGTCTTGTTTTGTTGGGCAGCACAGGGAAGGGCAGGTAGTTAAGTACAGAAATGATTAAAATAAAATTTGATAAATGCTAATACAGAGGCACTTAATCTACGTACTGCCAGCCTGGAGAGCATAGAAAAGACTCTGACAACAAAGAGGTGACATTGGGCCGATTTGAAGACAAATAAGTATGTTCTAGTTAGGGCCTAGTGTGTGTAGGGCGTGTAGGTAAGGGTGTTCAGGTGTGTGTGGGTGAAGGTGGGTATGGTGTTCCCAGCAATCTGGACCAACAAGAATAGAGACACAGAGCTGAGGGTGCCCCAGGCTCCTTCAGAACTTGAGAAACATGGGGATGAGTGCCAGGAGAACATCGGCAAACACCGCCTATCCCTAAACCCGTCCAGAGAAGTCACGTGTGGACACTGAGCTGTTGAGAGGGTCAGACAGAAGAGCAACTGGAGTGCTCCAGGTCAGAAAGGTGTTTCTGTAGGTGGTGTGTGGGAGATACAGGAAAAGAGGAGTGATTGGATTGGGAAGAGACATGGAGATTTGTAAAAGATGGCAAGATTCATCTTTTTCACAGAGATCTATAATCCATTTAAATTAATTTTGTGCATAGTATGAGATAGGGATGGAGGTTCATATTTTTTTCTTTTGCTATGGATATCTATCTAGCTGTTCGAGCATAATTTGTTGAAATCCTTACTTTATTGAATGGCTTTGGTGACTTTGTGAAAAATCAATTGACTATGGACTTATGGGTCTATTTCTGGACTTTCTATTCTCTTCTGTTAATCCATTTGTCTATCCTTTTGCTGATACCACCTTGTAGATTCAAGGTAAGTCTTGAAGTCATGTGATATAAATTCTCCAGTTGTTTTTTTTCTAAATTGTTTTGAGTTTTCTAGATCCTTTATAGTTGCAATTGAATTTTAGAACTAACATGTCAGTTTTCATTTTTTTAAGCCCTGCTGAAGTTCTGATTGGGATTGCATTGACTTAAAATATTAATATGCATGTACAGTTCATTGCTTAGCCAGGGATTGTGGGCAGGGGGAGAGATTTATTTGCAGATTTTAGGGCTCACTCATATGTGACTTTCCATTCCAACATTTTCCTCTCTTAACTTTCTGTAGTTCTGCCTTCCCCCCAATCATATGACACCTCAGTCAAGTCAAGTAAGGAAACTGAGGCTTTCTGCAGCCCCAGTTATGTGTGAATTGGGCGTGTGCATAGGCAAAAATTTGCAACCTTGAAAATTCCATCCATTGCAGCGTGTCTTTTCATGGTCATCTCTGTGCCAGTTTTTGACAGACAGTGGTCAATGTCCAGTGCCTTTGAGTAGTGTTTTTTTAATTTGCAAATTTAGTTCAGATTTTATACTTGTTATCTGTGGTTCTGACCAAGCTGCTTTGCTATTAATAGAAGATAGAACACCTCCTCCACTACCTGCTACAGGTCCCTCACCCCTGCTTTTATATCCCTCGAACACTCCTGCCAGTTGTCCCTAGGGACATCTTCTAGATACGCAGGACTGAGCAAACCACTCCCTTCTTGAAAGCTCGTCAGTGACCCCTCACTGCCTACATTGCTCTCCTCTGCTCCCCCATCTTCCCTTTCTAGATTCTTCCTCGCTCGTCCCATGCACTCTCTGGCTTTGTGGAGCCATTTGGCATTCTCTAGACACATGCTTCCCTCGTGGCTCCTGACTGAAATGCCTGCCTTCTTTGGCTAACTCCCACTGCCTTTCAAAAGTTAGCTTGAAGCATCAACTCCTCAGGGAAGGCTTCCCCAAACTGGGTAACTCATACTTTCTTATTCTCCCACTGTTTTGGTGCATTTTAGTATCATGGAGTTGATCAACTTGTTTTTCTTTGTTGAATCACTGATTTGCTATCTCAGCTGTGGGCAGTGACCTCCTTGAGAGAAAGTTTGTGTTTTACCTGTGACTGCACATCACCCTGTATTCTTGTTGACGGAAAGAGGGGGGCGGTGTGGGCTTCGTGGGCAAATTATGGTTACATTTTAGGTATATTTATGATTAAATTTTAGCCATCTGATCATTCCTAAATATTTCCCCTCAGTCCTTTTACTCATGGGACTGGGATATTTAAATAGTGATATGAAATGAATAAGATAAAGTTAAAACTACAGAGAAGCCTTAGTTATCCAGAGGAAAACCTTCAGAATATGCACTAGGAGAGGATATATATATATTCTTTTGTGTGTGTGTGTGTGTGTATTTTAAAGAATCATTGAAAGAGAATAGAAGACTTCTATGAGTAGAAAGCAGTGACCAAATAAATGACTAAAGAGCTGATGATGCAAATATTTCACCTGTCAAGATGTGACTTAAAGTTCTGTGAACACAAAGGACAAGAATTATTCTGATTTCATAAATTAAGTAGCCCTTGAAGCTTTAATCAACACATCCTCAAAGTGCCGCCGAGGAACACTGACTGAAGGGATCAGACCACGGTCATTGCTGCTGAAAGACACAGGGAGCCCAGAGCCTTTCACATTCACCTGGACCAGTCAACCAACCAACCTGCCTCCCCTCCCCTCCCCTAATACCTCCCTCCTTCCCTCCCTCCCTTCTTTCCTCTACAAACCACATAGACATATATAATTTGCTTATTTATTTTTTTTGCAGTTTTTGGCTGGGGGCTGGGTTTGAACTCACCACCTCCGGCATGTGGGGCCAGGGCCCTACTCCTTTGAGCCACAGGCACCACCCGACATTGCATATTTTTACATAAATTCTTTCTTGGTGTAATCCCAATTTTAATCATGAAAGTCATTGTTGGTGAGCAGACAATGCCTTTTCTACTTTTTCTTTATGCTACTTTTTCTTTCTTGCCACTTGGCGCATCAACTAAAGTTCTCCCAGATTTTTTAAGGGCTTTTTCTTACAATTGGTAGTTATCTCATTACTCCTTACCCTTGTATTTTTCTCTTCTCAGATTAATCTGTAAGCCATTGCCTTCCCATGTTCATTTCAATTTGCTTCAAGCCTCTCCCACCATACACACCCAGTCCCCCAGATAACTCTCATTTGTCGTAAGGGCTTCTTCCATCACCTTTCTTTAAGACAACGATAATCCACTTCTTCCATTAAGTTCCCCTGTACTGATCGCTGATTGTTGATTGTATGGTAATATGCGTGTATGTGGTATGTACTTCCTTTAAACTTGTAATCACAAAATAATAAATGCATTATTGGACAGCACCTCTGGCTGAAAGGAGTAGGACGCCAGACTCATATGCCAGAGGTGGCGGGTTCAAACCTAGCCTCAGCCAAAAACTGCAAAAAAAAAAAAAAAAAAAATGCATTATTGACATGAAATAGATAATGTAGGGTAAAAAATGGATGGTTTTAAAAAAATTTATACTTACCTGGCAGGGAAGTATAAATGATCCATGATCACAAAGGTGGTTTTCCCAGGGCAAGGCTTATCCATTGTACTCCGGATGTGCTGACCCATGGGATTTCCACAAACGTGAGAAACTCAACTGAGTAATTTGTGGTAGTGGGGGACTGTGTTTGTGCCCCAAATATGCCTCTTCCTCTAGCCCCAGAGGTAGCGACACTTAACCCTTTTCCATGTTGTATATCTTTTTGTACTGTATTTTTCTAAGCATCTGTGAATGTACACACACACACATACACACACATATAGTAAGATGATGATGAAAATGTTTAACCATTACTAAGGCATCATACATATGTAACTCAGCACTTAAAAATGTGTTCTTTTCTATTCCTTAACTAAACTAAACCATATATAACTGCCAATCAAGTAATCTAAGTTAGAGGGTAAATCATTCATCAAACCATTCTAATATGATTATTTCCAAAGCATTCATTGATTTTTTAAGTTGCTGTGGTCTTTTATTTGACACAGCTTTCCTTGACTAAGGGATGGTTCTCTATGAACCATGATTTGAAGCAGGGAAAGACATAGTCAGTTCCATAATTCACTCATTGCATTGATGAGCATCAAATGCATAGTTTGAACGATACCGCTTTGATGCCTGTTCATGAGAGAGCATAATAGATCTACTTCATTGTCTGTAATGACAGTATAGTATCTCACAGTATGGATATAATCTACATTTTAACTATCAAGTCCCCTACTCTTTAAACTTTTCCAGTGTTTTGACATTACAAATAATGGTGCCAACACATCCTCTTACATCTTTGTGAATATTTTTGTGGGACAGATTTACAGACGAGACATTGTCAGGTCAGAGTGTATATGGTGATCAGTAATTTGTCCACTTACAGGAAATACTGCACACACCCTGTGGGCAAATGCTCTGGCATCTGTATTTATTTTCCCCTAGAAATATAAGCCCAGGTGCAAACACATTGAGGACACTAAATGTATTCTAAAACTCATTTGAGAATTTGGCACCAGGAGGGTGATACCCAGATACCCTCAGTCAAAGACATGGCCAGGTAGGCCAGGAAGAGGACTAAGAATGACAGAAGTACTTGTGGAAAGCGAGGGAGAGGAAAGGGTGGCAATCTAGAGAAATGTCAGGATCTACTTGCTTGGAGTGAGTGTCTATCAAACCCTGATACATCTTGAGTGCTGTTATTGTTATCGTTTTCCCAAGGAAAGAACTAAAGATCGTAACTTCTCTGCTTTAAGAGCTGGTTCCCTAACCAACTGCACCCCCACCCCCTTATATGA
>NW_003852444.1:6892677-6904688 GCF_000181295.1 Otolemur garnettii
AAAAAAAAAAAGGCTGTGTGAGGGACCTGCCTGGAAAAACTGCTGAATGGAAAGGCTTGGGAATCACTTATAGACACTGATGGCAGATGAAGAGTTTTCATGTCTTTATAGAAATGGTTAGCAGCCACTCCTAACAGTCCCCTGACGTCACAGAAATCCTGACTCTTGCTTGGGCTTCTCATTCTTTCTGAAGTCTGTCCCTTCCGCTTTTCATATGGGACCTTAGCATAAGGGGCCAAGGAAGACAAAAGCAGACTTGCTCAAAGGAGGGACCAAGGCAAGGTATAGCGGCTGCTCTGCCTGCTGGACGGGCCATGTCCAGCTAAGGGCCAGGTGGTGCGTTGGAGGGGATGCTACTTGGAGGGGGACCTCTGAACACTCAGCCATTGCTGGAAACTCAGACATGTGGGACCGCTGGAAGGAAAAGCACCCCTGGATGGGGCGAAGGTTGAGTTCAGTTTTGTTTTTTACTCTGTGTGTGTGTACGTCAGGGGGTATAATGATAAATGTTTGTGTTGCAAACACACGAACGTGAGCAGAATAGTGGAAGGCACTTTATTATATGCACTTACGGGTGGACATTTGCATTTATTTATACTGAGGAAAAGGAACCTTCAGAGGGGAAGATTTGGGGTGGTGGGTATTGCCCGGAAGTTTCTAGTGTCCCCAGTTTTCACAAATGGAACTTTCTGAGTAAACCTCCCTTTGACTGACCTATTTCAAGGTTTGAATTTTTTTAAAAAAAAAACAGTTTGAAAAATTAGAGCTTATACAAATTCCCCCTGTTTTTTCAACAGTGAAAATATTTTTAATCTGCTTTTCATGCTGTTCAAATTCTAAACATAACTTCTTTTAGATTCAATCTTGAATCTCTTGGAGAGTCTAGATACAGCCCACATAGAGTCCTCTATAAAATGCTATGTATATGTCACTATTTTGTTTTTGTAAAACGTGGCATTTGTATTTTTAAACATAGAGATTACTTTTCCCTCTTTGTCGTTAGGAAGTGTGTGTGCTCAGCTTGCTGTGTGAGACCCTCCATCCCCACTCTTCAACGCGTCTCAGGGGTGGGGGGTCTGTATCTCGGCCTCCCTAATCACATGACTGTTGGAGACACCAGTCCAGAGTGCAGACCCACCAGCCACCCTACTCAGATATGTTCCCTTACTAAATCACTCTGCAGAGCAAACTTCATTTTTGGAAATAAAATTTCTGTAGGATCTCAAGGACCCTGTAATGAGAACCTATCTGTGCTATATTATAAGATGTCCCAAGGGACCCAGTTAAGCAAGTAAGCTTATCTCTTGGAGGCAGACTTGCTGACTTGTTTCTATGGTTCAGAACTATTACTGTATATGTTGTCTGTGCATTTGGATATATGACTTTTCTCACCTTCTTAGACACTCGCCTTGTCTTAACAGAAGGGACATGGACTTAGAGTCAGGTGGTGCTGGATTTGAATCACTTTACCACTTTAGTGGCTTTCAGAAGGTTGTATAATGTCTGTGAGCCTTCGTTTCCTCATCTATAAAATAAAATTAACACCTACAGGGCTTATTTAGGTTTACTTTGCAAAGCCTCTGCCCATATTAAGCCCTGGGAAAACATTAGTTTCCATCTTCCTATTTCTTGTTTGTTGATTGTTGTTATTGGTTTGTTTTTCTTCCAATCCTTGGGTTTTCCTTTGCTTTAACTAGAATGTGATCTTGCAGTATAATATATAGATCTGAATTCTGCCGACAGAATTATTTTCTGAACTGGGCTTTTGACTTTTCTTGCCAAACAGCGGCCCATTAAGTTCAGTCCCTGATCGACATCGTGTTTCTCAGTTCCTGTGTGTTCCCTCAGATCTGTAGAGGGGTCGCTCAGGGTGACAGTTTCACAGGGCTCTGGGGCTGACTGTCTAAGGCAGTAATCTGTTTCCCCCTTAAAGATCCTAACAGCATCTTCTTGGCAAGTTCATCGTATTTATTATTCTGACCTGCGTGAGGATTGTCCCCAACTGTCATGTCTTTGCAGAGTTTTTCTTACTCTCATGTGCTATAAGTGTGGTGCCATTTTACACACTTTGCTTTTGCTAATATGAAATAAGTCCCATTATAAATAATCCTAAGGGATTTCACAGATTATTTTACTGGTCCAACGTAAGAGGTCTGTTCCCTGAAATGTGGAGTTGCTTTAGTACAGTTTGTAGAAGTGAAACGTGGTATAATGTGATTGACCCACGGGTCCCTATTTGCACAGCCTGAGGCTTGCTGAGAAGAAACCAAAAAAAGGGAGCAGATCCCGGCGTTTGGCAGTTTGCCTCCGTCCTGCGATGATAACTCCCAGAGCAGCTTATTCCACTGTGACACTGACTCAGTCTTTCTCTCTCCACCCCCATTGTCTACTTCTGGTGTGCTCTGTCCCCATGAATTCTGGGGTCGCCCTGACTTATGCCTTCCTCATCCTAAGGAGGAAGACAGCTTGTCTCTGTTACTAGAAGTAGGAAAACAGAAATGCCATCATCACTTTCGATGCAAACAGTATATGTTTGTTGAATGTATGAATACAACAACTTGGAATAATTGTTGACAGTGTTTCCAAATATTTTGGACCTATTTAAGTGAAGAGATGAATAATTTGAAACTGGCATTCGTCTTCTTTTTTTTTTCTTTTGCATTAGCAATAAATGAGATTAAGCCATTAAAACAAATGGTCATAGTTAAAGAGTGGTTGTCGCCGGCAGCAGATCTTTAGAAGGTGTTATCTATGTATTACTTTTTGAAGTTGAATTGAAGACACTAGTCAAGCCTACCTATACATGCAACACACGTCCACTTCATACATTTTTGGGGAATGAGTGAATTTATTTCCAACTAAATCTCTTCAAATGTGTACACATTTTTTTGCACCCTTGATATGTGTTACACTGATTTTTTTTTTATACCAGTTTAAAGGAGATCTATTGAGTGCCTTGTGCTAGGCTTTTTGTTCATCATCCACTGCTCAGGGGTGAATAAGGAACAGTCTTGTTGTAAGTTCATGGTCTAACTGAGATGACAGAACAGACAAAAGGCAGATAATACTGAAATAAAATGACACTGCCTAAGAGAGAAGTAGTCATGGAGTTAAGTATCTTCTTCTCCAGATATTTTATTTATGCTTTTGTTTTCATTTTTTATTTTTATTTAGTTTTGAGACATATTCTCACCTTGTTTCCCTGAGTAGAGTGCCATGGAACCATCATAGCTCACAGCAACCTCAAACTCTTAGGCTCAGGTAATCCCCTTGCCTCAGCCTCCCTAGTAGCTGAGACTACAGATGTGCACCACTGTGCTTGGCTAATTTTCTATCTTTGGTAGAGACAGGATCTTGCTCCTTTTTAGGCTTATCTTGAGCTCCTGAGCCCAAGCAATCCTCCAGTCTTGGCCTCTTAGAGTGATAGTGTTACAGGCATAAGCCATCACACCTGGCCTGTGCATTTGTTTTTAAATTCCGTCTTTATGATGAACGTATCTCAACAGAGTTCTCTATCACAGTTTTGGATTTAGTGGAAAATAGATGAGATTTTATTGTTAACTTTAATTTCTTCAACATGGAAGACTCTGGAATGAGGAAGGACACTGCAAAGAGAGAGACATAAAACCAGTTATGAGTTTTAGTTTGCTGTTTTGACTCTGGGCATGAATGTCAAATAGCATAGAGCAGCCTTAACTCACAAATTGGAGCAGAGTTGTGTAAGTGCTGGGCTGTCATCTCCAGGAGCCCACAGCTGTCAGTTTCTAGACCCAGAGATTTTCACTACCCTTAATGATTCAGGAGCATGCAAGAACAATATCATCTTATTAGAAGGTATACTGAGTTTGACTTGGAGACAAGCCAAGCATCTCTCTCGGACTCTGTGTCCACTGGTTTTACTGACAAAGCTTCCAGACCCACCCGGGGTTTGTTAGACCTTTTGGAGCCAATCTATCAGATGGTGCAATAGTTAAAGAAGACACATTTATCTTGAAGATCATAGAAGCACCGTTTTGCATATCATCATGCCGATTTTTAAAACACCATTGAAATACATCATTGAAATATCACTGAAATAAAGATGCATGTTTAGTGATATCTATCTATTTCTCTGTCTTGTTCAAGAGATAATTTACTTACATTTGTACAAAAATGCCTTTTGGCTTGCTTAATTTTATGGGCTTGTGATTTCCACATCACTAAAAGTATCCAGAATTTGCATGATGCAATGTGAATCTTATTTCTGCAAACTAAGAGGTAAACGCTTTGTTAAAGATCTAAGGACGTATTTTATTTGTGTGAAAATAAATGCATATGATTGCAAAGATAAAACATGAACTGAGACAGGGGATAAAAAGTAGAATTATACCAAAATAGAAGTTGATGATCCTTTAGATTCTATCTTTACTTATTCCTTTAAGGCTTCCCTTGGACACCATAAGTGAAATAGATAACTGTATTTTTTGTTCCAGTTTATTTCAAGGCTATATGCTTTTGGAATTCTAAATAAATAAGCAAATATCCCTGAAATATTCTATTAAAATCCACCTGAGTATACTATATTGCTTATTTATAAAGCTGATATTTAATTGTTATCAATCAGTGAATAGACCCAGTTTTATCTTCCCTGACTGACTAATGCAGTTCTTTCCAGCTCACTGGAAACCGATTTCTTTGGTTCAGATAGCTTTCATTTTCATTCCAAATTTCAAGGGACATTTGGGGTCAAAATCTTTTTACAGACCTTTGCCTTCAATTGCCATAGCTGGATCTGCCCCAGTCAGATTTTATCTCCCGGGTTTAATGTGCTCTGGCTTCTTTTGCATTTGCTCTGATTTTTCCCTTGAAAGTGGCAGAGACAGAGAGGACGATTATTATCATGTAGTAGGGCTCTGTAATCAGAATGC
Organism: Otolemur garnettii; assembly: GCF_000181295.1. Classification (NCBI taxonomy): domain Eukaryota; kingdom Metazoa; phylum Chordata; class Mammalia; order Primates; family Galagidae; genus Otolemur; species Otolemur garnettii. The sequence continues at coordinate 6,897,585 of NW_003852444.1, forward strand.
AAAATCCCTATGCAGAAATGCTATCTTTTCTCAGAATTTCCTGACCCACTTTCTATTTTTTGAGAAGACAAAATTGACTTTCTTCCTGACTTCTTCAGAAATCTCATATAGTGACTGATATTTTCATCTGCTGGCACCTCTAACAATGACTATTACGACGTGCCTCTGATAGAATACAGAGTGCCAACATTTCATCTTAGGAGAGAAATACTTTCTCTGCAAGAGTTTGTTACTCTGATGAAACCATCCGATAGACCATTTAATAGGAAGCTCCAAAGACTTCAGAACACAATTTAACGGCCATTCAGGGAAGCCACTGCAATTGCTTTTGCCCTGAGAGTGAAGGAGGTGGCCTGCAGGAGGCTGGCTGGGGAGGGGGAACGCAAGAGCACAAGGACAGGAGGGCCGGGCGTGGGAGCAGGGGAGAAATCCAGGGCATCTTGTGTAATAAGTCGCAGCGTGATCTCGCCTGGGGCCTCTACACTTAAGTCAGGTCACCTGCCTGTTCCCTGGAAGTGTGCCTTTTGCTTACTTTTTGTTTGGTTTTGAAGCAACCAGAGAGCATAATTTTTGCTCTGAGTCAGGGCTCAGATTTTTCAGAAGCTGCTTCTAGAGAATCCTCTATGGTCATCGCTCTAGGTTTGAGTGCCGTGTGACAGGGTTGCTTCAATATGTGTGTGTTAAATGGTTATAACAATAAACTGCTGACCCCACTACTGAGTTTTGCACGCCCTGGCATCAGCTGTCACTGTGCTAGCTCTTCCTTCTGGTATTTATTAATCTCCAGATTTCTAAACACCACATGTGCGCCAGGAGGACCTGATCTCCTAGTTGTAGATTTTACACGCTCCTCCTCCTCCTATGAGCTGCTGCAGTGTAAACAAAGATCCTATGCCCCCACCTCGCACACTTGCTCTTTCCCCTGACCTCAGGTATTCACACTGAAGTTCTTGGTTAAATTAGTGATCAGGTTGTTAGTACTGGAACACTATATAACATTTTACATTTTACTAGTGAACATTCATGGGGTACTTTCTAGGTGCGAGACAGTGGTGAAGTATTAAATAACCTTCATAACAACCATCCTGTCGACCTTCTCATTTTGTAGATGCCTATGTGCTGCCAAAGGAAGCACCCATTTCGTAATGTAGACATTGAGATGTGGCTTAAATAACTTTCCAAAGTCATATGGGTAGTAGTTGGTGGTGCCAGACTTCAGATCAAAGTAAATCTAGCTCCAGAGTCTTGTTTTAACCACTTCACTCTTTAAATTATTATGGTTTTATAAATATTCGTTATAGTGGAGCCACAGGTGTGCTATAATCTTTCTCTTCCTTTCCCTCCCTTCCCCTTCCTTTCTCTCCCTACCCTTTTTTGACAGAGTATCACTTTGTGGCCTTGGGTAGTGTGTCATGGCATTAGCCTACCTCAAAGCAACCTCAAACTCCTGGGCTTAAGCAATCCTCCTGCCTCAGCCTTCTGAGTACCTGGGACTACAGGTGTCTGCCACGATGCCTGGGGTCTCACTTTTGCTCAGACTGGTCTCCAGTTCCTGAGCTCAAGTGATCCTCCCACCTTGGCCTCTCAAAGTGCTGAGAGTACAGTCGTGAGCCACTACGCCCAGCCTTTTTTTTTTTCTTTTAGAACACCTATTAGCTGGAAGATGTATGTCCTGAATTTATCTTCCCATTTTCTTAACTTTATCTCTTCATTAGCTTTTGACCTACATTCCGGGAGATTGCTTGAACTTTACCTTTTAACGCTTCTGTTGATTTTTTTACTCTGTGACATTTCTAAATCTCATCAGCTATTTCTTACTTTTGGCATGTTCTTCTGTTTTTCAGTTCCTTTCTCCAAATTATGTATTTGGGTCCCGTTTTTGATATTAGCAGCTCCCCTCCGATGTCAAAAGATCGGCAGCCGCCAGGTCGCATATATGAACGAATGAGGCTCTGCAGAGCTGGCATCTGTGGGTGGCCCAGGCTTGTCAGGCAGTGGCCTCCCTGCAGAGTGATCTAGGATCTGGTGGTCTGTTCTGAAGTCATCATCTGGAAGCTTCTCCCATGGGCAGGTCATTCCTTCAGAATAGAATAGTCCAGACTTGTACCTGCTGCGAGTGTTGTCGGAGCCATGTGGAGTAGGGGGCAGAAAGGCCTCCTTGTGGATGTTGACTGTCACTCACTTTTCCCTTTTCAGACCCCCTTGTGTCCCTGCACCACCCTCCACCCCTGGAATGGCTCTCCATTTGAGGAGTGCCTGAGAACCACCCTTGCCATTTATTTAGAATGAAAATGCCTCCTGTCCTCCCCTCCCGGCAGGGGTAGGTGGGATGGCACACTGAGGGTCAAGCAGGGCTCTCTTCACTCCAGAAGTCCAGGCCATGTCCAATCCTCATCCTCTAAGGGACCCGCTGTGAAGCAGCTTGCCTCCCTTGGCTTTTTTCTTGGAGAGCTGTAGATTTCTTCATTCGGGTTGGTCACTAATGACCTGTTTATTCACTTTCCATCTTCTAGGAGACTGTTAGAATTTCTTTCTTCTTAATACCACCTCTCCTTTTCTCTGCCCTTGTGGAATTTGACTTTGTTTAAACTTAATTACTTTCATTACATTGGCAGTTGGGACAGGAGCAGAGATAAACACCACGCAAACACCCTATCCTTTGTGCGAATTTGATAACAGCACCACTGAAAATATTTGTTTATGGGAGTTTGCTTCATCTCCATCAGGCTGTATTTCTGCTGGAGCTTTCCTGATATTCCTCGTACAATGTTCTTTCTGGTCTCTCAGGAGTGTTAAGTCCCAAAGAGTCTTTTCTGGGCTCTTTTCTCTCCATATCTTCATCTGTAAATGAAGAGAGCTGAGCACTGGGTTTCAGGCAGGAAGCAGACGTGACATTCAGGACATCGCATGTTCAGTTGGGCTTCTCCTGGCCTTTTCCCGTCAGTGGCATTTTCTGAAAACCTATCTGTGCTCTCACCCACCACACTGATTGAAATGCCTGATGCCAGCTTATGGTGTAGGCGTAACTTCTTTTAGAGCATAGATAAGACTTGCGGGGGCAGGGGGCAGAGGGTGAAACTCTGACACTGGAGGTGTCTCTTTTCTCTCCTTACCCAGTCCAAAAGCTGGATGGTTCAGGAAACCTCAATGACAAGGGCTGTGGGTCCTGAACCTCAGTCCAGGCCTGGTGGGTGCTTTGCTGAGTTACTTGGTAAATGATGTGAGATTCAGCCCCACCGTCTCCATGAAGACTCCCCTGTTCACATGTCATTGCAGAGAGCTGGCGGTGACAGTGAGTCAAAGGCTTGAGAAGAGAACACTTTCCGTAGGAAGGCTCTTCGGAAGGACAGGCAGGACAAGGTTACCATCAGTGAAGTCATTCTGAGATTCCTAATAAGTAGACTTGCTCTGGGTGGTAACTTTGCCCGTAAGTTGGAATAGGGAATGCAGGAAGTGTCTTTTTCAAAATTTGTAGCAGACACAAAACTGGAAAGAATGTCCAATGTAATCAATGATAAAACTGTGTTTCAAAATGATGCCATGTGCTGGAAGGCTGGGTTAAAAAGAACATGGTGACATTTCCAAGAGATACATGTAAAATCTCATTTTAGAGTTAAAAAAATCAATGATATGTAATGACAGGAGGAAAAAAACCCTACTGGCAATAGTTCTGGTAGATAAAGACATTGAAGTTTTATTTGACTAAAAGCTCAATATATGCACTAAATCTAAAGGGGCAACTAAAAAGCCGCGTTAATGGAACCTTGATGCATTGATCCCAGGAAGTCACACCCCCCTTCAGTGGTTAGACCACACCTGGGGCCTCCTCTTTGCCCAGAAAAGGGTAAATAGCAAGGTGCCTGAGGGTCTGGAAGAGTGTCTCCTGAGAGAAACCATCCAGGGAACTGAGTCTATTTAGATGGAAAAGAAAATGGTCTTCTTATTAGCTGCAAAACTTTCTACAAGTTACCTTCTCCCGGAGCCTTGGAAGCCTCTGGGGCACAGGGCAGGCAGTGCTGGATGACGGAGAACATCTTCACATCTGAGGATGGGTATTTGGAGTTTATCCTGTGCTGCAGGAAAATAACACAGGCATCCTGGCTATTATCTTCCAAACCAGGACATTAAGAGTGAAAGGCAGGCTGACTAAACAGGACAGGTGCAGCACCCCAGGTAAACCAGGAGGGAAGGCCACCTGCTGAAGGCACCTCCAGTAGAGCAAAACTATCCCTTTGGTAGTTGGTGGTGGTAAGTGCCCTGCCTCTGGAGACATTAAAGCAGAGCTTGGATCATTCTGTTGTGTACCAGCATTTCTGCTTTGGGTGCAAATGAACTAAATGGACTTTAAGATCCTTATTACTGCTACAAGGGATGCTATGTTAGAGAGTGTAGGAAGCAAATTAAACAGGAGTCATCCTGATATTTGTCAAAAAAAAAGGGCAGAGAAAGGAACTCGGATCCATTCTTACCTGTGAAAGTTGGTAAGAAACTAAAGGTTCAGAAGCTGGTCATGTAGAGCAATGCTGGGGTGCTCAGAGAGCTTATTCAAAATTCCAGGTGGCCCCTGAACTTAAGGAGCCAGAAGAGCGCTGGGACTCTTTAAGAAGCACTGTTTATTCTAGGGCAGCCCATCCAGAGTGAGCTTTTAAATGTTGTTTATTTATTGAATATTTGCTAGTTATGTACCTGGATCTGCGATAGCATCTGATCAAAAGAACTATCACTTGATACCTTTAGAAGCTTAAAATTAATGTTGTGATGATATGCAAATGCTGAACAAATACCAAAGCAGGTTGGCAACCTGTGTCTTAGTTAGCAGTCTGGTTAGAGTACTCTCTCCTTACTGGTTAGAGATGTGATGGCGTGCTTTTACAGTTATTACAGAGGCTGAAAATTACTCCATGCTGAGGATAGAAGCCTTACTGAGGAGGAGGGGCAGACAGACACAGCCTGAAATTCTCTCTGGATGCAGAAGGTGTAAGCAAACATTAGCCTGAGTTCAAGCTTTTTAGCTCAGGTGAATTACATGCTAGGTACAGAGAGAAGCTATTGAATCGCTATTTAGAATCTTTGGAGAATCACAGCTAATAAGCTGGACGGAAGCTGGGAAGCTGAGATAGGCAAACATTTTCTAGGCTTTCAAAAATGGAAAGGCTGTGGGTTTCACACACTCTAGATGAGTGAGCCTTATATCATTTCCATGAAATGTTCTTGAGCAGGTTATAAAATAGACCATTTATTTGTAAATACTTGGACAGGAGATGACTGAGCCCCTAAGGCAGGTACTGGCCCATTGAGAAGATTAGCCAAAGCAGCACGGCATCTTTTCAGGAGATGTAAAGCTGGCTTCTGGGTGAGACTGTCATGCAAAAGGACAGCCAGAGAGCATCCTCCTCATTTGAATGATGTTTCCAGGGCTTCACAGGTGTGCAGATGTTTGACACTGGTCATTTGGTACTTACAAAAGTTGAGAAGTTTCTTGTCCTTATCTTACCACTTGAGTGAGTTATTGCCTAACTAGAGCACCTTTTTTTTTTTTTATCAGTAGCTTAGATGAAGATAAAGAAAACATGGACATTAAAGTCTTAGGAGATATGAAATTGGGAGGGATAATGAGTTCTTTGGATGAGGCCATAAGGTTTTGAACAGATATGAATGGTTGGGACAATGGAGCCAAAGCCTACGGAGATCTTTCTTTGTTGGTCATTTCACAATATTGAATTCCCTATTTGTGGGGAACTTATCAAGGTGTCAGGATCAGGAAATACTTGTGTCACTGCAGGGAGATGAGAGGGAGGCAGGGTCCTGCCGCAACATCTTGGCAGAAGGCAGCCGGGCTGCTGCAGCCGAGCACAGAAAATGAACCTCATGAAGGCTTAGGGTTAGTGGAGAGCTGGGGAGGGCTCCTGAACCAAGAAAGACATTCTGGAGAAGTGATATTTGAATAGTCTTGAGAAAATGAGGAGGAGTTAGCTGCGATCAGTGCTGGGGTGAGGGTGTTCCACATGCAGGGAGCAGCTATCATGGTGTAGTGAGTGACCAGGGGCAGTGGGACCTGGGTGTGGAAACCAATTTACAATGGTCATTGATGGCAGAGAAGTGGAATAGGGAAAGGTGTTACAGATTTTTCTCACTTTAGCCTTCCCTGTTGCTAGAGTGTAGAATGTGAGAAAGACCATGGGGTCCTAAAAGGGGCAGATGTAACATGAAGGATGAGGGCCAGCTCTGTCATCCTAGAGGCCAGCGTTTTCTAGACTTATCTGACCATTAGACTCACTTGGCACTTGTTGAAAGTATTATGTGTATAGTTCACTCCCTTGGAGAATCTGATTTCAGTAGTTTTAGGGTATGATCTAGGAGTTTGTTTAAGAAGATTCATAGCTAAGTTTGGGAAATACTGTTACCTCTGTGGGGGACTGTTGAAGATTTAATATTGGAAGGATTGTGATCATATTGGCATAAAAATGGGCTATTCTGGCTGCCTGTGAGGAATGATGTGAGAGGGATGAATACTTTTGATAATCTAGGCCAGAAATAATAAGTTAAAGTCAACACCAGTGCACAACAGTAGATTGGCCTGAGGGAGGCAGTGGAGGCAACTGGGTTTGATCACAAGCTGGGGGTGGAAGGTGAGGGATGAGGAAGAGGTGGTTGACGGCACCAGGTTTTAGGTGTGGGCTACTCGGTGGGGCCCTTTACTGGGGCAGAATTTTGCTTTTGTCAAGTTGAGTTCAAGCTTCCTGTGAGACCTTGAGGTGGACAAGTTCAATAGACAGATATGTGGGTCTGAAATCTCAGGGAAACATACAGATTTGGTGGTCTTCCATCTACTATGGTAGTTAAAGCCTTGGGGATAACTGAAGTTGCTTAGGTAGAATGTTTATACTGAGAGGAGCAGAAGGTCCAGAGTAGAGCTCTGTGGGACACTGTATCCAAGAAAGCTGAGGAGGATTTCACAAAGGAGCCTGAGGGGGAAATACTGGGGAAGGAGAGGAGGATGAGAAAGTGAGAGTATCCAGAAGAGGAGAGTGTGTGCAGAAATGTTGCGTGCTGCTGAGGGGTGCGCATGATGGAATGGTCACTGGTGATGTCTGAGAGATGTTG
>NW_003852444.1:6905620-6997762 GCF_000181295.1 Otolemur garnettii
GCATGATGGAATGGTCACTGGTGAGGTCTGAGAGATGTTGCGTGCTGCGGAGGGGTGTGCATGATGGAATGGTCACTGGTGATGTCTGAGAGATGCTGCGTGCTGCGGAGGGGTGTGCATGATGAGATAGTCTCTGGTGATGTCTGAGAGCTTTGTGTGCGTGAACACTGACCTGGTTATTTTGCTTGTGTTGACTTCCTTCATTGTCACCACAACCGAGTGAGGTGGGTACTGTTGTTACTTCAATGAAACGTGGGGAAACCGAGAGATCAGAAAGGTTTATAACTTGACTAAAGTCACACAGTGAATGAATGGGAGGGCCAGGATTTGAACATGAACAAAAGGGCTCTATAGACTTTTTGTTAAAAACCACCACAACCACTTCCTAGAGAAGGCAAAAGACTGAAAAGACACCGTTGAATTTAAGAACAGGGAACTTCCTTAACAGACTGTCCTGGGCTGTGCCTTCATGCTGGAGATTATCATGTGGTGTGTTGATTGCAAAACAAGGACGTGAGACAGAGGAAGCTGAGCGTCCAGTCACTAGGGGGTAATAGTGGGTCAAAGGGGATTTTGCTTTAAGATGGGAAATTATGCTTAAAGGGAAAGAGTAAATAGAGAGAGGTTGACTTAAGATCCAAGAGGCTAAGGAAATTTTGCTTGAATTGGTCTCAAAGGAGGCATGTAGAAATAGGGCCAGAGCAGCCTAAAGGGAGTAGTTCTTGACATGAGGATGAAGTGTTGTCCCTCTAGACTGGAAGAGAGGAGAGATGCGATGTGAGGACGTGAGGGGAGGGGAAGAATTATCTCTTTAAAGTAGGATGCAAGGTCTGAGTCTGAGAGCAGCCCCTTGGGTGGAGTGGCATTCGCAGCCCCCAGCAGGCTGTCAGCTAACTTCAGACATCAGCTTCTGTTTGCCAGTGAGACAGTTCTCACTGGACTCCCTCCTGCCAGCTCCTCTTTCTGCTTTATTTCTAAAGCATGTGTAGAACCTTCATTTCCAATTACTGCTTGTTTCACTCATGGGTGGTACTTTTCCATTTAGGGACATAAAAGAAACTTCCTGATAAAATCTGGTCGACTGGAGGGGTGGGAAGGGCACCCTGATTACTGTGCTGTCCTTTTATCTCTCAGGGAAGGGAACAGGTGAAGATGGGACATTGGAGGGGAGCAAGGAAGGCCACTGCATGGTGGGAAGAACCAGGAGGTGGGCTGGAGTGAAGCCAGCTTGTTTAGCAAGCAAAGCAGATAAAGATTAGGGTAACCATGACAACAGGCTACTGGCAAAGGCACCCAGGATTTGGGGAGGAGAGAGGGAGGTGGAATGAGTTGGCTGGGTCTAAGCCCAGAGTTTTGGAAAATGCCATTTCTTCCTGCAGGGCTTTTGCTTTTAGAGAAATCACCATAGTCACCAATGGCAGTGGAAGGGAAAGAAAGAGGAGAGGCCGAATGGGGCAGCTTAGTAGGTGAGGTGAGCCCCTCGGATTCAAAGACTGAGCCCTGGGGCGGGGCTCCCATCTGGAGGCTCAGGGTGGGTTGGGAGCACTTGGGGTTTTGTGCCAGTCTGTCTCTGTGTCTCCAGATGCCCAGGTTTTCAGTTTATCACCCCTTTATCATTTATCCTGCAGTAACAAAGGTGCCACAAATAATGTGCCTTTTTGTTTTTTTCTTTAGTTGTTCACAATATTTGTTACTTTTGGACAATGAGGCAGGAGACTGTCAAGACTTTTTTTCTGAGAATGCTCAAAATTTCTCTGTGTGTGTGTGGGGCAGGGTGGGGGGGGCGGATGTATGAGAAAGAGTTCAAACTGATGCAGGCTCTTTGCTCAGCCTAGGCCTGTCATTTGTTAAAAATTTCTTAGAAGCCTTTTGTCCTTGTTCTATACCCAACCACTTCTTCTTCTTCTTTTTTTTTTTTTTTGGCTTTTAAAGATGATTTTTATTGTTTGTGTGTGTGTGTGTGTGTGTGTGTTTATTTCTTTATTAAATCATAACTGTGCGGCGGCACCTGTGGCTCAAGGAGTAGGGCACCAGCCCCATATACCGGAGGTGGTGGGTTCAAACCCAGCCCTGGCCAAAAACTGCAAACAAAACAAAACAAAATAAAATAAAATCATAACTTTGCACATTAATGCATTTATGGGGTACAATGTTCTGATTTGATATACAGTGTGGAATGTTTACATCTAACTGATTAACATAGTGCAATGATACATTTCTATACTATTAAGAATAGAGTATGAATGTTTTTGTTACAATAAATAAGCAAGGAGATGGTTAGCCAACCATTTCTATAGCTGCTCTAGAATCTCTAAGAGTAAGAATGTCGATACTTAAGCATAGATGATATAGGAATACATATATATTGTCATTCCTTTCTGAGTAAGCTCAAAGCACCTGGTGGGGGAATGTAAGAAATTGGAGTGAGTACAAACACATGGTGCTTTAGCCTTGTGTATCTCCTTGTCACACCCAGTGTGAGCTCGCCCAAAATAGCACCAGCACTGCCAGGGAAGGACACAGCAGACTTGTCCTCAGTCTGATATAAAGTTTGCTGCAAACTTGGCTTTGAGAGCCTGATTCACCCCTTTCCTGCCGTACCTACCAGACGGCCACCATCAAGCTTTGGCCTACGGAAATTAATGCCTGAAGCCAGCCCTGGGGGTTGGAACCTGTGTCCCAGATGCCATTTCAGAGATTTTTCCAATTTTGATTGGGGAAGACATAAGTAAGGTGGGTTCGTTTCCATTTCTAAAGCTCTTTCCCTCCAAATAAGCATGTGTAGCTGAAGCTATTGGGGAAAATTTTCTTTTGCACAAAAGAAAGTTAGAATAAGAGATACAGGACTTGGGCTCTTTGTTCCACACTGTCTTAAGTAGCTGCAAAAAGAGAAAACGGGAAGAGGACTTATTTCCCCAGGGTGCAGAGGGGAGCCAGCTAATCTCGAAGTTGGAGAGCCTGTGCATGGTTCTCGGTTTTCCTGTGAGACTTACACTCCCTTTTTTCTTTTCTAAATCTACTTCTGCCAGGTGGATGGAGTCATGTTGGGCTTCTCAGCTACATTAGAATTCATAAACGCACAGGTCTGTGCAGCAGAGATGCTAAGTTCCCAGTGTCCACTGAGGTTTCACAGGTTAAGAGAAATTCTCCTAATCAGTATGAGCTGGTTCTGGCGTGAACAGTATATTCTCACAGGAGTTACAGGGGGAGGGCCCGGTGCTGAGAACAGATAATAGGTGCAGTTTTAGACATTGTGAATGTGAGCTGCTCACTCCAGTTGGTCAGGAGAGAAGTCTCAGAGAGACAGTGTCGGACTTCTTTCCTGGGGGGAGGAGCTAGGGCTTGAATGTGCCTGACTTTAGGGAAATCCCGTGGGGAAGAGAGGATGGCTGGGCACAGAATCACAGTTGACACCACCAGGCAAGGAATGGGACGATGAGAAGCCTGGGAAGCAGAGGGGACAGGAAAACTGGGACTGAATCATGCCCAGAAGTCAGAGGAAGAGAGTGGGAAAGAGGAAGGTGTGGTTATGGGTGCTGGGAGCCAGAAAGCAGGACTGAGGAGTGCTGAGGACTTAGGGTTTCTGGGACAGTCTGGATGACTTCCCTGGAATGGGCGGGGGAAGGCTGAGGACTGAGGGTTAAGAAGTGATACAGAGTTAGTCAGAGCAGAATGTAGTGTAGGTGACAAGGGTGGCTGGGAGATTTAAGGACAGCTCTCATTTCTTCATTTTTGAGATATTGTTTTAAGATCCTAGAGAATGTTTACTGAGAAATTTCAGAGAAGAAACAAATATAAGAGGGAAATATTAAAAAAATAAATTACATATGCAAAAACACATCCAAGGACTATGAAGCCCACATGGTTGAGAGAAGAAGGCAGATAAATATATCTGGATGAGAGAAGTGGAAACTGAAGTAGGGGTAGGTGTCAGTGGCTTGGAGGAGAGGGAAAAGGGAGACTTGGGAACACAGTATTAATCACCTTTTAAATGTACATAGCATAGTCTCTGAGGCAAGCTCATTTTATTTTATTTATTATTTATTTTCTTTATTTTTCTAACAGAGTCTCACTCTGTTGCCCAGGCTAGAGTGCCATAGCATCAGTCTAGCTCACAGCAACCTCAAACTCCTGGACTCAAGCAATACTCTTGCCTCAACCTCCCAAGTACCTGGGGACTACAGGTGCCTGTCACAAGACCTGGATAATTTTTCTATTTTTAGTCGAGATGGGGTTTTGCTCTTGCTTAGGCCAGTCTTGAACTCCTGAGCTCAAGGGATCTACCTGCCTTGGACTCCCAGAGTGTTAGGATTACAGGCGTGAGCCACGACGCCTAGCCTAAGTTCATTTTAAAGTTGAAGCTGAATTTTCTTTTGAAAACCCCCACAAATCTAAATACTTAGTCTTTTAGATTGTGGAGATGTATGAAGTTAAATAGCTCTTTAAGAACAGCACTGCATGGAAAATAACTAGGTTTACCCAGCTAAGTTTAGCATATAAAGCTCTTTACTGAATGACTTCTTTGTCAGCCCTAGGATGGAGGAGTTCAATTCCTTTTTATTTGGCGAATTCCTTAATTGGATTTTGTTTGCCGATCTTACTTTCTCACATTGTACGATTTTAATAAATCATTATAATCATTCCCTCATGTCTTGCAAAAATAACCTTTCTGACGGTTCCCGAAAGACTTCTCCCCCTCCCTGGGTTTGCATCGTGGGATTATTAGTGTAGCTTACAAATGAATCAGAAAAGGGCTGTGCAGTCAAGGGTATATTTCCCTCATTTCCTAGGCATGAACTTGGAGCCTGATAACCAGGAACCTGTGAGGTCGCGCTCGGCTGGCAGGGCACAGCAGGTCTTTTTTTTTTTTTTTTTTTTGAGACAGAGCCTCAAGCTGTCCCCCTAGGTAGAGTGCCATGGCATCACAGCTCACAGCAACCTCCAACTCCTGGGCTCAAGCGAGTCTCCTGCCTCTGCCTCCCAAGTAGCTGGGACCACAGGCGCCCTCCACAACGCCTGGCTATTTTTTGGTTGCAGCCGTCATTGTTGTTTGGCGGGTCCGGGCTGGGGATTCGAACCCGCCACCTTAGGTGTACATGGCTGGCGCCTTAGCCGGTTGAGCTATAGGCGCCGAGCCGGCACAGCAGGTCTTGGCGTATTATCTCCAGTCCGGGTTATTGATGAGATCCACTGCTTGGAAACAGGGGAGAGATCTCCTATCTGCTTGGTTATTAAAGCTTCTGCAGGAAACAGGTTTATTGGTGATAGATAGACACTGGTGGCTTCTGTTATGTTCTCAGCTTAGATTCTTCAGTGTCTGTCTCTGATGACGACTGGGTAAGGAAGAACTTACGTTGTTCAACTGATGTGCTTGGTGAATGCCTGGCTCAACAACTGCCTTTCATGGGAACCTCCCACGGTCGACCTCCTGCAAAGGTGAAGGACTTGCTCAGTCACCCATCTAGGAATGAGGCCATGGCCTTGTTCTTTTAAATTTTCAGTGTTTTCCAGTTTTCTGCTTTGCTTTGGGCACCAAAAACACTTAGAGTCTACATAGTCGATTCCTGTGCTCTTGAGAAGTGATGCTTTTGGGCAATGATTGCAGTTGGTTGTGTCTCTTCCTATCGCTTCTGTCCAGCCTCTTCCTCACCCATTATCCTCCAGGCCATGTCTGAGGGAAGCGTAGGAGAGGTGACTTTCCCAAATCCTCATGACGTCGACATTCACAATCTCGGTCTTGTTGGTGGAGCTTGTGGGGACATTGGAGTTAACTTGGGGGTTGGACAGTTACAGACATTTTCAGACTAGGCTGGTGGTGTGTTTGGCAATTCAATCCCCTTAAAGATTTAAGAACATTCAGGTCGGTTTCCATTTTGTTCCCTATGTGAGTAACATAGCCAAAGTTCTCAATCTAAACATGGATGCGAATTTTACGCCTAAAAAGCTCATTTGCCCCATTTTCTGTTCCTCCCCTTACCTGCTATGCTTAAACTAAAGGCAACCAACTTAAGGCCTTGTGGAAAATAATAGGCTTGGGTGGAAAGGCACAGCCTTCATCTAAGCTTGGCCAAGGTCTGGAGCCCTTGTTTGGTTGAGAACCCTAGTGGGAAATGTTGAGAAAGCCTCGCATCTTTATAATATTTACACTTATATTTCTTTCTATTTTGAATTTGTATTTTTACTTGTAACAAAAGGATTCCTGATCATGTGTCATGAGGCTGCAGGCCTTATTTAATTCTTTCTCTTTGCACCTGTAGACTCTAATCCTATGCCAAATTTATAGTCCTTGTAGGTGTCAATTACATATTTAATTGTGTGAGCATATGTATATAAAAACTTAGAACCGGAAATGGCCCTGAGGGCAAGATAAAGAAATAAGGTATCTAAAACAACAGAGAAAAAAAAGGAAGAAAGCAAATGTTTTTTAAAGTATGTGTTATTTGAGCTTTTACTCGACATCTGTCAAACAAGCCTGAACGTTCCAGCACGTGTGGTATTTTTAATCTTGCTCCCGAGTGAGGAGAGGCATCTTCCCAGCCCTCTGCTGTTAATCACTGAAGCCACTCAGCAAAGCTGTGGCCGCCGGTGTGAAGCCAGCTCTTCCAAGGACCCCGGGGAGAGCTGCCACCACCGCCACTGCTGCTGCTGCTGCCTTTCCTTGCTCCAAAGTTGGCAAATGCTGGTCATGTCGTGGGTCTATTTATAGTAGGCACACATCTAACCACCTTGTTCTTTTCTTAGCATTCACTTGACACACTATCAATTATCCATGAGGTGAATGACAACACAGGGGAAGTTATTTGAGGCAGGTGCCTTGAGGTGAGCGATGGGGGGTGGGGGGGTTGGTGGAGGTCACTCAGGGACAGCTCGAGGAAAAGGGTAAAACAGATGCTGCGGGCTGCGTCGTCTAATCCTGTGAATGATTTCAGACAGGTGGGCCAGAAATCCGGAGCCTGTTGACCAGCAGTGTCATACTCTGCCCTTCTCATCTGTGTTCTGCTTGTGTTTCGAAGCCCCATTTGAAACAGACGAAGAGCAGGACCTGAGGTTGTGATCTCCTTGAAGAGCGGGTCATTTTTATCATACTCCTGAGCAAACTCAGGCCCACATCAGGGACCTCCTGGGGCAAGAGGTATCGGATGTGGCAGGGCTTGGTGTTCTTCCTCTACCTGGAGCATTTCTGGTGGGAGTGAAGGGGCAGTGGGAGATGGAGAGCAGGAGTGGCCGGGGCTGTTCCTGGCAGCAGCAGTGCACCTTCCCCTGGTCCTTGGAGCCTCCACCTCCCTCACACGACCTCTTATACCCCTCTTGGATTCTAGACTACCCTGCTGTTTTTGCTTCTTCTCACTGGCAATTTAAATCATCCTTTTGGAAAGTATTTCTCCTCCTCTCCATCCTCTCCTCCCTCTTCCCTTTCTGTTGTAACAGAAGCTTTGGTTACTCTGTTTCGGGGGGACTGGCTGCCCTGGCGTCTTCTTACTTGTCTGCCCCACTGGGGGCCGCTCTGTACGAGTGGGTGGGATTTGCTATTGGAGCTGCTATCACAGTTCAAGCGTTCCTGTTGTTTTAGATCTAGGATTTGAACTGCTTATGAAGGTGGAGGTAGAGGGGACATCTGCCTTTTCTGTAAACCTGTCCTGTCACCCTTCCTGCTATGTCTTCTATCCACCTTGGACTTTGAATCCGAAGAGGGAGAGACAGATTGAATTGTGGTCAAAGAGAGTGGAAATCAAAGTAATTAAACTTTTCTCAGCCTTGCCTTCAAGAATAAGCTGGCTCAGACTTTACAGTCCCTTCCTCTCTAAATTTACTCCATCTCCTTCCTCCTATTCTGCCTCTGTGATGCGTGTGCATGCTGGCTCCTCGGGGACAGAGTGGCTGTGTCCTGAGAGGCCTTGGAATTCTTACAAAGTTCCTAAATAGACATGGTGGGCCCCCTGACAGTCGCTGGCAGCCTCTCCCAGGGATCCAGCTCTGAGTCTAAGACCATCTGCCCAGCTAATCCACTTTCTGGGGCCGTGTCTAGCAGCACAATGTCTGCGTCTGTGAGTATCCTGGTGCCATTTATACCAGCTCCAGGTTCCTGGGGATCGGTTTGCAGCCTTTGTTATCTTTTGGCCGAGCCTCCTCTCTCTTCCTTTCTCTTCTTGGTAGCCAGACTGCTCAAGTGTACCTGGTTTATTATTTAGGGACCTCGTGGCGATGAGTTGAGATGATTATCCTGAGCAGAGGACAGTGAGCTTCCGGGTGGGTACCGTGTGTCCTGTGAATGCTCACGTGCACCTGTGTGCCTGGCGTGAGGCTACTGTGTTTGGAGGATGAGTAGGGCGTGGATGGGTCTCTTCTGCAGAAGCTGCAGAAACCAAAACAGGTGCAAAATGCCGGCATCAGAGTCCTCAGGTGGCTGGTGAGTAAAGGGGAATTCCCTACTTTTTGCTCTAAATTATAACTTAGGAACTTGTAGTTTAGATATGCTAGGCCTTCCTTTATCCCTCTCCATACACTGAAATCTGTGAACCAGAGCTCCTTATTGATACGTTTTGGGGGACTATGAGATCTGATTTTTTTTTTAAAAGATATTGTTGATTATGCTATTTCTGAGTGGTAGGACTTCACCACCACGATTTCTCAAGGCTATTATTTGCCCTCCTCTTCCTGTTGTCCCTTCCACCTTTGTTATCTAGGCAGAGGTCTTTGGGGAGCAGGCTAGGAGAGGTTTCATCTGGGGATAAGTTTTGGAAATAGCCAGAATTTTAGTTCGAAGGGTATTTCTTTCACGATTTATGATCCTAAACCTCAGTGATAGCCTGCAGTCATGTATATGGATATCTACTCACACGTACATTGTACTAAATGCAATTAAATGCTTGGCTAGTGCCTAGACACAATCAATAAACTGGCGCTGTTTTGCTTTTCCTTTTTGTTATTATCAGATTGCTATTTTTTATTTTCTTAATTTGTTCCTTAAGAAACTGTATGAGATCAAATCCTTCTCATTGTGACTGGCAAAACAACAAGAAATTGTACCTCCACTTGCTTTTTTGTTCCAAGATTTAATGCAGGCATTGGAAAACTGCAACCCGTGGGTCAATTTTTATTAGTAAACTTCTCTGCCTGTTTTTGTAAATAAAGTTTTATTGGAATGCAGCCTGGCTCATTTGTTTGCATATTGTCTGGGGCTGCTTTTTTTGTGCTACAACTGCAGAGTTAAGTAGTTGTGACACAGGTTATATATGGCCCAGGAAGCTTAAAATACTCAATATTTGACCCTCCACAGACACAGGTTGTCACATTGTGGTTTGATTTATTCTGTTTCTATGCTTTCCAAAGGGCTACAGCAACACTAAATAGTTAGAGGTATTTAGTGGAAGAATGAGTCATTATTTGCAATCAGGAAGAGTCTAAACCCATCAGAACAGCTGGAGAGATACATCTGAGTGTGTGTAGGGATACATATGATACAAATAAATATATGAAAAGATACTCAACAAATATTTACTGGGCCCCACTCAGTGCACACTAGCTGGTCAGGTGCAGTGAGAGATCCCGGGGTGAATGGAAAACCACATTATTCTCAGAGTCCAATGGGAAAAACCTGCCACAATAACTACAAAGTAACATAGAAGAAACACCTTGTTACGAGATTCAAAGGAGGTAAAATGACTTCAATAGCCAAGTCTAGTGTATGGAAATTAAGAACTGTAGTGTGATTGCTTATTCCAACAGTAAAGGGAAGCTTTATTTGTGGCCTCCAGATGTTCCCTGAAGAGGAGCTTTGCTTCTATAGTAGAAGGCACTTGTTTTTTCCAAAGAAAGGACATAATGAACTTAGGAAGTTATTTGACATGAAGCTTGGAGTTATAATAGACTCAAAGATACTTCATTTCAAGCCTTAGATAGGAACAAAAATAAGATTAAAACCAAAATTAGCCTAAAACTAAAAGTGACCTTTACAGATCATCCACTAATACCCTGCTCATTTTACAGCTGAAAAAACTGGGGCCAAGAGATCTAGTTAGTTATATAAAATTATTTCTGGAGGCTAGGACTTTTGGCTTCTTGTTTTTACTACATCCTGCTATTCTTTCTATAGACCAACTTAGAGTTTTCAGCGTGGAGTCGCTCATGGCCTTGAAGACTCCCTTTAGCATGCTGGTCCTCTTCTTGCTCCCGAGTCTCCAGGGTCACAGATGTGGGAGAAAGGTAAAGCCACTCCGGCCTCTACCTTCTCCCAGCTGCCCTGGTGGACTGATGGTGGGGTGGACTTCCAGGCAGGGCTGGGAGTGCTGATGAGTGCCCTGTGTTTTATTCAGTTGCTGATTGGTGCCCAGAATACCCACAGATGGTTTTTATTTTTTGGCGGGGTTGGGGGGAATGGGAGTAGACGGTTGGGAAAATGGCCCATAGGTAATGGGGCCAGGGGAACTGTAGTGATTTGTCTGTTTATTTAACAAGTATTTTGTTCTGGGCACTTGAATACAACAGTGATCGAAATAGACAAGGGTCCTCCTCGTGAGGGGTGTGCTTTATGGGGGGTGTGTGTGTTTTTCACCGGGGGTCTCCGTGGAATTGGCCAGGTTGCAGCAGTGGGCCTGGACTAGGAGGAACTGCCTCTGAGCCTCAGCACTGCCTCTTACCAGCTGTCCAGCCTGTGCCTGTCTTTCCTCTGTAGCGGAGTCCCTGTCCTGCCTGTCAGGACCTTCTGCTGGGCTTCTCTGGACCAGGGTCTCTTCCTCCTTCCTCCTGGTGCTTGCCTCCTTTCCTGGTCCCTCATGTCTGCCCAGCCTTACTTTCTCTGCCTCCTTCCCTGATCCCTCACTTCTGCCTGGCCTTACTTTCTCCTGTTATGCTCACCTGTCCCCTTGCCTCTTGCTCGGTCTCTGATGCCGTTGGTGTGCCCCATGCTGGTCTCTGTTCTCTCCTGTCACTGCATTCTGCCTGTCTGCACTCTCTCTGTCTGTGCAGCTGGTTCCACTCCTGTTTCCCAGGTCCCACCCGCCCCCACTGACCATGTCTAGCTCCAGGTCCGGAGGCCCGTTTGTGGGCCCATCCACTGCCAGGGACTCTTTCACCCCCGCTATGTCTGGAATCAGGGCTTTCTACACATTGTTTCCACTTCCGTGATGACCTTTATTCACTGTGTTAACTCACTCACTGACCAGTGTTTACTGAGCACTGTTCCAGGTAGGGACACAATGGTGAAGAACGTCCAGTCTCTGCTCTCACAAATCTTACATTAGCCAACGAGGAGTCAGGGTTGGATTTTGACTAAACTCAGGAACCCTGATTCCTTATAAGCAAAGTTATGGATTTGGAGTAAACTTCCAAGTCTCTTTAAGCTGAAACGTCCCCTCTGTAATATCCCCCCTTTCAGTCACTTGCCCCACCTCCCTCTCTGCAGCCTTGGCCTACGAGTGATTGTATTAGCTGAAGGTATAAAAACAACCAGGATTTCTCAGCTAAAAAGAAGTGAAAGAAATAGAGAAACCAACAAGAATTTTATAGATCTTGGGTAAGATAGACCAATAGGGAAGTGGGAAGTGAAAGCTTTTTGATGCTTCTGACCAGTGGTTTGAGTGGGTTTTTATGCTTGGGGAAAATCACCAGAGTCCGTGTGAATGCTAGAGAGTGTCTGTCAGGAATTGCTAAAAAGAGGGTTGAGGGCAGGCTGTGCTCTCCTGGTCCTCACCTTATTTGCATGTTCTTGTGCTTTTTTTCATTTGAGAGAAACTCAAACATTTGAGTTTCATTGGAGAGAAACAGCAGCTATTTTGTATTTTGATCATGAAAAGGCAGAAGACAGAGGAGCTGTTTGAATTTATCTTAGGTACAGTTAAGAATCTGGTCTTGCTAGTTTATTGGCATAGAATGGCCAAAGCTTGAAAGAAAAGGTGAGTGGATTTATAAATAGTTGATGATCACTCTGTGGATATGACAACCATATATCCCAATTTCAAGTAGTGAATTCTGTTGTCTCCATCAATAATCCTGCGCTCACAGCCTGAATGTCGATACTTGGTTCAGAAAATATAATCACTGTTGCTGTTATTGTCTATTGGCTGCTGTTATAAAGGCATGATACTAAATTATCTTGTCATCCAACTCAGTTTTTATCATTATCTCTTAGGTAATATTATTGGGAGAAACCAGTAACATGTAAATGATAAAAAAGGTGAATAAAGCTGGGCAGGAGGCTCATGCCTGTGATCCTGGCACTCTGGCAGGCCGAGGCCAGCAGATCCCTTCAGTTCAGGAGTTTGAGACCAGCCTGAGCAAGAGCGAGCCCTATCTCTACTAAAAGTAGAAAAATGAGCCAAGCATTGTGGCGGGCACCTTTGATCCCAGATACTTAAGAGGTGGAGGCAGGAAGTTTGCTTGAACCCAGGAGTTGGAGGTTGCTCTGAGCTAGGCTGATGTCATGGCACTCTAGCCAGGGCAACAGGGTGAGATTCTGTCTCAAAAAAAAAAAAAAAAGTGAATAATTCCATTTATCAATTTCTTCCCATGTCAGGTGTCTTCAGGATACCCTCTCTCAATTCCAGCTAATATTTTTCTAAAGGTTTTTAAGAACTACATTATGATTTGTGTGATGAGAGAGATAGGGCTAGGACTGGTGGGTTTGAAATGAGTTTTTGATAGTCAATGAAGAGTATATACCCCCCAAATTGAAAATATAAAAATTACACAGAAAAACATAATAATTTTTCATAACTTTTCTTTTCCCAAGAAATAACATGAGAAAGTAAGAGGTCTGTGAAGGCAGAGACATTGTCTGTTTTATGGCCTGGGCCTGTGTCAAAGTGCTTCTACCGCACACCTCGTGCATGAAGGGCTCAACTGCAACTTGTACTTTGCCAAGCAAATGAAAACAATGTAACCTAATCATATGTGCCCTTTTATTAATCTGAAATGTTAAAAAAGTGCTTGGCATAGAAGGCACACAGTAAATATTTGTAGAATGAATATATTAATATTTTGTGTATTTCCTTCAAACCTTTTTTCTATAGATGTAGGCATGAACATTATATTATCTAAATGATTTATAACTTTAAATAATCGTCTGTATTGTATTTATATCTCCCTTTGTTCCCCAACCATAAATGTTATTTACATTCACAAGTTCTTAGAGGGATCAAAAGAAAGCACAATGAAAATAACATTATGTGTAGAAGGACTTAAGAATGTTTTGTTTATATTTCTTCACTAAGAAAAGAAGTCAGTCTTTTCCTCTTGTGCCTTAGCTCATCAATCTACTGGACTGTGTAGGATCAGCGTTTCAGTGCTTATACTCAGCGTTCAGTGGTGGTGGTGACGATGATGATGATGACACGTAGGTGAGGTTAAGAGCGTAGAGACTAGAGCCAGAGGAGCCTGAATTGGAATCTTTTCTGTCCCATTGCACAAGATTATGTGACCTTGGGCAAGCATCTTACACTTCACGAATCTTATTTCCTTGTCTATAAAATGTGTTTGCATTTGTTAGGACAGGCTGGCTGCAGTATGTTGCCATAACAAATAAAAGGATATTTCCTGCTCACACAAAGTCTGAGTCAAGTCTGGATGCTGGTGGGGGCAGGTTGCCTTCTCTTGTGAGGCAGCCATCCCATCTCATCAGAGGATTTTTAATGCTTCTGCAGCAAAGGACGAGAAAGCTTGAGGATGGCACACTCTCACTGCCTGACATTGGGTTTACTGCTCACATTTCATCATGCAGATTGAGGCCTAAGGTCACACTCAAGTACAGGGGCTGAGGGTAAATTTTTAGATGCTTGGGAAGAAGAGGAGACCCAGGAATGGGCAAGCACTAATAGTTTTTTACAACAGAGGCTAATAATAGAAACTGCAACAAATGTGGGTATGATCCAGTTCCTTACCAGCTTGTGATTTAAAAAAATAGGATTATACTTTAGCTTTTAATCCTAAACTACAGTATTATGACAAGGAGCCCTACCAGCTAACTGCTAGAAATAAATTCTCCTCAAAATACCTTTCAGTGATTTTGAGGAATTCCCAGAACCCTGCGTCCTGGGTGCTCTTGAAGAGGTTTCCCCATTCTGGTCCCCCCATCTTGCCCTTTGGCTACTCTGACGCTCCTGAGGGGACTCGTGCACTGTTTCCATCTGTCCTCCACCGGTGCCACCACTAAGCTCTTCTGTGCTCTCCCTAGTTTGGTTAACAATGACAAACGGAAGCCTTGAGGCTAAAGCAGCAAAACTCAAGCTTACACTGGTCACTAGACAGACTGGACCAGAGACACTCCAACCTAACCCTGTCTTCAGAGCCTCCTGGTTTGCGAGTTCTCAGCTCAGCTCCACCTTGCCCCCACCCCAGGGAATATGTTGAACCACCACATGCTGCACATCTAGACCCAAACGGTTTGCCCTATTTCCAGGCTGTTTTTTTTTTTTTTTATTAACCTTCTAACTTCTTCCCAAGGTGCCTTCTAGTGAGAAATTCATTCACCTCGGGGAGATTTCCCGGGGTGGCTTGGCCTCCATGTCACTGAAAATGTAAAGTGATATTTGAACAGTTTACCCCAAAGGACAAGCTCAGCACATGTCCTTTGTCTACTTTGTATCAACTTCTTGTGAACTTTCTTCCAGAAGTCAATGAGTGTCAGGGTTCCCCGAGGACCCCGACCTTAGTTAGGAGTTAACAGGGGAGATGATGCTGGGGCAAAATCAGGAGACTACACCAGCTTAATACATAGAGCCGAGAGCCCTGGAGACAGATGTGCACTGACTCACTTGCCACAGTGGCAGATTTAGAAAGGGGAGGAGAAAACCAGTTTCATCCCCACAGGGCCAGTGAGCCAGGTTTCCTAATCTAACTGCCGATCAGGAGCTCGAAGGGCTCAGCCCACCAGCCCGCTGATTCTCGCAGCAGGATGGTCTTAGCGACTTTGCCTTGTCTGAGGCACCCCCAGGTTTCTTTCATCTTCGTGGTCTTGATGAGCTAGAGCACTTTGCCCTGGATGGACAGATAGGGCACCTGGCAGAGGGACCAGCCTATCTACCTTCCACAGCCTCCCTCTTACTGAGGGCAGCTGCCTGGGTAACTCATGCTGATATCTCAAGAGCAAAACTGAATGTCAAGGTTTGGCCAATTGTAAGTCAAATATTGGGAACAAAACCAAAGCCAATACAGATACCATTGTCTGCAGATACCGTTCTGTTAGTGCCGATTGCCATTATTAGACACAGTAGTCCCTCTGTATCCAAATGGGGATGCCTCACAAGACAGGAAACTTGTGGTCTCAGGCTCACATGTGGCCCTCCAGAGTCCCAAATATGGCCCCTTGATTGAATCTAAATGTCACAGAACAAATCCCTTTATTAAAAGAGGTGCAGCAGAGAAAGATGACGCTTTCCTTGTTAAAAAAGAACAATCTTAAAATCGGAAGGCCGTGGGTTCTTCACCCCTTAGGGATAGGATGGAACCCATTTGTAGTCACTCGGAATGCGTTTCTCTTCATGGCTTCTACCCACAAATTTAATGCCGTCTCCATCTTAATCAAGCACTTGATGCATGCCTTGGCTGTCACTTTGGCATTTTCAGGTGCCATTGTAAACGAGCACAAATTTCTTTTCTTTCTTTTTTTTGCAGTTTTGGCTGGGGTTGGGTTTGAACCCACCACCTCCGGCGTATGGGGCCGACGCCCTACTCCTTTGAGCCACAGGCGCCGCCTGAGCACAAATTTCTTTTGCCTTCACATTTTCACCAGTAGATTTGTTATTACCATAGATCTTGGTAATCTCAGCATATGATTTTTTTTTCTTTCCTTATTAATCAAAAGCTTTCAGCTTTTCACTTTAAGGAATTACTTAATGCTCTCCCTTTGGCATATCTGAATTGCCACCATCACTACTATTGTGCTTTGGAGTCATGATTAAGTAAAATAAGACCACAGGCACAGGGAAGTGGTACAGTCAATCTGATAACTGAGATAGCTACCAAGCAAGGCAGGGCTAGATCGTGTATACAGCATAGAGGGGCTGGACAAAGGGAGGATTCCAGGCCCAGGCAGAATGTAGCAGAAATTTTTATCATGCTACTCATAATGGTATACAGTTGAAAACTTATTAATTGTTTGTGTTTTGAATTTTTCATTTAAAATTTTCAGACCACAGCTAACTGTGGGTAACTAAAACCTTGGAAAGCAAAACTGCTGAAATTGAAGCCTCAGAAATTGAAACCATAGGTAAGAGGGGGACTATTGTACTTACTATGTTTGCCTGAAGTTTCTACACCTGATTGCTTCTTTGGATTCTTGCTTTCCCCAAAAGGATGGAGAGGTCCTCACTGCCTTCCCTCTACATAAATAAAAGGCTCACCAAATAGGCCTTTTCATAACATAGACTGGTTCTATTCAAAAGAGAAAAAAATATGTTCTTCATTTTAAGAGGCAGAAATCCACAAATGGATGTTTTTATAGTTTCACAATAATTATAAAGTTCAGTTCCCAGGAGCACTCCCTCACATTAGGTACATTGATTGTAATGAAACACATTTCCCCTTCTTTATCTTTCCATGTGTTTTTTTTAAATAATAAATTCCATTTTGTTTACAATTTTAGTGCTGCTAGTGGTCCCTTCTAGGATTGAGCCTGTTTTACTCATACACACACTTAATTTTTCCTTTCTGACTTCACTTTTTTTTCTCCAGTAACTTACTGCTGTTCTTGCCAAGGCTCTCATTCTCATAGGTGTTTATTTGGGGTTTGGGTATTAACCTGTCTCTGCCTTGAAAATGACATATGTATATGTCTGCATACTAAGGTCCTATGTGTCTGTGGGGATCAGGAGAGGTGCTGGGAGCTCCCACAGACTTTTTGTACACTCCTGGCCGTGGCAGTGGGTCCCAGGCTGGCACTTCTTTAATTATGATTCTGTTTCTGTCCAGAGTGCCTCTGAGGTTCTCCCCTCCTGCTTCTGTCGCTAGCGGGCCCTACCTAGGAAAGATTTTAAAGTTTCATTTCTTCCTTTTTTTTTTCTTTTCCTTTTTGGATGTAACAGCTCACCCACCGCTGCCAGAGCTGACAGAATTGGAATGGCAGTAGGTGGCTGAGGGGGTGGGGGTGGCAAGAGGGATGGCAGTCATCAGTTTGGGAACAATCTTGGAGCCAGAGAAATGCCTTTGGCATATGAGAACAGTATGAGTTTGTCTCTTTGCCTCTTTGGAAGGAGGTGCACTATAAATCTGACTCAACCCAGGAACTATTTATGGGTGATCATTATTAAAGAATAGATATTTGATTCTTCAATTGGTGAGTTGGACACTAATAACTTGATGTGCACTGATGCCTTTTCTCCAGCTACCCATAAGGCAAATATAAATGCCTGGCAGGAATCCTTTGAAGAGAATCAAGATTATGTTTATACATTGTATTTATAGATGTAAAAGCATTAACATAGAGCTTTATTGTTAGATAGTAATCCCTGTGGTTTTCAGCATTGCTAGAATCAAGAGATTTTACTCATGTTAACTATCAACTGTGCTTTTCCAAATCACCCAACGTTGCAAATTCGTGAAATTGAAGCGAGCATTCAGATTTGTTGAGAGAGCGATCTTGAGTAGATTCAACCTCTGAGTTCATGAGAGACAGTCATTCTCAGGATTCAAATGGGTCTCTGGGTGGAAGTGGTCCTGTTTCTTTGCAGATTTGGCTCCTGTGGTTTATTGAGTCTTATCATCCAGACACAGATGCTCTTGGAACGTGGCATTATGCATTTTGATGAAATCTTTCTGCCAAAACCACGACCTTCCGTGATCCTAACAGGAAGGAGTCAGTGTACAGAGGACACGACTCACTAAGAATGAACAGCCGGGATAAGACAGGAGGAACCTGGAGGGCTCCACTTTCTTCTTTAAGTGTGCATAATGTATTTTACACGCCCGCGTTTCAAACCTCAGCACTTCACTTGTCCATCTGCATTTTCTCTCAGCATTGCAAATGTCAGGTGTGTGTGAAAAGGCTTCTGTGAAACTGTGCTAGGATGAATAATGACTCTGATATTTATGCACAGAAAAGCGTGCCTGACTTTTGCACTCCTGTTATCTTTTATTAATTGAAATCAAGAAGACTTTTCAGCAAGAAATGTGCATAGCACCTGCTGGGTAACTTTTGTCCTTTCGGTGTTTCTGGCTGAGTGGGGAGGCAAGAAAGGTGAGCTCAATGACCTTCCCCAAGAGCAGTGGTGATGTCCCGTCCCTCTGGGACCTGGAGCTTCATTGGCCTGTTTAAATGTATTTTCCTATTTCTTGAAATACCCAAGGAAGATTTACTAACTCCTTTTTATAAATGAGGAAGTTGAGGCTCAGGGAGGTTAACTCACGTGTCCAGTTACTAAGTGTGTGATGGAATTAGGTTTGGGAACCTAAAGCCTATTCTACTTCCAATCTTACAGCTACCTTAGGACAGGGGATGACTGTACAGTCCAGTCAGCTTTTGCATGAGAACAGCCTCATTCTGCCTCGGTTTAGTTTATGCTGGGTGGTTATTTAAAATTGTAGTCATAAGCTGAGTATGATGTCACCAGCAAGTCATAGATGTTTTCCAGAAATACCTCCTTGGTTAAATATTTGCACAACTTTTGAACAGACAACAGCAGCCAGGCATCATGCTAGCTGTTGTGTATGTGTGTGGATGGGGAGGCTGGTTAGTAGTACTGGGCTGGTCTAAGTAATTTCTAGTTTCCATCTCTTGCAGAAATTCTCTGAGTCTCTCATTTTGAGGTAGGGAGAGTGATTATGGAGACTCCCTGGAGACAGCTTGATGGATGTATCCTGTACGCCGGCCACTGCTGAAATACCTTGGTGGGCACTGAGGGGGAGACGTAGGGCATTCAGGCTGTGGGCCCCAGGGAGTCTGTTACGAGCCTGACCTCAGGCATCCTCCCTTGGAAATTCCTTACGCAAGACATCTTGAATTTGTGCCAGGCATTTCTGATTCAGTCTTACTTTTTGCCCAGAGTGATGTGAATAAAATCAAAAGTGGAAGATAAAGGAAGCTGGTCTTTCACCCAGAATTAATAAACCAAGCTATTTTAAGCTTATTCCCAAGAATGTAGATTTCTTCAGAGTATCTCTTCAGGCTGCATAAACAAACTTTGCCCTTTAATTTGTCAGAGTTCTCCATTTCTAGATCCTGATGGGGGGTTTAAGTAGATACCCTGATTTGATTTGCTGTGAACTACTGGGAGGGACTGCTTAACTTCCCTCTAGGGCGAGGGTCAGATGGTCCTTTTGGTTGCAATTAGATGCTTCATTTTTCCTTCCCCAACCTGAAAGGGATGATGGGGAGGAATCACTGGGCAACCTTGCAGGCAACAACTCCCTGGTATAGTCCCCGCTAAGCAGAGAGATGCCCCAGTCCCAGCCTTCTCTTGACCACCAGCTTGATTCTTCAACTGGAGACAGTAGACTGAAAAGCAGATGGCCACTGTCCTATGCTGTATTGACAAATAGGAAAAATAGGGAAGAGGGAATCAGGAGGTGTGTGATCAAGCCACCGGGGTGGGGAACCTGTGACCCTCTGAGTTCAAGATTGCTCTATGGTAAGCAGCAAAGGAGATGAGAAGAGCTTCATCTTTCTCTGCTGCGCCCCTTTTAATAAAAGGATTTGTTTTGCAAAATTTAGATTTAGTCAAAAGGCTGCACTTAAGGACCTAGACGGCCACAGGTTCCCTACTCCTGCCAGGGATAGGAACTGCTGGGAGGGCCTGGTACATGCATTTGTGTGGCACTTGTTACATGGCTACTCTCTCATAAGCCATTCTGAATCCCTGTGTGTAGGGTCGATGGGTTCTGTTCTCCCTGATGGAGAGAGGGATGAGTATATGGGGCAGCCCCTTGGAAAATTAGCAAGCAAGCCAGGGCCAGAGTGCCCGATGTCCCTGCCTGAGGACCCACAGGAAGCCTCCGTGATCTCTGGTCCAACCTTTTGTTGTAGACAGACCACAGCGCAGCTCTGAGAAAGCTCCAGGAAGCTCAGCTTCTTTGTATTTGCAGTGTTCAACATGGGAGGAGGCTTGGAGTTTGTTGTGTCCATCTTTTCATCTTAGAGATGGGGAGAACGAGATCTGCAGAGATGTGTTTTCACAATGTTGATAGTTCTCTGGCCCCAGTTCGACAATAGAATATCTGATGAGAATTTTTAAAAGGGCATCATAGGAGAGAATAGCCCTTCAGGCACATGATTTGGCAAGATGAGGTGTCTTTCTGTAAAGGAAGAGATGCCCTTCTTCCAGGTGGCTACAGGTCCACGCTTTGGCCCGGGCTTGTGCATGGGCTCGATTTCAGCTCCTGACCACGGTTTTCAATCCACAAAGTACACACTCTGTGAAGTGGCCCTGCGTGGCTTTGCCAGTTCACTTAAAAGAGATCTGGATGGAAAACATTCCTGAGTGTGGAAGTAAGATTTCCATTAAGTGGGTGAGGTCTCCCCGTGTTTACTAATCGCCCTCATGTGGCACAGATCAATGAGACCTGAGGGATGATGGGTGGATCTATGTTTTCTTTTTTTATGGTTATGTGTGTGGTTCGTTAGGATGAAACAAGACCTGCATGTGTTGGTCTGATTGATGATTCATATCTTTAAAAGTGTAGTTAAGAAAAGAGACAATGAAAGTCTGGCGAGTGTCCAGTGAATTGAATGTGAAAAGGGAGGAAAAACTGCTTTATGTATAAAAAAAAAAGTATTCACATAAGACAGGTCTGGTTAGTTTGAAGAACTCTTTTCCAAGTTCGCTGTAATGTCAAAGAAGATTTCCTTTGGCAGCCAGAATTTGAATGGACAAAGCTGAGGTGATGTCCGTGCTGAACGCTTAAAGCTTATAACACACCTTTCCACCACATTTCTACAAATGCATTTTACTAATACGACTGTGCCATTGTGAATAATTCTTTGGTAGTGAAAATAGCCCTATCTTATAGTAATTGCATCCTTCTTATAAATACTCTTCAGATGGCCCAAAGTTTTCCCTTTGAATGAACTCGTTACCATCAGAATGTAAGGCATTATTGCTCGATATGGGTTTAATATCTCTTCTAGTAGCTTGGAGTTAGGACAGCACAGTAACTAAGGGTCCAGTCTTTGAGTCTGCTTTCACATTCCACTTAAGTCGCTTGGTAACTAGATGACTGTGGTTAAATTATCTAATCACTTTGTGTATCACTCTGCATCTGCAAAATGCTATGAAGCATAGGAGATATTTCACAGGGCTGTGAGTTGAATGTATTAAGTGAGCTAATCCATGTACATTGCTTAGGGCTGTGCCTAGAACATGGAACCCCTTAGTCAGTGTTGGCTGTTACTATTGCTGGACTGTTAAGGGCTATTTCTGTCTTATCCCTGGTTACCCTTGTGCTTTGCACAGAGCTTGGGGCATGAAGACAAACAACAAATGTTGTTGAATAAATTAATGGTCCCGTTTTTTCATAGCTCCAGTGCAGTGAACTGTTGTGAAGCCTTAGATTGCCATGGGTGTCGTATGCAATCAGGTCCCACGTGGGCTGGGCTCTTCAGTTTGGCGTCTTTATTGTGCCACATTTTGTTTAACTCTCTGAATAGGTTTGTTTTTATGTAAAGACAGTAATTTATAGGAGATATTGGTTCTTAGATTCTTAAAATAATGTATCAAATAATATATAGGAAAATAGAAGATGCAATTTTGTGTGACAGGAAGTGTTGAAGGGCCCAACTCAGAGGTTCTGGGTTCTAGTCCCAAGCCTATCAGAGATGATCTATCCCATCACCTGCTTACTCTTAACCCTTGAACGACAAAGGCTTTACCCTGCCTCACCTTCAAGGCCTTTTGTTGTGTTTTTTATTTTACGATACTAAGATTTTTGTTATTTTTGTTAATTCCTTTAATCCCCTGATATGGCTATTCCTTCATATTATTGATAGAGTGCAGATTCAGTTTCTCCAAATAGTGTTTCTTTATATTCTAGGGAAACTTGCTATTGAAAGGAATCCTTCCCAGAGTATTTCCTATAAATCAAGAATCTTTTCTAATACAAATAGTTATCATCTCATGTCTCTGCTTTGAAAATTGATATGTATTATTTTTCTTTTTTCTTTTTTTTTTTGAGATTTCATAACATTTATTGACAGGGTAAAGTCATCAAACCTTTGAAATCAGTTGTACGCTACACACCATATTTTTCTTAAGAAAAGAGGCACATTTGAAAATTTTCATGTAAAACTAACACCATTTGGGGAGTACCCACAGGCCCCACGTAGGGAACTAAATATTTTGAGTCTACGATTTTAAAATGCTGTCATGTTTCATTGCATCCAATCGTGTTTTGCTTCAATAGTTTTCTAGTTTTGAAACCTACTAAACTTAATTTTTAGGAGTTGGTTCAAAGGGTGCTCAAACTTCTGATTCGATTTGGCTTATAAGAAATAACAAATAAAGATTATTATTTAAAGCCACAGTCATTCGAGAAAGCTGGAAAGATGGCTTATCTCTTCCTGTGATCCCTATGACCTCTGGTTAATTTAATCATGGTCCTGTATCCAATGTTGAAGGCCTGCAAGAAGGTCTTGATTGACAAAATCTATTTCCTCTTCATACTCATTCAGGCCTCTTGGAAGCTAGGGGTTTCTGATTAAATTATGCTATTTTTATAACCTGCAGAAGAACCCATATGGTCAATTTCAAGTTGCCTTTCCTTCCAGTGTTTTTCCTAGATGTTTGTTTTGCTGAGGACAAACAGGACGCAAGTTGTGGGATTGTTCTCTGACCTTCTTGTATAAAAAGGTTTTAAGTGTTTTCTTTCTCAGCTGACCATTTTACAAGTTGCTTTTATTGATTGCAGGACACTTCAGTGCATTGTCTCATGTATTCTCCACAGCAGCTCAGTGTGGTAAGGACTGTTCTTAATCCCATTTTGCCTTTGCAAAAATAAGCCATTGAGGAACTAAATAATTTTCTACTGTCATAAAGCTAATAAGAGATTGAGTTGGGTCTGAAATTCATATTTATTTGTCTTCAAAATCCTTACCTTAGCTTTAATTAGGCCGCTTCATATGAAAACTTAGCTTGATAGAGAGCATGCTAAATATATAGTGTTTTAATATTGGAGATGGTTTATTAGTGTTTCCAGCATACGTATTGGTCAGGCTGTAAAATTTGCTTGGACATTTATTAAGAAAGAGATTGAGGCAAATTAATGACATCTTCTTTGAGTTTCTTTTTTGGCTTATCTTAGGAGGTGGCATTATGAGCTGAGGCAGGGAAGGACAGGAGAGAGCTGTATGGGCAGATTAAACAAACACTGTGCATGTTCTGCGTGTTGATCCCGGTGTCCAGCGCTTGGGCCATGGTCATTGTCATTTTCAGCCATGGTTCCCTGCTGAACAATCATCATGCAGGGCAGCAAAATCGAGAGAAAGCACCCAGTGTCACTGACACAGAGGACACTGCCCGCACAGGTGCTCAGTTCGGGCCACTGGCCTTACTCCTGCTACTGGTGATTCTGTTTCTTAGGAATTGTCCCTCCTTGTCACTGGGCCTTGGGGGTGAGGGTCTCTTGTCCTTCCTTGTCACTGGGCCTTGAGGGTCTCCTTTGGACTATCCTAACTGAAGCCCTTAACTTTAAATTTGGAGAAGAGTTGAAGTGTTGCTTTCTTCCTCCTCAGAATTCTTTTAGGCTCTTTATACAATTCGGTCCACTTTCTTTGTGGTGCCCGAGTTTACACGTGAGCACTTTCTAATCCTGAGAAAATGGCTTGCTACTCAATCAACATTTCAACATCTAACTAAGATGATGCTTTTGCAGCACCCCCCAAAATTAATTTGTTTAAAATAAACAGTTAAGGGAAAAACCCTCTATCCCATCATATGCCTGAACTATACCATAATTGTACAGTGGTAAATTTTAGAATGCCAGCATGCTCAGGCTTCTAGCAAGTACAGAAAAGGGCTAGTAAGCTAAACACAAAGGCTGATTCTTGATGTGAGTCTTGGAGGAAAAGTACAACTTAGCTGGCTAAACAAAGGTAGAAAAAGTTTTCAAGTAAGAGCACAGGATGAACAAAAAAGGAAGCATGAGTTGACAGTTTGTAAAATGAAAGCAACATAGATAAATATCACTGAAGCAAAAAGTATGAGAGAAAGAGTGGAGAGGATGAGTTTGAACACAATGCAGTTTGTTTTAGGCAATGTGGCACCTTAAAGTGTTTTAAATGGAACAGTGATATTTTCCACATAGATGAGTCTAGTTGCAATATAAAAGAATGATTTTAGCCCCAGTAGCTAGAGGGCAAGCAAGGCCACCAGTGAGGTGGTATTATTAACATAGCACAAGTGTGAAATGAGAAGGGTCCACCCCGGGTAATGGTAGTAGAGATGCAGTGAAGTTTTCAAGTATATAGAAGGACAGATTGACAGGCCTTAATGTTTGCTGGTGATGTTTGAAGGGGAGAAAATAATTGACAAATATTTATTGATCATGCACTTTGTGCTAGGTACTTTAAAGGTCTTGTGGTATAGAACTTGGGCATTGTAAACATCTACAGAATGACTAGAAGGTCTCTTCTTGAGAATTAGTTATCTATTGCTACATTAGAAATTGCCCCCAAACTTAGAGGCTGAAAATGATGTTTATCCTCTCATACATATGTGGATCATGAATCCAGGGGTGGTTGAAAGGAGGCGGGTCTCTAACTCAAGGTTTCTTGAGAGGTTGCAGCCAAGCTGTTGGCTGGAGCTGCAGTCATCTCAAAACTTAGCCTGGGTCTGAAGAATCTGATTCCAAGGTTGGTATAGGTCCCTTGTGACAGGGGCCTTGCCACAGAAGATGGCAACTGGTTCTTCCCCATGGAAGCTGTCCCTTGTGACAGGGGCCTTGCCACAGAAGATGGCAACTGGTTCTTCCCCATGGAAGCTGTCCAAGAGATGTGGGAAAGAGCAAGTAAGTTGAAAATTACAATCTTTTAAAAACTTGATCTTGGAAATGACATCCCATCACTTCTGTTGTATTCTCTGTTTTAGAAGAAGCCCACAAGTGCACCTTAAATTCGGATGGGGATTACATGATGGCACAAATGCCAAGAGATAAAAATCCCTGGGGACCTTCTCAGAGGCTTCCTACTATAGCTTTAATAGTTAATGAAAATTAACTATTCCACATTAATGAAAACCAGGAATACAATTGAAAGAGTAGATTTTAAGGGGTTAGTGAAGAGTCTTGCTTTAGACGGAAACTGTTGTCCATTCAAGTGGGTTTGTACAGTAGCATTAGTACTGGGGACGTAGATTGGACAGTGGTCATTATTTTATAGGTTGCATGTGAAACTGTTGAAGTGATGACCACTTTGCCTCCTTCAGGTCCTTGCTCAGAGGTCACCCTTTCACATTATATCTTGATCAATCTGTTAAAAATTTTGACACTCTTTCTTTACTCTTAATACTCCAACCTCACTTTGACTTATGCACAGCTCATACTATCCTCTGTGATGCCAACGCCTTACTTAAATATTGTGCCTTGTCTGCTCCCCCACCAGAATGTGAGCTCCATAATATCAGAGTTCTTTCTTCATACACTGAGGTACCCTTAGTGCTGGTAGAATACTTGATGTATAGTTGACACTCAATAATTACAGAAAGAAGGAAAAATTTCCAAAAGTAGTACACCCAAGCCAAAAGAGGAAGCAGCCCAAGTGTACACTGATGAATGGATAAACCTAATATGGTACTTCCATGCAGTGGCATGTCATTCAGCCTTAAAAAGTAAGGAAATTCTGATGCAGCCTACCACGTGGATGGACCTTGAGGACATTATGCAGAATGAAATAAACCAGTCAGGAAAAAACAGATGCTGTGTTATTCCACTTATTTGAGGTACCTCCAGTCATCAAGTTTAGAGAAATAGTATGGAATAGTGATTGCCAGGGGCTAGGGAGGATAGGAAGGGGTTATCATTTAATGGGCACAGAGTTTCAGCTGGGAAAGAGGAAGCTGAGATGGATGGTTACGATGGTGCCCTGGCAATGTAAATGTAGTTAACACCACAGAATTGTATGCTCAAAAATGGCGAGACCTGTACATTTTATGTTACATGTATTTTACTACAAAAACAATTTCCAAAGGTTGTGGAGATACTAATTCAGGCAAGGACCAGGAAATACTGGATTTTCCAAAACAGAGACCACCAGAGATCTTGTTGAGAGTAGTCTCAGTAGAACATCCTGAGTCAAGGCTACATAGCTGTGGATTGAAGATTGATTCAGAGATGAGGGGTATGCTCACTAAGGGCCCCTTCTTTGTAAAGGAGATCTAAGGAGCACTGGTAGTGGTTGTTTCTTTTGTGTGTGTTCTAATGACACTCTATGCACGAGTGGGGAGGCCACTTGGACATATAGCTATTGAGTCACAAATGAACAATAACACAAAGGGTGGATTGAAGGAGGTGAAGAAAGACACGGAACCTTTTGTGTCCACTCATATGTAAGAGCAACGTCTGAAACTTTCCAAATAGCCATAGGCATGGTACATGGGGAGATTTAGAGCAAACATTACATTGGCTTGGGCCAGCCTCCACAGTCTTTGTTCATCATGAAAGTGTTGAACATTATCATAGCATATTGTATTTCAGAGACTCTGAATTTGAGTATTTTACTGTAGCAATTATGTTGTATGCGAAGTACCCAGGCATTGTGAATGAG
Source organism: Otolemur garnettii (assembly GCF_000181295.1). Taxonomy (NCBI): domain Eukaryota; kingdom Metazoa; phylum Chordata; class Mammalia; order Primates; family Galagidae; genus Otolemur; species Otolemur garnettii. The sequence continues at coordinate 6,932,298 of NW_003852444.1, forward strand.
GCAGGATTTAAAGCGACCCATGGTTATGCACTGGAGCTTTATCACACCGATTCTGCAATGTGGGCAAACTTGATTTAATAAACCTTTATTGAAAACCTATAAGTGCCCATGGTAAGAAAGGCATACAATATGTGTATTGATGAATCCATATTGAAAAGTGATTATATATTCTGTTGTGAAACTAGATCACTATTTGTTCTACTAGCTAGTATTTGTGTAGATGGGATTAGCATAGCAATTGCCACATAGGCAAATAAATCCATATTACAGATGACGGAATTGTAGCTTTTCTTGAGAACTATGAGTAGATTTTAAAGTTTTATTGGAAGGTGGAAACATTTCCTAAGATGTAAAAGAGTCAATATGAATTAAAGATTGTCAAATAAACATGCATAAAATCACTTAAAGTTACATGGTCCTATTAGAGCATGCGCTGTTAGTCACAGGGAAGTCCTGATCAGGGAAGGTATAAGCTAGCGATAGGAGGGGGGATTTTATTTGTGGACCAGCAACTATGGGGTTAATTTCAGCAGTTTCTTGGAGGTCAAGTGGGCCAGGCTCCAAACAGAAGGTCTGTGGTTACATTTATTCAGTGGTGAGCCCAGATCGAGGAAGCTGAGAAATCAAACATTATGGGGAGCAACTAATTCTAGAAATCAAGGTCAGGAAAGGACAAGAATGCAAAGAGAAATGTAAGTCAGGATAACGGCATTGCTGTCAGAATGCAGTTGTGGGAGGCCCGATTTAAGGAGGGTTTGCTCCATGATTTTCCTTTAGAGTTGGAGGTTTCCTAGGTATTGTGGTATTAGGGCAGAGAATGATGATAACGATGATGGTGATGACCATTGTACTGGTGACAAAAGCTGCCATCTGTTGGTTTTGTTCTATGTGGCAAGTACCGTTACTTCAACAAACATTTTTAGAACCTAGTATGTGCCTATGTGCCAGGGAAAACAATAGTAAATCATATAGATGAAGTTTCTATGAAGCTTATATTTAAGTGAAGGGAGAAAAAAGATAAATAACCAAAGGTGAATATATAGTAAGTTGGATGATGATGAGCTCTTTGGAAAACAGAAGCAGCAGAGTGACCCAAGATGTCTGGGAAAGGGAGAAATACTTCATGCAGGATGCTGAGAAAGACCTGGCATTTTGAACATAGATACAATGTTAGTATGGGACAAGCCAGGCAAGTTTGGGGAAAGTTTTGAACAGAGCAAAGAGCAGGTGTAAAGGCCCTGTGGTAGAAAATTGCATGGTAAGTGTAAAAGGCAGTAAGGGGACCATGTAGCTGGATCATATAGCACCTTGCTTGTAGCCTTCCTGTGGGCTTTGCCCTTTAATGTAGCAAAGTGGGATGCCTTTAGAGGCTACTCTGAGCATCCTGGAATTTCAGCTATTTTATCCTCACTACAATGGTATGAGGCAGGTAATATTATTATCTACTTTTTTGCTTTAATGAGGAAGCTGAGACATTAGAGAGCTAAAGTGACTTGCCCAAAATTAGCTCTGGAGTTTTGGAATGAGGATCTTAACCCTTGCAGTCCAACTTTTGGTTATATAGGAGGGTGACATGGACATTTGGGGGCCTGTGAGCTCCATAATATCAGAGTTCTGGGTGTGTTCACTGTTTTGATTGTGGGGATGGCATCGTGCATGTATACATATGTTAAATCACATCAGCTTATTGTATGTCAATTATTATACCTTAGTCAAGTTATAAAAAAGGCAGGGTGCAGTGGCTCACACCTATGATCCTGCATTCTGGGAGGTCAAGGTGGATGGATTGCTTGAGCTTGGGAGTTCAAGACCAGCATGAGCAAGAGTGAGACCCTGTCTCTACTTAAAAAATAGAAAAACTAGCTGGGCATGGTGGTGCATGCCTGTAGTCCCAGATACTCAGGAGGCTGAGGCAAGAGGATTGCTCAAGCACAAGAGTTTGAGGTTGCTGTGAGCTATGACACCATGACATTCTATCCAGGGTGACAGGGTGAGAATCTTCTAAAAAAAAGTTGTAAAAATATTTTTTAAAAATGTGAGGAAGGCCTTGATGGATTTTGAAGCAGAGCATTCTTATTTGCAAAGGATGAATTGGAGATCAGTTAGAGAACTATCACAAAGATTCAGGGAAAATTATAAGGAACCAAAGCAAGGTAGTGAAGAAGGAAAGAGGAAAGGACCTTTGCTGAACAGTTGATATGATCTTGAGGATGATTAGAATGAGGTGTGAGAGAATCAAGGAATTGCAGATGATTGCCAAGTTAGGCTTGGTCAGCAGTGAACTGCGGTGCCATTTTCCACAAGATGAAATTCTGGAGGAGCAGCAGGTTCTGGGAAAGGTGATGACAGATGTTGATAGATCAAAACTAGGACACCTTTGGGGGTATCCAGGACCAGAGGTAGTTTAAGTTAGACTTCTGGTTTAAAGATAGAGATGTGGGAGTTATAGTGTTGGAGGAAGGTGAAACTATAGGCAGGATAACGTGACCCAGAGATGAGAAGAGGGGAAGGATAAAACTCTGGAGAGCACCAATATTTAAAATAAGACGTAGAGAAAAAAATGGCTTACATTTTCCTTATAGCTTCTTTCATGTTCATGGAAAACACTGCTCATTGTTTATAACACTCTTCCCTTTAGAAGTTTCTAGGCACAGTGTTTGTAAAAACCACTGCATTTGATCATTGTCAATAAGCAAATTGAATGTTCTTTTCCATCTTTGTTAAGAAGTGAATATGAATGTAAAACCATTAAGGAGACTAAGGAGTGTTTGAAAAAATTTGCAGAGGCCCAGGAGGTAATCATGTCTTTGAGGTCAAGAAAATTTTAAGAAAAAGGAAATAGTCAATATAGACCTGAATAGTAGAAGAACTGAGACATAGCCAGATTAGCAATGAGAAGGTTGATAATGACCCTGCAGAGAGAAATTTCTGTGGCACAAGAGGGCAGAGGCTGGATTATAGTGGGTCAAGCTATACAAGTGAGGATTGTTCTTCCTAGAAGCTCAGCAAGTTGCTTCCAAGGAAGCAAGGAAGTAGGCATTTTATTGGAAATAGACTGTATTGTTTCTGTAAATTTCTCCCCAAACAGGGAGTTATATTAGTTTTTATAGATTGTCACATTTATTTCTTAAATGAGGGAAGATCTTTGAAATCTCTTTGGTAAGAGACTTTTGAGCACAAAACAGATGCCTTTATTTCTTGAAAATATAATGACCTGAAGTCTGGGATAAGACTACCTGAGCGCTGAAGCCATCTAGGACATTTCCCATAGAATTCCATCAGCCTGTGCCATCTTGCGATAAAAGGAGGAGCTCATGATACAAGGAAAAGCAAGAAGACTAAGTATTCTATAAAGGATGCTTCTTTATCCTGAGATTGTCTTTTCTTCTTTTTTTGACATCTTTATTTTTTATTATTAAATGGTACTTCTTCTTTTAAATACTTCACTTAGTAAAATAAAAAGTTGGCTCTACAATTCACTATGTTTTTTTCTTAATGCTTTGTATATAAGTGGAAACCTTTTTTTTTTTTTTTGCTTTAAAAAATTTTTTTTTCATCTTCTTTGGGTCAGAATTAATTTGGACAAAAAGAAATAATCAGAACAATGAGATTATTGTTAGTTCTTGAGAGCTATGGTCAGATGGCCTAACCCCTAAGAACTTCAAAGAGAAGGACATGAGATTACCCTGATAATCTCAGGGAAAAGATTATTCTTCCTGAAATTAGACTTCAAAATCAATCATAATAAAGAGTTATATAAAGTCACCATTAAGTTATAGAATGGCTCTCCTGTCAGCCGAATCAACTTTCATGTGATTAAAAATATTAATACATCTATTGAATTAATGTGTTGACAGCATTATTAAGGTTGGTTAACCATGAGAACATGGAGAAACCCATGGGAACATGGCAAAAGCCCAGGGGAAGAGCTGATGGCTTCTATCTGAACACTGGTGAGAAGGAGAGAACCTTGGCCAATGGAGGCCTTCAAATTGTTGGGTTCCACTGGCAGAGACCAGGTAGACTCACTGTGCTGGGGAAGCCAGTTATGTGAGCCTGATGTGAACTCTCACATTTGCTGCATCCAAATCTCCATATCCTTCCACACTTACTCTTTTTATTTGGCTTCTCAAGTAGGAGGAGAATGCAGTAGTGCTGGGGTAAAATATTGCTTCCCATGTGGACTGAAGATGTTAGTCCCTGTGTGCATTATTTCTCAACAGAAGTTAATAAACTGGCATTGTGGATTTAGGAGATAAATTCTGCAGACAAAGTCCACTTTTTGAGCCTCTGGGGTTGAGGGCTGATTGAGACTGTTGTGCCTTCAGCCAGGAGGACTCTGAGCCAGTGGCTTTTCCCAGGTGAGGACAAACTTTCGTCCCCACTGTTTTAGATCACATTGTGACTTGCTATAATTTTCCTATGAAGTTCCTTCCAAAATTACCCTTTTAAAGGAAATGCCGAACTAATAGTATGTTTATTGAGCAGGAATTCTGCAGAAAATTGTGTTTAAAGATAACTTTTGCTTGCTATTTTTCACTAGGAAGGTTTTAGTCAATTGAACTTCTTCCCTTCACTTCTTTGTTTTTTAAAGGTCTTTTTTTTTTTTTTTTTTTGGCTGGAGCTGGGTTTGAACCCTCCACCTCCAGCATATGGAGCCAACGCCCTACTCCTTTGAGCCACAGGCGCCACCCCACTTCTTTGTTTTTTATTCCAAACTTTCATTAACTTTTTCATTTATTTGATTTTGTTCACAGGATTGTAGATAGTCCTGTGATGATAGTTTCCAAGACTGTTCCACTTTCTTGGTCTTTTATTCTACTCTGATGGATTACTTGTCTTTTAGATCTTGAAAGAAGTTGTAGAGAAGGCCTTAGTTGGAGCAAGATAGTTTCCTAGATCGTTAACTATGACCACAAACAAAATAGTCTGTTTTAATCATCCACTATTAAAAATTCCATGGAGTTTTCCCCATGGGTTTGCAAATAATTTTATTCCTCAAGACTCAAAGTTGCTAATGTGACAGTGAGCATCTGGGAGAAAAAAAGTTTTTAAAAAATTGATCATTTAAATGTTTGAGGTATAGTTCAGAAAGTTCACAAATCTGTAAACATTCTAACTTTAGCCATTTGATTTTCCCCCCTATTTATTTCATCTGCTCATTTGTCATTACATAAATAGAGCCCTACAGAGAGGAGAAAAATACGTCTTTGTCCAAATATTTCTCTCTTTTGCACTTGATCAGAATGTCCTCTGTGCTTGACCATGGGTGGTAAAAGGATGGATAGGAGAGGCTTTGCAGAAGAGCAGTGGGATTAAATTGGGGCTCTGTGCTTGTTGCCTCATTGAGTGGTTTGACTCAAAGACTTCTCTTTTTGATGATACTTTTTGTTGTTGTGTATGAGGTATTTAGAAATGAAAAGAGGATGAACTATTTACTTGTTGAATGTCTGTTCTTCTAGATGGGGTCACAGTCCTCATGTTCCCCATTGACATAGGAAAGGTTGGCTGGTAATTTCTGTTCCCCTTTCTTCTTTTTGTGTGACTTTAGACACCTGATTCTTAATGTCATCTCTGTTAGGGAAAAAAGTCCTGTTTCCATGGAAATGGCATTAGGAAGTGACTTTGGGGGCTAAAAATCTTTTTCTTATGAGAAAAAATTTTGTTTTCCTTTGCAGATCTTGAAAACAACAGCATCTTTCACATACAATATGCATAAATGATGCTCTGATAAATAATAAGATACATATAAGAACTATTTTATCAGAGTTTAGTCATCAAATCTACAAGAACAAAGAAGTAAGGTCATTTAGGAATGAGGACTAGATTTCCACTCGATTCCCAGGAAATCACAAAAGCTTTGTCAGTATGCTTAAGATAAGACTCTTCTGAGGAAAATAAAACAGAAGAAGTGATGTATCATAAACATTTTTAATAAATCCGTATGATCAATATTAGAGATCAATGGCAAAATAGCTAAGGATTCTTGAACCCTAAAACATATTTTTAAAAGATACAAAGTTTTAGGATTTCTTACTATTGTTAGCTCACTTTTTCATAAGTAAGTGTTGTTGATGATTTTGCCTCATATGAGAATCCTTGATAAATGTGTGGAAAAACTCATCATACCTAAAGAATAAATTTCATTGACCATAGAATATGTGGTACATCAAATTAGAATCTCCATTTTGCTCAAATTTTGCAACTAACATCATGATTCAGTTCCATTGTATTGTGGTTAATGTAATTTCAGACTGACAGGGTTGCTTTTGGTAACCAGAGAATTATCTTCCCTGATTTACTGTCTAAGAACAGTGACCATAAGAAAAATGCATATTTTGAGAATCAGAATGAAGGAGGAAAGAATAGAGAGTGGAGAGACCAGTGAGGAGGCATTTGTAATAATCTCTGTGAATATAGCCTAGATTGGCCTGGAGGGCGATGTAGTGAGTGGAGAGCTTCCACAACTAGTGTAGAGGGTGGAGAAGATGTAGTGAATGGAGAGCTTCCACAATTAGGGTAGAGGGCAGAGTTGATATAGTGAGTGGAGAGCTTCCACACCCAGGGTAGAGGGCGAAGGAGTGTTAGTGAGTAGAGAGCTTCCACACCTAGTGTAGAGGGCAGAGTTGATTTAGTGAGTGGAGAGTTTCCATAACTAGGGTGGAGGGCGGAGGAGGTGTAGTGAGTGGAGAGCTTCCACACCTAGGATAGAGGGCAGAGTTGATGTGGTGAATGGAGAGCTTTCATACCTAGGGTAGAGGGTAGAGTTGATATAGTGAGTGGACAGTTTCCACAACTAGGGTAGAGGGCGGAGGAGGTATAATGAGTGGAGAGCTTCCACACCTAGGGTAGAGGGCAGAATTGATGCAGTGAGTGGAGAGCTTCCACACCTAGGGTAGAGGGTGGAGGTGATATAGTGAATGGAGAGCTTTCACACCTAGGGTAGAGGATAGAGGAGATGTAGTGAGTGGAGAGCTTTCACACCTAGGGTAAAGAGAGAAGCAACTGGATCCAGTGGTGACTAGTTGGGAGATTGAGCATGATAAAATCCTCAGGGAGGACTCCCAGCAACTGAGGTGATAGGAATATTAAACTGAGATGGAGGAACTGCAGTTAGGGGCATTGGTAGCTATGAAGGATCTTCAATGTGAGATACAAAGTGAGTAGGGGAAGATATGAGTGGGGCCCAAAAGAAACTCTTGGTCCACAGATAAGGAATGTTAAAACAGTCTCACGTTTGGTGAGGTTTGAGAATTATACTTAATAACTAATTTTAGATACTGTTCTATATGGCAGCCATAAAAATAAGAGCTTATGTACCTGATAATATCCAAAAAGAAATCAGGTTGGGTCTCATAAAAAGGTCATTCAGTAGACCTAAAAAAGGAGAGTTAGGCTCAAAGAGAGATCTAAAACTTTCCATTTTGTTCTCTTTTGGCTTAATTTACATGGACATTTGTGCTTGAAAGGGAAATATAGGCTATTTTCAGAAGCCAGGAAACAGAGGCATAGGAAGAGAAAGTAAAGTCAGATTAGTTTACCACCACTTTTGGTTTTTGAGGTTAATTAAATCTATTTATGTTTTATAATAAGAAAAATATCACAAAAGGTTTTTTTAAAGTATACACAATTATTTTTTAAATTATTTGAAATAGAAATATGTTCATTAGATTCTTTTGTTCAAATTGAGAAGTTTCCCAGCAAGCTCCAAGGCTTTAATACCATCTTGTGATGTCTCCAGGTCACCTCAGGGACGTAGAGATGCCATACGGAAGGGAGAATGTTAGAGGCAGGACAATTTAATGAATTGGGGTAAGATTGATTGGACTGTAGAAAATTGGTTATTCTGAGCATTTGTCAAGGTGGTCCCAGGCGTACTTCTGTCCAGAAGGATGTATTCAAATGGCTTGAGCTGTGTACTTCTTAAACTGCAAAAGCAGGAAGGCCAATGAGTCCCCAGTTTACCGCCTCTCCTCGAGGCTGAGTATCCTTAATACTCAGAATGGAGGGAAGAGAAAAGATCGGGAGCAGGTGTGAAAGAGAAAGCACAGGCTTTGGGAGGGAGTGGCATTAAGGGTGGAAAGCAGACAATATGCACAGAATACCTGGGCTGAGCTCCGGCAGGAATCCTCTTCATGCCTGCTCACCCCCTCCATCCCCTTCTTAGCTCTATAGATAGCTTTGCCCTTTTCCACTCTGACTTTCCTCCATCACGGGCTGCTCCTTTTTAGTCTCTTTTCCTGGAACAATCTTTCCCTCCCAACTGGTAATTGTTGGAGCACCCCAGGGTGCAGTATGAGTGTGCTGCTTCCGTTTCTCTCCATTGGCAGCTCCCCACTAGGATCTCATCTGGCTCCGTAACCTTCAACACATTTGTATTCTGAGGATGCTCAGATGCGTATCTCTAGTCCTTACCTGTCTCCTGAGCTCCACACCTCCTACCTGACACCTTTGCTTGGATGTCTTGTAGGCATATTAAATTTAATTTGTCCAAAACCAAATGTTTCATTTCTATATCCCCAACGCTTGGCCTCCTTCAGTGTCTCCATGTTAGCAAATGTCCCAATGTTTGTCCTGAAACCTCATCCATGGCTTTTCTTTTTTACTAATAATCTACCATTAGTCCATTACCAATAATCATTCCATTATCAAGTTGCTCTGCTTTCAAGATGTATCTTGAATCTTACCACTCCTTACCACAATCACATTTGCCACTTGAATCCACATCACCACTTTTTGCACTATTGCAATAGTTCACTACATGATTTCCCATATTATATTCCTCCTCTCCACACACATTCAGCCATATTCTCTACACTCCAGCTGATGTGACCCTTAAAAAAACATGAATATGTTCATGTCACTTTCTGGCTCAAAAACTTGTAATGCAGTGGTTCTCAATCTTCCTAATGCTGAGACCCTTTAATACAGTTCCTCATGTGGTGACCCCCAACCATAAAATTATTTTTGTTGCTACTTCATAACTGTCATTTTGCTACCATTGTGAATCGTAATGTAAACATCTGATATACAGGATGTATTTAGGTGACCCTTATGAAAGGGGGTTGAACAACCCACAAGCTGAGGACCGTTGTTCTAATGGTTTCTTTTTGAACTTAGAAAACCATCATGGTCAATAAAGGTCTGTATGTTCTGGCCCCAGCTGCCTCTCCAGCCTCACCTCCTGCCATGCTCTCCCTCTCTCACTGAGGTCCAACCTCATTGTCTTCCAGTCTCTTACTGAACACGCCAAAGTCCACACGTGGACTTTGCACTCCACACGTGGACTTTGCACTCCACACGTGGACTTTGCACTCCACGTTACCTTTGTCTGGGTCTCTCTTCTACCAGTCAATTGGCCCTCCCTCTCTCATTTCATTCAGAAGCCTTCTCAGACATCACCTCTTCTGAGAGGATGTCGTAACACCTTATCAAAAACAGCATCCTTTACTGCCCTCTTGCTCTTGTTCTTTGTCAGTTGTATCAAGGACATGACAGGTTTAGTGGGGTTATTCAGCAACAGCCAGATTATGGAGGCCCGACAGGCTGTGGTAAAGAGTCTGGACTTAAGCATAGGGAAACATTAAATGGTTCTAAGCAGGAAAGTTAGGTGCCCAGATTTACATTTTTAAACAGTATACTGGTGACCCTGTAGAGGATGGGCTGGAAAGCAAGGAAGTGGAGGGCAGGGAGACTAGGAAGGTCTTGCAATCACCAAGTAAGGTGCAGTGGTGCCTGATATAGGGCAGTGGATAGATTGTATTGGTTTGAAGTGGAACCAACAGAACTCAGCAACTGAGAGAAAGAGGGAGGTATACAGATGTTGAGGCTGACTCCCAGGTCCCTGCGTTAGAAAGGCAAGTAAAAGCTGATGTCATTTAGAAGAGTCAATTACTCAATAATCTTGCAGAATTTTATTCTATAGGTAGATTCATTACTGGTATGCACATACAAAGCTTTATTTATAAATATAATCATTGTAGGATTGTTTGTAGCAGGATTAGAAACAATATAGTGTGGGGTGTTGCCCAACCCTGTGTCTACCATTCACAAGAATATGATATAAAAGGCTCACTGAATTTGTGCAACTGATAGATAAATTACTGAACGATGATAGCATGCCCAAAGGGTAGAATAATACAGCAGTTAAAAAGCAGAATATGAATTTTTATGGATTGATCATGATTGCTAAGACATTGTTAAGCAAAAAAATAAGTAGGCTATTATTTGTGTTACATAAATCTATTTGTACATATACACATATTTATGCTTATAAATGTGTAACAGAGTTCTGAAAAGATAAATAAAATATTGTAACGGGCTACTTCTAGACTGGAGGTTGGAAGACTGTAGTAGTAGGGAAACTTTTCATACTGTCTGATTACCTTAGTCTGCATTTTTAACTCTTAAAATAATAATACTTTAGTAAGTCACTGAGACCAGATAATGCAGCAACAGGTAAGTGATTAGGCAAATAGGGATAAAGTAAATGTGATACTAGTTATAACCACCTTTCCTTATAAACGCTTCTGAAACTATAAAAATTTAAACTATAATAATAAATTCCAGGGCAGAATTAAATATGAAGGTTATAAATGTGGGATTTGAAAGTCTTACTAAACAGAGGACAAACAATTTGTAATCAAACTTTTAAACACAAAATAATAATGTGAATATAATTAATTGCCCTTAGGGATAAATGTATACATACAGGATTGAGATTTAGGAGAACAAAAAAGAGCTGCCTTTAGAAATACCTTTCCAGAATTAAATACCTAATCATTTTTACCAAAAATTCTACTTTGCAAATTATTCTAAGAACTCATGGTGAGAGTTCTTATAAGAGTTCACACTTATAAGAATAAGTGTGAAAAGCCTTATATGATGACTAAAAATGATGACTTTTAGATTGTATTTCCTGTTGTGAGATCAGTTGCTTACAAAGTGTGGGGGCTCAGCATCCCGTAGGCAGGCTTTACAGCTGTGGGTGTGTAACTTGGGGGACTTGCTCTGTTCACCAGGGCATGGGAGAAACCTCTGCAAAATGAATACACAGTGTAAGCAAGAAGAATAAAGTGAGACAGGACCAGAATATTAGATCCAGTCTGCCATTCTGGGCTTCTTTAGATTCTTATCCTCTGAAAAGACAGTCCTCATGCTTATTGGAGATGAGGCAGACTTCACCAATCCTCACTTATCTGTGCAGCCACAAAAATCCTTCTGGCTGAGTCTACCCCCCCCCAGCTTGCTTGGATTCTAGGTGAGCTTTGAATTGGAATTATTTTGTGGTCGCAGTAATGAAATTCACTATCGGCATCTCGTGGATGCCAGAAAAACTTTAAAGTAAGTCTTGAGTCAAAGGGATGACAAAGTGAAGGCACATTCTGGTTAGAGGATGCTTTTTCCTTCTCTCGCCCTCCCTATCTGGAGTAAACCAGGAACTCAAGCTATTGAAAGAATAATACGTACATATCTCTGTGATGAGCAAGCTCCCCAGAGATGCTGATAGAAATAACATTTGAGAACCAAGGTGCCGAGGAGAGATACTGCCTTCCCAGCCAGCCTCAGATGAATCCTGTCAAGGCCTCACTTTCTAGTTCTTTCTTCAGTATCATTTGGCTGGGGGGGCCTATGGAGGAGTGGGGCTGCAAACTCTGCTTAGAAAATGATAGATTCGTGTTCTGGGGGGAAATGGAGACAGACAGACTACTCTTAAACTCTTTGACCTATTGGCCAAATGCAGCAAGGCTCACTGAGAAAATCATCTGATTTTAAGAGGTATTCCTTAAAAAGTTGAGACAGTAGTGACTAATTCTTGGCTGCTGTGAAGATTCCTGCTCTAGGAGTTCTTGAGGGGAAGAGCAGCTTGCTCCCTGTGTGGCCCGGGGCAGCTGTGATTCCACTGAGGGATCCTGGTGGCACCCACTTTTATAGCCTGCAGGGAATAGCTGCATTTCAGGACACATTTGGAGTGGAAATCCGTTTTAGACCCTGTTTCAATTCCAGAGCTGTTTATTAAAGGTGGTTATGAGATACAGAAAACATAGTTCTCTAAGATTTTAAAATATTGCATGCCAAGACCTAGAATCTTCTGGTGACCAAAGTATTGATGGAGTAAAAGACGATGCCCTTTGTAGATTTTATACAGAAACCCATTCTGTTGAAAAATCTAGTCTTATTTTGTTGGCCACAAGTTCCCCCAACAAAAAGATTTTGGATAATGTCAGGCAGCCTTTGATGGCAGTCCAGTTCCTCTCTCTGGGAGTCATTTGGGCCCAGATAGGGACTCTCTTTTCCTTTGTTGTTCTGGTCTGCAAGAACTGCTCATATCATCCTGGAGACCATTGTTCTTGCCTTAAACATTGCCAGTCTGCTAGAACTATGATTTTTCCTCTTTTCTACAGTCTTCTCTGCACTCCTGGATCCTCTCCTCTCCTCTCCTCTCCTCTCCTCTTTTTTCCTTTCTCCTTCCCTCCCCTCCCTTCCCCTCCTCTCCTTTCCTCTCCTCTCCTCCTATCCTGTCCCTCCCCTCCCCTCCTCTCCTCTCCCCTCCCCTCCTCTCTTCTCTTCTTTTGAAACAGAGTCTCACTATGTCACCCTTGGTAGAGTGCCGTGGCATCATCATAGCTCACAGCACCTCGAGCTCATGGGCTTAAGTGATTCTCTTGCCTCAGCCTCCCAAGTAGCTGGGACTACAGGTGCCCGCCACAACATCTGACTATTTTTGATTGTGGTTGTCATTGTTTAGCTGGCCCAGACTGAGTTCAAACCCACCAGCCTCAGTGTCTGTGGCCGGTGCTATAACCACTGTGCTATGGGCCCGGAGCCGACTCCTGGATTTTCAGAGGACTTCTCCTCCTTATGGGCCAGGGAATTGCCACCTGCAGTGAGTCTAGTGTTCTTTTGAGACAGTGATGGTAAGTTTGGAGCCCTGTGGCTGGAGTTCATGTGTCCTGAGGAGGAATGACTTGTGTGGACCCAACTCAGAGGAAAGCCTTTGGCGTCACCCCTCCCTGTTGGAGTACTGCACTTCCCCCCCCCCCCCCCCACCGGCCACACTCCCTCTCTCAGCGTCCCCTGCCAGCACACATCTCCCCTCCTGGCTGGGTGGTCCTCCCTTCCCCAAGGGGCCAGACTTTGTGTTAGAATTCCCACCCCATATTTTGTTCTCTTATAATTTAGGGCAAGTTATGGAACCTTCCTCAACTTCATCATCCTCATCCGTGAAGCTGATCTAATCATAATAATAATATCACCTGGGGTTTGCTTTTTAAAAGACAAAAAGTGCTCGTTTACTGTCTGCGAGAAAGTAGACGCTGCCTTCCTCATCGCTGTCATCCTCAGGAGGCCAGGAACCAGCCAGCCAGTCGGGTCAGTCGTCTGAATTCTCTTGAGAGGCTGTGAGTGGGCAGCACGATGTGGGTGAGTCACCACTCCCCACTGTCGGTGGGGTGGCCCTCTCAGCGCATTCTGAGAAAGCAGCCTCAGAGGAGCACCCATCTTGTCCTGGTAGAAGAGAACAAGGCTGATGACATCACCTTCCACTGGTGGATTCCAAGGGGGAGTTTCAATCTATCAGAGGTGTCGCATGTGGAAACAGTGTAATGATTGTGTGCTGAGATAGTTGTCAGCCAGGAATAGCCACGAGACCACAGGCTTCACGTGAGGAAGCTCCATGAGAGGGTGAAGCGTGAGCCCCTTGTGAGGAAGGGCTTCCTATTTTTCTTCATGCCTCACTCCTCGCTCCACATAATATTCTTTTTTTTAAATTAGTTTTTATGGCAATATAGCTTAATATTTCTAAATATCTAAGTAAAATATTAGAAATTAAAATAATAAATCAAAAACATTTCCATTGAGTGTGTTTCTGAGTGGGGTCTACGCTCAGTAGTAAATGAACAAATAGAAATGCCTTTCAGCCCTGTGAAAAGTTCGGAAGTGTCTTATAAAATACTGATGTCACCGAAAACATGCTGTTCTACTCTTTGATTTTATTTCATTTTCCATTTTTCTGAGAACTGTTTCCTGTAGCCAAGATGCCAACCACTCATTTTAAAAAGACTTCTAGTTTCTTCTAAGCCACATAAAGAAAAGAAAATAGTTTTCCTTCTCCGCCTTGAGAGACAGGAAAAGGCACATCTGAGCTGTTTCTTCTCCTGATGGAATAAGGGCTTCCCACATCCCAGAAGCTCTGCACCACCACTCTGAAGAAAGTCACCTTGGTGGCATTTTCCTCTGTACAGGGCAAAACTTCTTCATGCAGTTAGCTCACATTCGCAAGGATTATTGGCCACCTCCAACATGCTCATCATTCTGTAGCCCCAAATAGGGCACAATCTCTGTTTCCAGGTATTCCAATCCAGTAGGAAGGTCAGAAAAGGTTTAGAACCAACTTTACGTATGAATATGAATATAATAGAATAGGTCAAGTGATGTGAGGGAAGGAAGGAAAAAGTAAAGTTGGCAGTGAGCAAAAGGATGTCAATACCAATTCCTACAAGGAGTAAAACAACAGCGGTGGGAAAATTTGCTTAGGCCAGGACATAGAGCTAGTGTTGTTTATTCTGGGGACAGGAAAGGGATAGGGCAGTAATGGCCCCGAGAAATGTTTAACTACCAGGAGAGGGAGGTTCATGAGGCACCCTCCTTGATCTTAGGGAATTTGACAGAAGGTCTTTTATGGAGAAGGGAGGTGGAGATGAAGTTTGGAACTTGCAGAGAGAACCTTTCTCGGTCAGTGCTGAAGCATTCCTTCTCGGTGTGTCTTTCAGTCTTTCAACACACACGGTGTGTGTTCAAGAGTCTACATTATTATTTGCTTTTAAAGATCATTAGGAGAATAGTAATTTCATTTTTAATTACCTCCCTGCTGAGTTCTCCCCCACTGGTGTTTCTTGCTTTATGTTTGAGTTAACCTATTCTGGATCCAGCTGTCTTCTGGTTACTGGTGTAAAGTAGAAGTGAGTGGCAGGTTGTTATAGCAACTGCATCTGACCGGCGGCTGGGGATGCCTGTGGGGATTGATCATGAGCTTGAAGAGTCTGCGAGCTTTTCTTAGGAAATTTTTACAGTCATTTAAAGGCCTTTCTTGGAACCTTTTATTCTGATAATGAACCTTTTCATGAATGTTCAGATTGTCTGAAGATGTTACAAAATTAGAATAAGACAGTTGTAAGAATGTTCCATGATTCCTGGAGAACTATATAACATTGAGTGTTCTATTGTGGTTCTCTGAAAGTTGTGAATAAGATCAATTTTGCAGGGACCAGAATGTTAATGGGATTTCATACAAAGTCTCCAGTGATTCCCTTTGTCTGTAACTTCCTTTGTAGATCATTCAAAGCTTCAAACTCTTGCTCTTAGCAATCCAGCTTCACCTCTGTTTCTTCTCTTCACTCTCCTTACTTTTTAGCCACAAAGGGTGACTCTTGGTCACCAGCATAGGACATTCACTGTCACAACCCTGGGACTTTTCTATGCTTTCTTCTCTTCACAGCAAACTTTGAACCTAATTCATGTGGTGAAATTTCTTCTCAGGCTGAGCTCAAATGCCCCCTCCTTTGTGAAGCCTCCCCCACATTCCTCTTCTAGCCAGAATTCACCTCCTTGTCTGAGCTCCAGGGAGACTATCAATACTATTAGCCTAGTAAGTGTGGGGTTCTGTCATGGCCTATGGTTAGTCTTCAGGGCGTGGAGTATGTCTGAGTGACACCTGTCTTTCCTTGTTGCTTTGCACACTTGTTCTTTTGCACACAACAATGCACTCCTGCATATGCCCACACTTGCTCAGTTTGTCGGCATATGTCACGGTACATTCTAAAAGAAGCTGGGACTCTACGGGACACCACTTAATACCCAGCTGGTGTTTGGGATGATGTTAAAAGGGACAGTGTTCTTGGACTTTCAGGGACTTTCAGAATGGAAGGGAGGAGGGCAGTGGGTCTTCTAACCTTCCATCCTGCTCCACCATCAGGCCGATACACTGTCTTGGCAAGTGTGTCTCAACCTAGGTTGGGTAGGAACTGTTTTGTGATACACATGCCTGGGCATCAGAACTGCAATTTGGTAGGTCTGCAGGTGACTCGTACTTAAGAGAATATTTCTCAAGTCTCAAGCTTGACTGGTGACTCTGCACAGTAGACTGAGAGGTGTCAATCTCACAGTACCTACATGTTCAAATACCCCAAGGAGATTTTACAAACGTCAAGGCCTACACCCAGGCCTGATTCTAATTAAATCAGAATCTCAGTCTCAAAAACCAGACTACTGATTTAAGCTTCTCTCTTCATACTTGAGATCATATTATGGGAAAACATATCATGGGAAACCACAGACGAGACTCATTTGTTGTCCTTTTTATGGTGGTGATTTGTATTTTTGTTTTCTGACAAGGAAGGAGGAGTGGAGGGTAACATTATGAACAGACAGAAAGTAAAGGCAAAGTCATTTCAGGTGGAAAGATTCCCAGCTGTGAAGGCATGAAATGAGCAATCTGCTTCCACTGACGGAAAGACTTCATCTGTGGATTCCCAACATCTAGGTAGAAGATGATGGATTTCATGCGGAAGAGAACAGAGTTACTTTTTCTAACAGGAAATAATTTTATAGATGATGTTTTTTCCCCAGTAAGGTGTGTTATTGCTATGGTTAGTGTGGATTGAAATAAATGGTAATGAAGCAAGATTTTGTTCAGGACCAATTTGTGGGGTAGGCTTGGGGTGCATGTCCAGTTTGGTGAACCAAAATCTACCATGTTGTTTGGGCAACTCATGTCTCTCCCCCTCTCTCGGCTGTTCTCTTGCTCTTCCCACTTGTCTCTCTGTCTCTCTGTTGAATATATGGTTGTCCTCTATTTAGGACAGACATCTAAAAGTAGGTGTGAAGAAATAGAAAAAAAATTAAAGAGCAGAAATTATAGGTACCCACATTTTTAAAGATGAAAATTGACTTAGGGACTCTGCATTGCTTAAAATATATATTGAAAAGAAGATGTGTGTCATATGTTTTTAACATTTTTGTACCCCTGGAATGATACTAAAGTAAAATAACTTTAGATCTATAAAGGACATGTATTTTTGCTCAATATTGATTTAGGTAACTCCATTAAGGACAATTATCTTAAAACTAGAAGACAGGAATAAATATGGATAATAGGAAAGAATTCAAGATCAGAAAAATAAAAACCTACTTAAACACTTAAAACACCTACTTTCTTTGAAGAGTGAAGATTTCCACATCCAAATAAATTGTTTTACAGACAATGAGAGATCTTATAAATTTAATCATAGGGACATGGACCAATAATGCCAGACAAATATTGAAAATAGGATAGTTTCTGAAAGACTAGTGATAAGAAAATATTCCCATTCAAAATTGGGCAAGTGAACTTATAGCTTAATAAGTTTAATGGCAGCCTCTAAAAATTTCTCCTAAGTGTACTTATACTCATATTTTACGTAGATTTAGAAAAAGAAATAGTGGTCACAATGAGCAATCATGAGTTTTCTAAAGTAAATGTGTGCAATTTGCCTCATTTCATTTATTGGATGGAGTTATGATAGTGACAGATTTGTAAAATTCCATATACAACTTGTGTCTAGGTTTCAGCAATGAATCTGATAATTGTTTATGATTTCCCTATAGTCAAGGTAGAAACATATAGATAAGCTAAAATTAGGCCAAGTCACAGGGGATTAAGTCCTACCCTCCCCTGAATATTATTAATTTATTCCAATCTGGAGGCAGGTATCTATTTGAGCTGTGACTCTGCAGCTGGTCATGTTCTGGTTGCTACTTTCATCAATGAGAGATGTATCAGACATGAATGCTTATCTGCTTATCAATTTGCCCTCTTTCTCCTCTGGGAAAGAGGGCTAGTACACATGGTGATGGAAGTCAAACATAGACATACACACACGCATACGTACTGGAACAATGGTCCAGTATTAACCAATATAAAGATCATAAAGTCAGAAACTGTGGCAATTAGATTAATGCATATGTATTAGAGCTTATCACTATTTATGCTCGAGGCCTTTTGTCTGGATCTGTGCTACTTAGAAATTCCAAACTGAAGTTGGCCGACCATTTGTTAGGATTCCTGACACATCTAGTTCCTAAGTTGTGAGGAAGGTTGGATTTGATTACTTTGCTAACACTGAAGGTCTATTATTCTTTGGAATTACTTTGAGAAACTGTTTTATGAGACCCATCATCATCTCAGTTATTTATCATACAGCTAAATCACCCATCTCATCCATCAAACTTGGGTTCACGTTAACTCATTGCTGCCTGAGTGAGATGAAATCTATACTCAAAGGATGAGAATGGTCAACATTCAGAAGGTCCTAAGGAATGGCTATCGGTTCAGATGACATTTCCAAAACCAGAATTCCAGTGCTTTAGAACATCTTTTGAACAAGATGTTGAAATTTGGAATCTCAGTAAAATATTGTTTGTTGGTGAGAGAGATGTAGCATGTATTTTTTAGTGGATAGCAGCAACTTGACTGTGTAAATACTTATGTCTCCATTCCATTTCTAATTTTTATTATAAATGTTGAAGTGTTTATATTGAAAAGATAAAATATGTACAGGATACAACAAAAACTTGTAAATTATAAAAGATAATACAACAAATATCTGAGTATTCACTACCAGTTTTAAAGGGTACTATTTCAACCTCTGAAGTCCACCTATACTTTCCTAATCGTTCCCTCAGGGTCCCCCAGTAAGCCTGAAAAGTTTATTCATCATTGCTTTGTTTTTTATTAATATTTTGCTAAGTATTTATATTGTTTATGGTAACAGCAGAATAAAACTTCTTTGGAGTGATTTATATGTGCCAGACACTTATAAATGCTGTATGCTCACTTAACTCGAAAACAATCTCAGAAGTAGGTACACTAGTATCCCCATTTTACAAATGAAGAAACTGAAGCATAGGGAGTTAAACATACACTTAACCAGTGTATGTTCCAACTCTGGCAGTTCCAACTCTGGCAGTCTGACTGCAGATGGCGAGCTCTTAACCTTCAGACCACGCCACCTCTCAAGAATACATAGCTCTGTTTTCACATTTCAATGTTATTTAAAGGCAGTACAACGTATGTAATCTGTAGCTGGCATTTCTCACTCACCATTGGGTTCTTGAGCCACATCTGCTTTGTTCTGTGGAAGTGTAGCTCATTCATTTTCATTGCTGTAGAGTATTATTTCATTGCATGAATATATTGCAATGCATCTGTCTGTTCTACTTTTGTTGGGCATTTGAGCTGCTTTTCTATTTTTTCTGTGATAAACAGTGATGATTTTTGATATCATCTTGTATGTGCTAGAGATTATCTAGGATCTCTACCTTGGACTGCGATTCCTGTGTTGTTCGCACCTTCAGCATTCCTATGTAACACCAATTTGATTCCCGGAGGGGTGTGCCATATTGTATTCCTGGTAAATGTAAGCATTATATCTTTCCAAGAGATAATAATATTGGCACACTTAAGAATGTGTTTCAGACTCTGGGAGGCCAAGAAGGGGGGAAGTGCCTGAGCTTATGGGTTTGAGATCACCATGAGCCAGAGCGAGACCTCATCTCAAAACCCTAGCCCGGTGTTGTGGCAGGTGCCTATAGTTCCAGCTACTTGGGAGGCTGAGGCAAGAGAATCGCTTGAGCCCAAGAGTTTGAGGTTGCTGTGAGCTATTATACCATAGCACTCTACTGAGGTCAATAAGGTGAAACTCTGTCTCCAAGAATAATAAAGAATGTTTTTCAGGCTGTTAGTTTGAAGTAGCAGAGAGAGGAACAGAAGATGGGGAGGGAGAGAGTGGAATAGGAGAGGAAGAGGGGAATGGAAATGAATGTCCATTTCCCTGATAAATTTGAGCATGTTTTTACTTTTTTTTTCCTATTTGGGTTTCTCTTTCTGTAAATTGCCCGTTCAAATCTTTACCCCTTGTTTTTGCTGGGAGGGATGTTTTTCTTATTGGCTTTTGTTGATACTTTATCAATAATATTTGTAGAAAATATCTTATTTTGTGTCTTGTCTTTTCACTTTCTCTTCTCTCTTTCTTTCTTTTCTTTGTTTTTTTTTTTCAAGACAGTCTCACTTTGTTGCCGTCAGTAGAGTGCCGTAATGTCGTCATAGTTCACAGCAACCTCAAACTCTTGTACTTAGGCGATCCTCCTGCCTGAGCCTCCCAAGTAGCTGGGACTACAAGTGCCCACCACAATGTCTGGGTAGTTTTTCTATTTTTAGTAAAGATAGAGTCTCACTGTTGCTCATGCTCGTCTGGAACTCCTGAGCTCAAGAAATCTACCTGCCTCAGTCCCCTAGAGTGCTGGGATTACAGGCAGGAGCCACCATGCCAGGCCCCTCATAGTATTTTTTAATGAACAGAATGACTTTATTTAAGTTGAGTTTATGAATTCTTTTCTTTTAGGATTCCTGGAGTTGTTTGGTTTGCATTTATTTATTAAATACTTCATCTGTTCACTTTGATTTAAAAGAGATACTTTCCAATGTTGTCTTTTAAAAGTCACATAGTTTTGTATTTCACAGTTCCATCATTAATCTATGGGATCGATTTTATGTATGCTTTAAGGTAGGAATCTAATTTATTTTCTTCTACGAGGATAAGTAATTACTCTGAGGATATTTATTTAAAAATGCCTCTTTCCTCACTGTTCTGCAATGTCAACTCATAAATTGACTTTTCATAGTTTTGGGTCTGTTTCTGGGACCTTTTTAATTGTTTCATTGATCAGTTTGTTCCTGTCTCGATACCACACTGTGTTATTAATAACTGTCAATGCTGTATAACAAGTCGACTTGTTTTCCTCACTTCCGACTTTTTCTCATCAGGAGCCTTGGTTACTGTACTTTGTTACTATTCTATATAAATTTGAAAATTAACTTGTCAAGTTCACCCAAGAACCTGTGGGGATTTTGATTGAAATTTTACAGAACCATAAATCATTCAGGAGACCACCGACATCTTCAGAATATTGGGTCTTCCATTCTGTGAACACAGTTTTCCTTTTATGTGAGTTTTAATGGATTTATAGTGTCTTTAAATATCGCCTCTGCCTAATTCTTTCTCTGCTTGTTTGGAATCTGTGATATGGATTTTCCCCCCCTTCTCTCTTTTTCTGAACATTTTAGTAATTTCTTTAGATTTGCACTGTAGTTTTCCAATTTTCTTTTCTACTGCTTTAATTTTCTGTTATGTACATTTGTTATTGACTTTTAACTATAGCTGACCTTATGAAAATTTATTTTTATTCCTTTAAAAGTGGTTTATTTACGAATAGTCTTTTGCTCTTTACTTTTAAATCCATCTCTTATTTCTTTAAAGATCTTCAGCCTAATTAATTTATATTCTTGTTATCATCAGTCTAGTTTTCTAGAGCTTTTTTGCTGGTTTAAAGTCATTGGTTCTTTTTTATTCTTCTGTGTTTGTGATTTCTGATGAAGATTTTATGTCTGGGTAGTTCTTTGTAATTCTTGGGTTGAAAATTGGTTTCTGTAGAAAGGATTTGTATTTGTTTCTTAGGCTTCTGGGGAAACTTATCAACCTGTAACTACTTTATACTTAATATTTGGACTAAAAAATTTTGGCCAGCCTGAGGAGCAAAGCTGTGTAAAGGCAGCGGGTAGTCAGACTTCTTGGATTTTTTTCTTTCATTAAAGACCTTTTTTTATAGTCCTAAAAGTGAGTGGCGTTTTTGAGATTTGGTTCTTTTTTCCCCTGAGGTCTCTTTGGACAATATCCTGACATGTTTGTGTATGAATGCATCCTGGCTTCCTCCTCTCTCCCTGACACACAGTTCTGTGACTCCCAGTGATCACTGTGCCCATAAAAGTGAGAGGCTTGAAAAGTTTAAGCTTCATTAGTTTCGTGATAAATCCTCCTCTGCCTAAGAGTGGGTGTTCATCATTTTACACATCAAATACACTGGAGGTTCACAAACAAATATTTTTTATTATACGAGGTAGTTTATAGTCTCATATTTCCTATACAATGTTATCTCCTCTCTTTTACTGTTGAGGGAAAGAAGACTTGGAGCAGTTAAGTGACCTGCTCTGAGTCATGAAGTTTATAAGTCTGAATCAGGTTTTTGTCCAGTCCACTTTCCACTTTTCAGTGATACCCTCAGTTTAATGATAGGTAATGATAATAGGTGCCTGTTCAAAACCTGTACTGTTTCCTTAGGGAAAAGTATTTTTAATATTCTTATTTAATTGCATCTTCACAACAGCCCATGTGGAAATTGAAGCTAAGAGACATTCAGGAATAGAGCATAAATTTAGTAAGTAACAGAACTAAGCTTCCACTCCAGGCCACTTTAAATCCTGTGCCTATTACCCCGTCATAGAAGCTTTCCCTAATCAATGTAATTTCGGTCCCAACCACATATTCCCATGGTTTACTTCATGGTGTTTGTATCTATTAACAATATTCCTGTTTGTTTACTTTTTTATTGTTTTTTTTCCCCCTTGGGATCATGACATCACCCAGAAGAGGGACTATGTGTACTTTGTTTACTTCTATGCAAGCAGCAATGAGTTCCAGCCTGGGGCACAGTAGGCACCGAGGTAAACTATGGAGTGCCTACCAGTCTGATTCCGAAACCCATTTCCTTATTGCTAAATACGCTTACTGAACTTTCCTACTATGTTACAATTATAGCTAAACCCCAGAGTTGAACTAGATATCCCTAATTTTTAGGTGAAAATCGTTTAAAATAAAGTTTTTTTGGTACTTCAGTATACCACTTAGTCTTTGATTCCCTTCTCATGGTAAACACTGGTGTGAAACCTAACATTTTGTTTTACTGGGAACTAATGGCCAAACCTGCATTTCCCCTTGGTGATCTGCCTAGCGTTTCATTTATGTGGGTATTCTAATGCATTTAGAGAACAAAGAAAGGGAAATACAGTATGTTATGCAAAGAAGAGACTCCAGTGGTTTGTATCTTTGGTTTTAAAGGCCTTATAAGGAATTGTGTCATAAATAGAACTTGGTCCTGATAATATAATGGGATAGTAAATAGGCACCCTTATTTAATAAGGAAATTATTTTTGGATGTTTGCTAATTTGCATGGTAATCCTCCCATTAGAATTAGCATGGATCTGAGTTTTAGTAGAATAACACGCTTGGGGCATAGTAGGAATGCAATAACTGTTAGCTAAAAAAAATAGATAAGTTTCAAAATGGTCTCATGGGCTCTTAAGTAAAGACATTTATAAACATTTTATATTTTGCTTCTGAATATTTTTATATTCTCCTTCAGGGTTATTTATTTATTTTATTGCATGTTCCATATTTTATTTCATGATCACATTGATTATCAGAGAAATAAAAAACAAATTATGTTCATGGATATTGACCTCTATTGTTTAATAATAGCTGTTATTTAAAAGAATTTACTCTTTCCCTAGAAATTTACATGCTTTATTCTTTTTCATTTATAATTTTTGTTGATGTATATTTAAATTCAATATATAATGAGTTTTGATAAATATAGACAACCATGTAACTCATACCTCCATCAAGATATAAAACATTTTCATTACCCCAGAAAGTTGAGTTAACTTGTGTGCTTTCCCAATCACCTCCCTCCCTCCACCCACAGACCACTGTTCTAGTGTCTATTACAATAGATTAGTTTTGTCTGTACTAGAACTTTATAAATATATGTGTATACACACACTATATTATTTTCTGTGTCCCATTATTTTCACTTAGAATAATGTTTCTGAGAGTCATTCTTGTTGTTGGAAGTATCTGTAGTTCATTCTTTTTTATCTCTGAGTAGTATTTCATTGTATGAATATAGCATAGTTTCTTTTATCCAATCTCCTCTTGATAGACATTTGACTTGTTTGCTTTTTTCTAATTTTATGATATGAATAAAACATCTATTAATATTCATGTACAAATTTTTATGTCTTTTGTATAAACATCTAGCAGTGGAATTGCTGGGTCATATTGCTATTTTATATTTAACTGTATTAAAAATTATCAATAGCTCTGAAGTGATTTACTATTTTACACTTCTACCAACAATGTATGAGAGTTCTGGTTGTTCCATATTCTTGCCAATATTTTGTATTTCCTATCTTTTTGCTTCTAGTGATGTGAAACCAAATTTCATTGTGGATTTGCTTTATGTTTTCCCAATGTCTAAGATACTGAGCTTTTTAATTTTTTCCTGGGTCTGTTGGGTGAATGTATATATCTTCCATTTATGAACTGTTCTTATAGAAGTTCTTTCATCTTCATTTTTGACAGATAGTTGTGCTGGATGTAGAATTCTTGGTTGATAGGTTTTTTTTCCTTCAGTACTTTTAATATGTCATCTTCCTGCCTTCCTCCTAAGTCTTCATGTTTTTTGATCAGAATCTAGCTGTTAATCTTATTGAGAATCCCTTGTATAGATGATTCATTCTCCTCTTGCTGCTTTCAAGATTTTCTCTTTATCTTTGGCTTTTGACAGTTCGACTATGATGTTTCTAGATGAGGAGTTCTTTGAATTTATATTATGTGAAGTTTTTTAAGCTTCTTAAATGTGTAGATGAGTTCTTTGAGTTTATATTATGTGAAGTGTTTTAAGCTTCTAAAATGTGTAGACAAATTTTCACTTTCACTTTTCATTCAGATTGGGAAATTTATTTTATTCCTTCAAATATACTTTTTTCCCCCTTTTCTTTATTGCTTTGGGATAGTCATTATAAATGTCTTTGGGATAGTCATTATAAATCTGCTGGTGTGTATAATGGTGTCCTACAGGTCTTTGAGGATCTGGTTCTTTTTTTTCTCATTACTTTTTTATTTCTATTTCTCAAAATGAGCAATTTCAATTGACCTGTCTTCAAGTTCACTGATGCTATTGACTACCAGTTTAAACCTGCTGTCAAGTGAATTTTTACTTCAGTATAGTATAGTTATAGTACTTTCAATTTCAGAATTTCTATTAGGATCCTTTGAAATATTTTCTATATATTTAATGATATCTCTTTTTTGAGACATTGTTCTCATAGTATCCTTTAATTCTTTAAACATTTTTAATATAGATAGATGATTTTTTTAATAATGTGTGATCTTCCTCAGGGACAGTTTTTATTGATTACTTCTTTTTTGGTGTATGGTAGACACTTTCTTGTTTGAATGCATGTTTCATGAAATTTGTTTAAAAAAGGACATTTTACCTAACATAATGTGACAATTCTGAACATCAGATTTTCCCTCACCTCTCCACAATTGTTGATGTTGCTGTTATTCCTATTTATAGACTAATTCTATAAAGGCTTTCTTTTATGTTGTGTGTGGTTACTGAAGTCGCTCTTTGGTTAGCTTAGTGATCACTTAATGATCTAATATTAGACAGCGATTTCCTTAAAAGCCTGGGTTTAGTAAATCTCCTGACTTTGCCATGGAGCTCTGTGTGAATGGTGGGGGATGTCTCTAACTCTCAGGCAGGTGGTTTACAACTTTGTCTCAGCTTCTACTTGCTGTTTGTGTAAAGACTTCATGTTACCCAGAGGTGAGATTTTTGGGTCTTCTCAGATTTGGGAGGGTAAAGTGTACAGTCTTGCACATGTGTGTGTGTGTTTCTACATTTCTAGGAATATGTCAGACCTTTTCAGAGCACTATATGGATAGCTTATTCCTCAACTTTTCCTTTCAAGTTTTTTGCATAGCCTCTTATTTGGCCCAATTGTTTTCATCACCTCAGGCAACTACCGTGTTAAAAATTCATGACTTATTGTTTTCAACAAATACCACTAAGAAAATGGTGTTAGTGCTGAATGGTGTCTGAGTCAGGTCAAATAAAACCAAGCTATAAAATGAGGGTTTTCAGGGAATGTCACTCATACCAAACTAACACAATCATCTGAGAATAGTGTTTTGGGAATGCTCCAAATATGTTTTGCCCTTTCAGGAAGCTGCAGGTTTTTGCTGTGATTGAGCTGCTCTTGGTTTTAGTGCTACTATAGATCAGGGAGGAATAGGTGGGGATAGAGAAACAATGCCACAAAAGTCACAATTCTTACTGAGGTTTAGTCATTTTTCTTGACTAAATACTTCTTGAAAAATAATTAAGAGAATTCTGAAAAAATGATTTTATCAGTTTTTGGAAGTGTTTTCATTTCTTTTATGGAGGAGCAGCTGTTCAGGGGTTGTAGTTCTGCCTTTCCTACTGCAGGCACAGAAATAGAAAGGAGAGACGGAGTAAGTAGAATTATCACTTGATACTTTTACTTATTTTGGCAAATAGAAGTGTCTAATTTTGATATAGTCCAATTTATGAATTTCTTTTTTTATGGTGTTATTTTCTATATCCTGTCAAAAAAATATTGTATTCTCCAAAATCACAGAGTATTTTTTTTAATGTTTTCTTCTGAAAGCTTTGCACTTTTAACTTAGGTTTCTATCTGTAATCCCTCTTTTCCTTCTTTTTCAAGACTATTTTTTGTCTCCTCCATTTCTATATACAATTTAAAATCAGCTGGGTTTTGATAGGGGTTGTGTTAATTCTTGGTATAATCGTTGGAAGATTTGATATCTTAACAGTATTGATTTTTCAATACATGAATATGATATCTTTACCTATGTATTTATGTCAATAATGTTTTATAGTTTTAAATGTTGATCTTACACATATTTTGTTAGATTTATCTTTTAATAACTCATGTTTTTGAGTGCCATTGTTAATGGTATTTTTAAACTTTTATTTTTCAGTTTGTAGTTGTTTACATACAGAAATAGAGTTAGTGTTTACACATAGCCTTTGTACACTGGGACTGAAAACTCACACACTTGCTCTGATAGATTTGTGTAGAATACTTAAATTTTACATGATCATTCCATCTTCAAACAGAGTTTTACTCTTTTTTTTCTCAATCATTATGGCTTAATTTTTCTTTCCTTTTCCTCCTTGTCTTAACTACATTGGCTAGAACTTCTAGTACAACATTAAATAGAAATAGTGGGTAGGTATGGTGGTTCATGACTATAATCCCTGTACTTTAGAAAGCTGAAATGAAAGGATTGCTTGAGGTCAGGAGTTGAAGCTGCAGTGAAGTATGATTGTGCCACTGCACTCCAGCATGGATGATATTTCAAGACCATATCTCCAAATTAAAATATAAGAAAGAAAAGAAAAATAAGTGTAAAAGCAGACATTCCTGCTGTGTTTCAATGTTGGAGAGAAATTTTTCAGGTCTTCTCCATTGTGTATGATTATACTTACAGATTTTTCATACATGTCCTTTGTCAGACTGAAGCCTTTATTTTAGCTTATGGAAAGTTTTTACCATTATTCCTTTTTTTGCAAGTAAGCCTGGAGGACACATATGATGTATGAGGATTTGGTTAGTGATGTGTTGGTTGCTAGGAGGCAGGGAAAGTGAAAAGAACAAATACACCTTCAGGCCAGACTGGATGAGATGGACAAAAGCCACCTAATGGTAATGCAGAGAGGTTGGGCAGGGTGAAGAGACTCATTTGTATTCCTGGCTCTGCCACAGATCTACTATTTAACCTTAAATATGATACTTTGCCTTTCTACGTGGCACTAAGAGATAAAGCTGAGAGCCAAGATGATCTCCAAGAGAATTTAGTAAAGTTGCAAATGTGATTAAGAGATTTGAAAGATAAGAAATGTGAGAAGAGATTATGAGGCTGAATTTCTTTTGTATGCTAAAAAGAAGGTTGAGATTTTAATTATTTTTATACTAATTCTGGTTCACTGCACCAAGACAACCATTCACTTGCTCTCTAGTCTCAGGCTGCTTTAACATACATTTTCTCCTTTGCCACATCCTCTTGGTTTCTTTTGCTTTATTGTAAGTCTTGAGACAAATTGGGGGGATGTTTTTAGCCCTACTTTTAAGTAGTTCTTTTATTCAAGTATCTTCTTCTGAATATTGAGGGTGAATTCTGTTTTCCTCCGGTATTCTCCTTTCACAGATACAAGTTGGCAGTGTCTCTTAACATGAATGTTTGCTCTAGGGGTCTCTCTGTCAGCATCACCATTATGCCTAGGGTGGCCTCAAAGTAGGTAGGTAGGTAGGTCTCTGCCCCTAACCACAAACTTTGCCATTATGTTGATGATATTCTGGATTGTGGCTTAGGAAAATTATTTTAACCACTTTGCATGCCATTTGACTCCCTTCCTTTGGTTATTCACTTTATAGATCCTTTCTGAGAATGCACATACCCCTCCCTCCATGAAGTACAACTGTTTTCAGCTGACCAAACTGTGTTAGGTTAACTATTCAATGATTCCATCAGCTGAGCAAGATTGTGATTGTGACAGCAGAGGTGTCAAGGTGGTGGGAATTTGAAGTATGTAGGGACAAGTATGCCAGCATAGAAATGTGATAGAGGTGGGGGGGGGCTTCTAAAGATAATCTTTTTTATTGATGATTTTACTTGGAATAACAGTGCAGAACTTTAAATTCTTTCTCTTAAAAAATTTCTGTGAAGTCCCAAAGGGCATTATTTTAAGGTTATTTCTGTTCTCAGGCTAATGCTTTTCCTATATTGGCTCAATTCTGGATTATCTTTTTATCTCAGCAGGCAAAGTCTATTCTATATTCATTGACCTAGATGTAAAATTCAGCCCCTTCTCCAAGTCTCACATTCATTAAATCTCACTGCCTTTAAGGTGAGAAGAGGTAGACTTCCCTGAAGTGCAGGTGGGAAATACAGAGGGGCAGGCAGAGAAGGCATTTCTATTATAGCAACACAACAACTTCCAGTGAGCATTGGACTCTGTTCTTAAAATATTTATCTACCCTACCCCATGGAATCTATTCTCCTCACCTTCTCAAATTTATGTGTTGAAATCTTAATCTCCAAGGTGATGGTATTTGGAGATGATTTGGAAGGTGCTTAGGTCATGGATTAGTGCCCATATGAAAGAGGTCCAGGGGAGCTCTATATGGAGACTCAAGAAGAAGACATCTTTTATGAACAAATAGGAAGTAGGCTTTCACCAGACACCAAATCTGCTGGCACTTGGATCTTGGACTTCCCAACCTCAAGAACTGTGAGCAATAAATGTCTCTGGGCTTAGTCATACTACCCACTCTATGGATCAACCAAGACACCATTTCACTGCTCATTGCAATTGTCACATGCTCTGACCTTACCACATCTTGTGAATCTCTCCTTCCTCCTGCTAGGGATCTTCTTTTCTTACTGGCCCTCACCCTTCAGAGGGAATGCAGAGTGATGGAGACTTTCGAACCAGATATTTAGGCTCCAATTGTGGCGGTTTACTGATTAGATTTTATAGCTTATCTAAGTTACTTAAACTTTCTAATATCAGTTGATTCATCTGTAAAATAGGTGTAATAAGATGATTGATTTCATCAGTTTGACAGTGAATATTAGGAGTGTGCTATGGGTTGCTTCCCGCATGTTTTCTCAGAACCAAGGTACTATTTTTCACACAGCCTCCCAGGCATCATCCTTGCCCTAAGAGTCTCTTGCACATGGTTCTGTTCTCCTGGGGAGCTGCCCATTTTTAAGGACTGGTTGATGTGGATGTTTAAAATTTTGTCCTTTTACCTCAATTGGAACAATTCTGAAGGGTCATTCCCAGTTTCAGAGCTTCTTGGGGGGCACCCCAGTGGTTTAGTTACCACTGTCTCCTTACCTTGCCAAGTCAGCTTCACTTGCTCCCTGACAAGCTCTCTTTAGCAAGCCACCTACAAATTTCTGTCAGAGTCTCCTCCCAACCTAAGAGAAGATAGTTAAAAGGACAGCCATTGCCTACTAGGTGCCCAGTAAATTGTTGTTATTATTGCCTGCGGAATGAAATAATTTATCTCATGAGATTTTCCAGAATATTCCAAACACATATATACATATAAATATAAACAAGAAATCTTAACTAATGTTTAAACCATGAGTAGTGGGAATAAAATTACTCTAAATTTTGACAAGAAAAAAATGGTTATTTTGTTTGATTTTGTTGTATTTTGTTTGATTCTAATGAGTCTGCTCCAATAAAAGAGGAATCCTGTTCTTCAGTAATTGATTCTTGTCTGATAATCTCAGGTACTGTAATTTTGTGGTCTTTGTATATTTGATTATAATCTAAAATGGATAGAAGTGCTGACAGTTTACATTTCCATAAGGTTACAAGTTAACCTGTGAAAAGCTGATGCATTATGGTTTTGTAAGAGAGTTAATGCCACAGAGGTGAAGATCTCTAGAAAGTAAACTACTCTTACATGTAACTTAGCAATCTTTTAGGTATTTCTTTCCTATTATAAATCTCAATTTTTTAAACTCTGAATTTCTTATATATGTTTTGAATTTTCATTTGTCTTGTCTGCTGGTTGCTTCATTACTGAGTTAAATAAAACTTTATCGTATATTACCATCTATTTGTATGAGAATGATATTTTGAGCAGTGGCTTTTCATGAGAATGTGTTTCTCTTTACACGTGATTGGTTTCTCAAGGGTAGCATTACACTGGGAAGGCACCCAAAATTTCAAAGGGGCACTTGGAAAAGAGAAGTTAGCCAAACCCTATAAATACTAAACCCAAACTGTGGGTCTAATTTTGAAGTATGTGTATTTGCTAGGAGTGCCATAACAAAGTACCACACATGGAATGGCTTAAACAATAGGAATTTATTGTCTTGTGATTCTGGACTCTAGAAGTCCAAGATCAAGGTATTGGTATGGTTGGTTCCTCCTGAAGGTCATGAAGGAGAATTTGCTCTATAACTCTATCCTGGCTGCAGAGGAATGCTCTCCACTGTCAGCGTTCCTCATCTCTGTCTTCACAGGCCTTTCTCCCTTTGTATGTGTCTGTGTCCAAACTTCTCCTTTTTATAAAGACACCAGGCATATTGGACCAGGGACCTATCCTAATGACCTCATTTTAACTTGATTTTCTGTAAATGCCTTATCTCTATATACGTTGACATTTTCAGGTACTGGTGATTGGGGCTTCAACATCTAGAAAGGGTTTTAGGGGGACACAATTTGGCTCATGAGAGTATATGATTAGTTTTTATTCATTCTTAAGAATTACTTTATTCCTCAAATAATGACAATCTCAGTTAAATAATCCCATCTTGTTTGAAAGTGAGGTTTATTGCCACATCCCACACCAAGTCCATACCAGCATTGTATTATGGATGTATTATAAACTATACTTGACAAGTAAAATCCATATAGAGATGCATTCACAAGTTTTTAGGGCATTTAGCAGCCAGTCCGTTTTTACATATTAAGCAAAACATTATATTTTGATATTGCATTAATTTACATGAATGTAATAAAATAAATAATTCCAGTGGCATTTGCATTGTATTTTTTTAAAAAAATATTGTTGGTAAACTTGTCTAGGAGAGAGTGTGGTGTTTCTAGTTTTGTATTAGGAAGGTAGGTGAATCTGGGAAGAGTGACGATTCCTTTGACAACCATGGAATTATTTGCTAACTAGAAGAAGAATCTCCTGTTTGAATAACCTCTTTGAACTGCCTGAAACGTGATGGAAGCTTGTCAGATGTTTATTGAATGATCAGAAGTGTCCAGGGAACTTAGACTGTTTGAGAGCAATCAAAAAGCACATATTTATTCAGAGATTTACCACATACCTAGCTTTGACTGACGCTGTGGGGGCTGCTAATATGTATGAGAATAATAGCAGCAACTAGCTATTGTTAGTTAGATACTCTATGCCAAGCATCCTGTACACATTTTTTTCTCACTACTACCTGAATTAGGCATGATCTTATTTTATATATAAGGAAACTGAGCCTAACTTACCACATAGCTATTCGCTGGTAAGGTAAGTTGCATTCTTAACTTCTGCACTCTAATACCTACCAAGCATGTCCTCTTTAGTGCAAGCTTACATTCTTGTTAGGGAGATAGTACATTTATAATTAAGGAAATTAGAAAATTAGTGTAGAAGATGCTAACTGTGTAGTAAGTCTCATTTGCTATGTAGATGTGTGCTGTCAGCATTTCATAAAAGTGTGGGATTGTAAAGTCTACGTGTGTACACTTCAGACTTAGATGCTTGGATTCAAATCTCACTCAGACCTCTCCTTATGTGTATGAGCTTGGACATGTAGCCTAAGTGTTCTGCACTGTAGTTTTAAAAATTTAATACAAGATAAAGGCACCTACCTTACTGTTGTGAGGGATGCTTAAGATACGTAAAATGATTCTGTGCTTGTGTGTAACTGCTAGAATGTAACTTCACAAAGGCAGCAATTTGGTTTTTTTGTTTTATTCATTCATGAATTCTGCACATGTAGAACAGTTATTGGCATAAAATAGACATTTAGTAAATACATTGTTGACTGAATGAATGTATTTCAATATGTAAATGCCTGGGTTGAGTCGCATTAACAGACATAATGCGGTAGTCAGATGTTTGCACATCCATGTGGAATAGTGGTTCACACATTCAGAAATACCTGAGAGCCTTTTAAGTGGACTGATTCTCAAATTCCACTGTGGGCAAGGGCTTAGTACTACTGTTGGAGACCCATTATGAAAATAACATATGTAGAATAATACTGATACATTCTATTGAAGATTCAAAACCAACAGTGATTTTCTGAATGACTTATGCCCTCAGGAAACTAATCACATTCTTGAAAAAAGTTTTTTAAATTTTAGGTTAATGTGAGGGTATAAAGAACTAGGGTCAAATGTTTGCATTTGTTAGATAGAGTCCCTCTTATAGTTGTGTCCCTCACCCAAGACGTGTGCTGTATTTCTCTTATATTGTGCCCATTAGGTGGGAGCACATCAATCCCCTTCTCTCCTCCATCTCCCCCTCTCTCATTCCTCCTCCCCCTAACTTGAATTGAATTGAGTTTTTCTCTTATGTGGGCATGTATTCAAGCATCTACCAGTTTCTTATTAGTATTGTGTACATTGGATAGTTGCTTTGCCATTCTTGTGATACTTTACTAAGAAGAATGTGTCCCCTCTCCATCCAAGTTAATACAAAAGATGTAAAGTCTCCATCTTTTTTAGTGCCTGAATAGTATTTCATGGTATACCTATACCACAGCTTGTTAATCCATTCCAGAGTTTGTGGGCAATTAGGTTGTTTCTACATCTTGGCAATTGTAAATTGAGCTGAGATAAACAATTTAGTGCAAATGTTCTTAAGACAAAATGATTTTTTTTCTTCTGGGTAGTTGCCTAGAAAATTGTCAAAATAATACTTTGAGTTTATAACATGGAGTGGGACTTAGTCTCAGATAATGATGCGATTTGTTCCCCTACATAAATCCTTTGGTGGAATATTTGGATTTTGTCCAGAGCTTGGGATGGTTTCTGATTGTGTGGACTGTCTTTAGCATTTGTCTAGGTCAACCAAAAAGCATTATGGGCTGCTTTGCATATAAGTGAAGTCAGTTTTTCCCTTACATTATGAGAAAAACACATCGACACACACACACAGTAATTAAGATTTCTCTTGAGGTACTTGGGACTTGGGGAATTAAACCAAGGTACTGAGTAACTTTTGAGACAGCTGGTTCTAGAACAATGGGATGGAATGAGCTCACAAGTCTCTAAGTCTCTAATGTGTTAGTCTTGAGGAGATACCTTGGCTAGGGAACCTACTGATTCTCTAGCACCTTTTCAGTCTGCAGGAGGATCCTCATTCTACTGGCATGTGTAGAATCACTCAGATATGGGGATGGATAGAAAGTCAGAGCCACATAGACAGAGAGCCAGAGTGGGACCAGAGAGAATGGAGAGTAATTTGGAAAATAGAGAACTAAAGGGTATTCTGGCTAAATAATCACTTATTTGTGTGTTTTCTCATACATTTTTCAAAAATTCTGTTTATGAAGAGTATATGTTACATATTTATTTCAGTAAATAAATTATAAAAATATTAACACCATACACCCTTTACAAATGTAGCTGTAGGATTTCATTTTACTGTTGATCACACAAAGCCGTTTTGGTGTTTCTTAGGCTTCTTAATACGGATTCTAGCTCATTTGCATTTATTTTTAAAGAGCTGCTTTGAAGGATTTCTGACTCTCTCAGGAAAGAATATCTCTGAAATGTAAGGCCTGGCATATAATTCAAATTATACTAATCAGATTTCTCAACCCTTGATCTAATCAGCAAGCTGTTTTCCTGGCTTCTTGGTCAAGTTCATTCATTACCTCAGAAAGCATTTATTGAATATATGCTGTGTCTACCCCAGGGCTAGAATATAACAAGATTAGTAGATGAATTGAGCCCTGTCCTTTAGGAGTTTATAGTCTTACTGAATGAAGTGAAGGGAATAATAGAATGCTATTTAAAATGTATGATGCCTTTTATATTCTAAATACATTAGAGGTCTTTCATGTCAGGTAATTGTCATTAACTCTGACTTTGTGTTACTGAAACTACATTACAGGATATTTTCTTTTCATAGCTGTTTCACAGTTAATATCACAGTTCTTTTCAACGATGCTTTTATGATTGCAGTCAGCCGCCATGAAGTGTTGCTGTGAAATTAATAGAAATAATCCTTGGCATTTCACAGTTTTGCTGACTGTGTGGGTTTAGGAGGATTCTGAGCAGGAGGAAAGAATGAGAAGTTGAAATCTCATTGACTTTTTTTGTTTATCAGAGCAAATTGCCGCATAAAGCCATTGCTCCCTTATTCCCCCTCCAACCACACACCAAGTTCCACCAGACTCTTAAATGTCATCTTCCACCACTAAGATAAATTCAAATAGAAAAGTAACTTACACTAAGTTTATTTGAACTCTGAGATATAATGAAATTACTTTCTTATTTTGAAGGCAAATGTGTACACATGTATGAGTTATTGGAAAAATGAATTTTCTCCATGGTTATTTAGAAAAATGGAAAACTATAATCAGAAAATTACTTCCCACCTCCTAGAGTAACTGTACATTTTCTCCCTATTCTTATATATTTTTTTCTCCAAGCCTCACTTTGTCACCCTCTGTAGAGTGCTGTGATGTCATAGCTAGGGTGACCAGATTCTAACATCTGTAAGGCGGGACAACATGGGTGGGGGCGAAGCGGGGGCGTGGGGCAGGGGACGGCGCAGGACAAGGCCTGACAACAAGGCAAACTTTGATAAGCAGTTCTTGATAATCACTTCTCAGCAATTATTTATTACAGTTTAACATTATAAAATTAACAAAAATAATATAAAACTCATATTCTGGTGAAATAGCCATATGGTGGCCAAAAACTGTATATTCCCTTCTTGTTCTCCAGCCCGTTGGTGCATTCTTTCCAAAAATTGGGACTTTTTTAAAATGCCATGGGACGCAGGACAAATTGTTGAAAAGCAGGACTGTCCCGCCAAAATCGGGATGTCTGGTCACCCTAGTCATAGCTCACAGCAGCCTCCAGCTCTTGGGCTTAGGCGATTCTCCTGCCTCAGCCTCCAGAGTAGCTGAGACCAGGAGCACCCATCACAACACCCCGCCATTTTTTTTGTTGCAGTTTGGCTGGGGCTGGGTTCGAACATGCCACCCTAAGTATATGGGGCTGGTACACTACCCACTGACTTATGTCTTTTTGTTAAACTCATGTTCAGTTACAACCTGGCAGACCATGTGATGTTTATTACTTATTTTTTATCATAATTGACATTTATGTGTGTAGAAGATATACAGTTTTGCTCTATGAATGCTACATAAAACCAACCTTAGATTGTATCGACAATGAGGAGTAAACGATCAAAAAAAGTCCATACCTAATTGTATTCACAGGCTAGAAAAGAGTGTGAGTTGACTGTATTTTAATTCAGGGCTAAGCATTTGTATGTTTCTTTTCTTCTGTGCACAGGCACATAGATCCTTTGCATTCTAATTTGATGATTTGAATAATTTGCCCTTCCTGGAGTCTGAATTTGGAAGAGTAATCAGGTTTTGGTGGTCAGAGTATGTAAGTTCTGATGAGTCAAACTCATTTGTTTTCTGGTTTCTATAGGTGCCTGACAGTAGAATTTTATTTCCTCCCTTTTAGAAAGATTTCTTTTTTCCTGACCACAACTGTCTTAGACTGTTCATGAAAAGATAAAGGATTCATTTTTTAAAAAAATTAATTCAAGATTTAGGAATTCTTCAGCCATTCTAAGAGGTTTGGGCTTTGGGGCACCAAGAGTTTTGGTATTTTTTGTAAGCATATTTATGCTTAGGTTGTGGTGAGAGGTGGACCTATAGATTCTAACTCCTCCTCCAGAGGTCTGATTTTCTTATGACAAAAACTGTGGTTCAGACACGCTAAGGAAGTATCTTGAAAGTGAGAGGAAGGAAATTGCTGGAGATAAAGGATCACCATGTACAAATCTTCCACTGTTCTTATGGCTTAATGACTTGGAATATACCTTGGGGTAAGGGGCCAAAATTGATGTTGTTAATTATTTGCTTTGATGAAAGTGAGGAAAAGAATATTGTGTCATCAGTAAAGGCCCCCATACTTGTAATGTTTCTTCGGAGGATTATATAAGGCAAGTACACTATCTGCTGCCCAGTGGGAGCTTCTGAAAGTAGGCTACCAGCAATCTTGTTACGATCACTTCCAACTGCTGAAGATGCATCTGCTATTTCTGGGAATTCCTGTGTAGAATATAAGTGACTCAAAAAGAAAAACAGAGGTCTAGACACATGCTGAGGTCTCTGATATACTTGGTGATTGACTAGTGATTGCACGATCCTGCATTCTTTACTGGCTTCTACTCAGCCTATGCTCTGGTTTGGGGACTCTGTTCATCTTGCTCAACTTTACAAATTGCATCTCTGGGTGGCATTTGCAGAGGACATGAGTAGGCTCATTGGCTCAGGTCTGGCAGGATTCTGGCTGTCTCTGCTTTCCTTTTCTCCATTCCACTATCTGAAGTCTTGTCCTTCTGTAGACAGAAGGTGAAGGAGTCTGAGGATTGGGGCCTCTCTGGGGACCTAGTGTGTCCGCAACCCGAGTCTCAGGTAGTAGGTTCTTACTGGGATATTCACGTCATATGACATAAGCTACAGAAAGACAATTTCAAAGTAACAAATAATGAAGTTGCTGATGATTTTCTTTAGAGGTCTGCCCAAATGTACTTGCTCTCATAGAGCAAATTTTGAAACCCTTTGTGCCCAGAAGGGAACGCCTTGGGCGTGTGAATGAGTCTAGGTCCCTGTGCCTCACCCTCCCTCTGATTCAGGACTTAGAGCTGCAGCATCATAAGACCCTTCTAATTCTAATGCAAGGCCTCTCAAACCACCCTTAAATATTGCTTTAGAGGAAAAGCCCCTCTCAGTTTCAGGGAGCCACTTCATTAGTTCACAAGTCAGCACTCATTTTTGAGCTTGAGACCCTCATCTGACATTTTTGAAGGGGTCCAGAAATTGACCTTTCCTAATCCCTGATGATATCACAGTTCTCCCTAGGGGCTCCTTCTTTTTTCTGCTCTCCATTCTGCTCTGAGAACTCCTCCCTCCCCTTTGCTCAGTGATATTTGCTTTGCCAAAGTAGCTTTTCTTACTTACCTCTTATCTTCGCAGACCCAGGTCAGGGCTGACTATCTCAACCTCTCCTGATTCATTCTCTCCTTTTGACCTGAATGTTGTCATATTCCACCCAACGGATTTAAAATCTCATGAGTGTGTTTGGTTTCTTTCTTGGCAGATGCAAATCGGTCCTTTCCCATTTAGAACCCCAAGCTCAAGTAGTCCCATGCATGGGTAAAGGAGCGTGTACTTGTGAGGAGAGAGGAGTAAGTGTGAACTTTCAGCTGTGACCAGTCTGGAGTGTGCTTTACTAGGAAATGGAGACATTTCCGTAAAATCCGTAAAATACCTCAGAGGCTTGCCTTTCTTGCTTTTAGTCTCTGGCAACGTTACAATTGTCCAAGTATTGTGACTGCCCAAACCCCAGGCCTTTTTCGTAAATAAAGAGACAAGACCTTTCTTCCTGCCCGCTACCCTGAATAGGGTTTATATGTTAATTTTAGGCCCTAATGCAGTATTTCCCCATAATGTTCCCCTCAACCTTCCTGCCTTTCTACACGTGACCCCTTCTGTCTATACCCTGCTCTTCAGAGAGCATATTCTAATACATATGGAAAGGGTTTCAGATGTAGAAGACTAACTCAGGTATCATTTCTATCTTATGAGAAATTCTGAGCTCTGTATGAGATTCTGATACTGGTTTTTCTCTGTGTTTCTGTCTTCTTGCTGCAGGAAAGCAATCTCCCGGGCGGGCCTCCAGCATCTGGCTCCTGCACACCCGCTCAGCCTTCCCGTGGCAAATGGTCCAGCGAAGGAGCCCAGAGCGACTCTGGACTGGAGTGTAGGTGTCCGCTTTTTCATTTAAACCTAACTTCACTTGCACGTTATGCTTCTCTCATTCTCAGGGTTCCCATCGCTACAAGCAAGACTTGCTTAATGATTTTCAGCATTGCTCGCTGACCAGTCTTCAGATATCTAAGCCGTAGCTCCATTTCCAAATGATTTCTAAATGCCTATGGGCATAGCTCCTTTATATGAAGTGAGATGTGTCCAAGATTAAAATAAAAACTTTGTGAATTGTTTGAAGCACTGTTGCCTGGCTTTGCAGCTGTGAGATAAAAAGAACCCCATGCACACCCTTTACTGGTTCTGCCAAGCTGAAGATGAATAGAGCTTGTGCTGAGTGCAACATCATGGACTCTAAGTTTGATTTTCTCAGCTCAGACTGGCCTTTTTTTGGGGGGGGAGTCTTTTTTTTTTCAACAGATAATGACTTCACTTTACATCCCAGGATCCCAGGCACTCCATGAGCTCCTGTTGCTTATTACGTGCCCCCTAAGCCCCCTGAGTGTGCCCATATAACCCGAAGGTAGATGGGTCTTGTATCAGCGGGCTGAATTTATTAGCTCATGATAACATTTTAACCAAAATACACCCTCAAAAAATATTAGCTTAGTTTGAAGATTGCAGTCTGAAATTCTTTAGACAATTAGAACACATACATTAAGAGTCCTTGGTGAGTCAATTCTTGGTCAAAGAACTATCATAGAATGAAAGCGGCGTCTCTTCTTGAAGCAATGTGGGAGACATTGTCCAGGTACAGCGGGGCTGATCTGAAATTCTGCCAGTCTGTCTGGATGAATCTTGTTTAGCATTTTTAGTTGAGTTTGAATGGAAGAGGTAATCCATATTCTTTTTCCCTGAATAAAAGGGAATGGTGGGGTTCAGGAAACAAGTGGTGTTTTATTTTATTTTGTGTCTTTTGTATTATAACATATCTTCCTGTGCCCCCAGCACACACTAACATTCTTATTTTGCATTCTGGACACACACTGATGTAAACGCTGCCTACTGTTTTGAAGTACATGGCAAAAGACTGGACATATTTGAAATCCAACTACTTCTTTAATGGAGATATTATTATACCGAGACTACTCAGATATCATTTGAACACATTGGATTAGTGTTCAGGAAGAATATTCCTTTCCTGGATTTTCTCTTTATTCCATGGCAGAATAAATCTTAATCTGAATAGAGTTTATTTACACCAGTGTTTGCATGATTAAAAAGAATTAAATGTATAAAAAATAGATACATAAAAATCAAAGAGGGATGTTCATGGACCAGGGATAATTGTGTATTATGAATCAACAATTTGAAAAAGTTAGTTCAATATTCAAGATGTTCTAAACAACCCTCTGATCTAATCCAGCAGGATCCTCTTTGAGATGTGAGATTGTAATGAAGGTTGGTTTAAAGAATTTAGATAGGAATGTTTATTCAATTGTTTCATTCCCTCCTTGTGAAATTAGTAATGGTCAAGTCACTTAATTTCTTTCCAACTCAGCGTCCTCATCTGCAAATGTGGGGATGGTTGCAGTCCCTCCCTCAGGGGACTCTCTGGGTGTTGACAGGATCAAATGTGGCAGCAAGTGTGAAAGTTTAAATGTGAACTGTCCAAACTGCAGATTTATTTATTCACAAATAAAGTAATTGGTGAATTAATTAAATTATCAAATGTTTGTTGAGTGTCTGCATTGTGGCGGAGTCTGTGTTGGTGCCTCAGGACTTGGAGGTAAAGGTGACAGGCTTCTGTCTTCAAGGAGCTTAGAATCCAACAGCTGAAATACAGACTGATGGGGTCCAGTGAAGGGGTACAGAGAAAGGTGTTCCCCTCCCCTTGGGTGTTTGAAGTATTCAGCAGAAAACACTTTCAAAAAAATAAGTGTCCCACTTGAGCCAGAGCTTGGCTAGAAGATATTACTTTCTGATTCCAGTACAAAGTATGTACACAAATGGTTCATCAGGGAGATATTTTGGGCTAGTGGCGGAAGGCTGTGATACAGAATGGAACTGAGGCTGGGATGGAGCATAGAGGTCTTTTATTCCTCCCTTTCCTCCTCTCCTCTTTGGGAGCATGCTGGCACAGTGGCTATTGAAATTACGACATGGCAGGAAACACACTGGGAACACTGAACAACGGAGGGAAAATGGAAAGCACTTTCTGGAGATACTCTCTCTGAAGGCTGATGGGTGAGGAACGATGACATGTTGCTCAGAAATAACCACATGTTTGTGGACTAATATTCATGTTAGCAGACAGAAACCAAATCTTGACCAACACTATGTACGTTTCTTTATTATAGTCATGTAAAATATGTTTTAGCCAAGAAGATGAAGCAAGCTGTTAAAAATATCATAGACTCTCCATAGTTGATCCCCTCCCTACCTTGACCACCTGTTAAATTCACCTAATTTTCAAAGACCAGATGGGTATGTGTCAGCTCAGCAGGCCTAGTTCCTTATGCTGACCACCTCCATATGTTGGCCAGTTTGTTATAGTCCCTTGGGTGGTCAGTGTACAGAGGTTCTACTGTATTTTTAGTGACTATTTTTGGTAAGTCTTTACTTACTCTTGCTTTACAATTTTTAGCTTTTCCTAATGAATGTGCTTTTCAACAATCTCATTTTTGGGCAGCGCCTATGGCTCAAAGGAGTAGGGCACTGGCCCCATATGCTGGAGGTGGTGGGTTCAAACCCAGCCCCGGCCCAAAACTGCAAAACAGCTCATGAATGTCTATTTAAATTAAAAAAAAAAATCTCATTTTTATCACTTCAGTTTGTTCTTCTGTTTAGGAAGCCAAACCAGAAATTTTTTTGCTCCATTTAAGGTGAAAGAGGATCCTTGAGCTTGACTTGTCTCTGCCATTCCCTTTCCCACCCCCCTCTGTGGAGCCCTATTTCCCACCATCAACCCCCTCTTCAGGACTCAGCATATAGAAATGATCAAACTTTACTTATTCAGGATTCCGTGTGCTCAGAGCCTCCAAAGAGTCTCATAAATAAGGAGGAAGGTGGCAATAATTAAAACATAAAAAAAACTCTGGTTCCTTGCCTTTCATGAGATAAGGGAGCCCAATGTTCTGAGCTGTGCTTCTGATGGTCTTTACCACAGTGGGAGAACAGGGGCTCAGCAGGAATGGCCAGGATTTCCTCCTTCTCCGTTCCACCCTCTTGTCTTTCAGGGAGAAATTCACTTTGCTCTGTAACTCTTTGGCTTAAGGGATTTGTAGGGGTCCTCTCAAAGGCTTATGTCCTCTCTATTTTCCTTGGTTCATCCTTGGAACAGATATACAAGCTGTTCTCAGAGTGTCTGAAGTTGTGAGGCAAGTCAGAGTCAACCTGGAATTAGGATCTTAGTGTGCAGGTATCACCTTATTTAAAATCTTGAAAGGGCCCTGCTGTGACTCTAGCCTGTGTGCCAAAGTCATCTGAAAGGGTACAGTCATTATATTTCCTAAATATCCTTTTGTAAGGGGCTGTGAGGATGGCTCTGTTTATTGGATGCCTGAGATACAGGTGGGCCCTGATTTAGTGAGTCTGGACTGTAGGCACAGTACATCTGGGCTAGGAGGAGCCTATTGTGGTAGTTCTTTTTTTCCCTTTGTCTTAATTTTTATTTTTAATTATTATGGATACGTAATAGTTGTATATATTCATAAGGTATATGTGATTTTTGATATAGGCATACAATGTGTATTAACCAAATCAGGGTCACTGGGGTATCCATCATCTCAAGTATTTATCATTTCTTTGTGTTAGGAGCATTCCAGTTCCACTCTTTTAGTTATTTTATAGTACACACTAACTTATTGTTGACTGTCATCACTTTGTTGCACTATCAAATATTGCTCATTTTATCTAACTATAACTTTGTACCCATTAACCATCCCCATGTTATTGCCCCCACCCCAGTTACTCTTTCTCAGCCTCTGGTTACCATCATTCTACTCTCTGTCACTATAAGATCAATTGTTTTCATTATTTAGCTCTAATACATGAGTGAGAAAACGTGAGACTTGTCTTTCTGTATTTCTATGCTTGGTTTATTTAACTTAACATAATGTTCTCCAGTTCCATTTATGTTGTTGCAAGTTGCAGGATTTTATTGTTTTTTACAGACCACTGTGTATATGTATCACGATTTTGTTATCCATTCATCTGTTGATAGATTTGTAGGTTGATTATAAATCTTAGCAATCGTGAATAGTGCCGTAACAAACATGGGAGGGCAGAGATCTCTTGAAAATTCTGATTTCCATTTCTTTAAATACATACCTAGCAGTGGGATTACTGGGTCACATGGTAGCTCTACTTTTGGTTTTCTTAGGAATGTTCCTCCATGGTGGTTGCACTAATTTATATTCTACCAATACGGGGTGAGGGTTCCCTTGTCTATTATTAGCTGTCTTTTGATAAAAGCCATTTTAAATAGAGTGAGATCATATCTTCATTGTACTTTTGATTTACATTTCTCCAATGACTGAAGATGTTGAGCATTTTCCTGTTAATCATTTGTGTGACTTGTAATAAATGTCTATGCCATTCTGTGCCCACTTTTTAATCAGATTATTTGGAATTTTTCCTATGGACTTATTGGAGTTCCTTTTATATTCTAGTTGTTAACAGTGTGTCAGATGGATAGTTTGCAAATATTTTGTCCCATTGTGAAGAGACAAAGCAGAAAAGTTTTAGCTTGATGTGTGATCTCATTTGTCCATTTTTGCTTTGGTTCCTCGTGCTTTTGGGTGTTACTCAAGAAATCATTTTATAGGCCAATATCCTGGAGCTCTTCCTCGATGTCTTCTTTTTAGTAGTTTCATAGTTTCAGGTCATTAGATATATGTCTTTAAGACATTTTGATGTGATTTTGGTATATGGCAAGAGATAAATATCTAGTTTCATTCTTCTGCATACAGATATTTGGTTTTCCAGTATCTTTTCTTAAAAAGATTGTCCTTTCCCCAATGTATGTTCTTATTGGCACCTCTGTCTAAAATAAGATCATTACCAATGTGTGTGTTTATTTCTGGGTTCTTTATTCCATTCTCTTGGTCTATGTGTCTACTTTTACATAGCAGTTAATTTTTATGCATTGGGCACATGAACTTAATAATTTCCTTTACGTATTCCATTTTCATATTCTCAGTTCCCTGCTTAGTGACAGATACTGTCTCTTAGCTTTCACTCATTCCTCAAAGTCCTGGATATTCTCTGTGTTTTATTCAAATTGCTCATTATGACTTGCAGGATCCTCTGCCCTACCTGGGCTCTTTTCCTTGAGGACTCTTTGGCAATATTTACTCCTGCTGCCTGTGCCCAGGCTTGTCTCTCCCTGTGTGTCAGGGACAGAACTGTAGTGTTGGTGTGTGGAGAGTACCCAGGTCAGTCCTCAGGGTGCTGCCTGCGTCTTCTACTGACAACAGGGGACCTTGGGTTCAACCCTGTGTGGACGTTGTTATCTCCTATAGAAATTTCCTCTATTGCTCTCTGCCAAGTCACGCATGTCTTTTCAATGGAACAAATTC
This sequence comes from Otolemur garnettii, assembly GCF_000181295.1. Classification (NCBI taxonomy): domain Eukaryota; kingdom Metazoa; phylum Chordata; class Mammalia; order Primates; family Galagidae; genus Otolemur; species Otolemur garnettii. The sequence goes on from NW_003852444.1 coordinate 6,976,151, forward strand.
TGTTTATTTCATGTCTTCTTCACACATAGTGCATTGTTTTTCAAACCTTAGAACCAAATTAGTGTTTTTGTTTGACTTTCTTATTTGCAGCTTATTTCTTAGATTTCAAGCTACTTGAAAGGACAACTGTGTTTTTTGCTTGTTTTCTCTCCACAGTGGAGAGCACAGCATTGTGGACTCGGTAGTCCCCTGGATCCTGGTATCAGAAGATGAACTAGTTGTGCTTTTCTGCTCAGTCAGCAAGAAGGGAACATTTTATGGGGAGTTGACAAGCACTGAGATAATCTTCAGTTCCTGAAGGCCTTGGTAGATACACCTTCAAAGACTCCTTGACAAATAAATGGACTTATGCTATTATTTTACTTTAAAAAGCATCTTCTCTCAGGTGCATGTTTACTTACTTACACAAATACCATTTTCTCCTTTGCATACCCATCCTGAAAGTCATTAAGAAAGAGTCAGCCTAAGGCTTTCAAAGGAGCAGATCCTGACTAACTGGAGTATAAAGTTCAGCTAGTCTCTTAAGAAATTTTATAAAGGAAATTCACCCAATATAATTTTCAAAGCTCTTAAACAGTAGTCTTTAAAAATAGTTCAAACACTTAAATAATCAATACGTGTTCTCTCATGGCCCATTTTTGCATGCAAATTCAAGCAGACTATCAACAGGCATTATGTTAGTCAGCTGCTGAAGTTTGTTTCAAAAGTAGAAGTAATTTTAAGCCATTTACTAAATTGTAAATTTCAATCCATTAGAAACCTACTCCGAAAACAATGTGGAGGTGTTGCTGTCAGTTTAGTATAGAAACGCTACTGTATTCTATTTAGGTGTGGTATGAGATGTGACTGCCACATCTTTCATTCAAAGGTACTGTTGTGGTGCTGATGGCAGATGTGTCCTGTGGCTTTCAGGGAGTCACTGTGTATATGCATTGACTGATTTTCCAAACATTAATAGTAATTTGAACCCCAACTAACAAATTTTAAAATTTCCTTCCTGGGGTGGTGCCTGTGGCTCAGTGGGCGCTGGCCATACATACTGAGGGTGGCAGGTTAGAACCTGGCCCCAGCCAACCTGCAACAAAAAAATAGCTGGGTGTTGTGGTGGGCTCCTGTAGTCCCAGCTACTCGGGAGGCTGAGGCAAGAGAATCACCTAGGCCCAGGAGTTGGAGGTTGCTGTGAGCTGTGTGATGCCACGGCACTCTACCAAGGGCGATAGAGTGAGACTCTGTCTGTACAAAAAAAAAAAAAAAAAGAATTTCCTTCCTAATGCAATGCTTCAGGTTAGATCTCACACATACAGATGTTTGATACTCCCACCTTTCCTGGTGGTGTCCTCCCTTTACCTTCCTGGTGACAACCTGTAGGGGCTGCTCCCTCTGACACCATACCATGCACATCAGCCAAGCTAGTTTGGCAGCAAACAAGCTAAATTACTAGAAAGGAAGGAGGTAATGCTCAAAAAAGAAAAAGAATTCTCATATTCTGGGCTGGATTTTGAGTTTCCAGTTTAGGGTGAGCTAGCCCATGCAGAGATGTGTCTGTTCCCCAGATAACGTGTGTCTTCTCCTAATGTGTGTCTTCACATGCCTCTGTTGCAATGGAGACTTCATTAGGACTTGGCCAGTGCTTCCCTGCTTGTAGTATTGTATCAGAGAACACAGGGGGTGTGTCTCCCTTTTGTCGTCACTGTTTTATAATTTCTTTTTGGCATTATGCTACCTAAAACAATCCCCAGAACAGTGATGGTGGAAAACCAAGATCTTTCTTAAACTGCATGTTGGTTTTGAGTCCAGCATCCCTGATTTTAATCCCCAGCCCACCTTCCTGGAAATCTTCCTCCAGTCCTGAGAGCTGTGGAAAATACAACACGAACAAAACCAGATTCCCTATCCAGACCACCTCTGCTCTCCTTTAGTTGAGATGCTAAGAAAAGCAGCGCTTCTCCCAAGCAGATAGGGACGTAGCACAGTTGGTACAGTGCCTCGCAGTTGGATTCAGGGACAAGATTGGGGAAGCAGAGTCTTCATGCGGGATTGGTTTAAAGTGGGTTATGAAACTAGGTCATCTTATCTTTAGAAACCTTGAATGAAAAGCCAGGAGGAAGGGTGTGTGTGTGTGTGTGTGTGTGTGTGTGTGTATGAATGCATATGAGCGTGTTCTCATTTCTGTCCTGTTTCCTAGGTGAGTCTTGGGAGACCTGTGTCTCCCCTTCACACTTCAGACCCTCACTCTTCATCAGGTTGCACGGTCATCACCGTCAGCCTCTCCCACCCTAACTTCCTTCTCCATCCCAGTCCTGGAGCATGAGGAACTCCCTCCTCCATGTATCAGTGAAGGCCCTGGCCCTGGTCAGCCATGGAGCAAATCTATTTCCATTTCAGGGACACTTGATGTTCTTTTATTTTCCAAAATTAGGAGAATTTTACATTAAGTCATACTGGCTTCTGGGAGAAATCTTCCAATCATGTAACTTCACAGGTCTATCAGAGGTGTCTTGATCTAGTCTTCTGCCTCAGGCAAGTGATTATTTGTACTAACCCTGTCAGTAGAAATGGATATGAGCGTTAAAATAATTCTAAATTTTTTAGTAGCCATGTTTTCAAAACTGAAGAGAAATAGGTAAAATTAATTTGAAAGCCCTGTTTTGTTTAAGAAAATGTATACAAAGTGCAATTATTTCAGTAATCAGTATAAAAATTATTAGTGCTGTGATTTATATTCTTTTTTCATGCTAAGTCTTTAAAATCTGCTGTGAATTTTACCCTGTCAACACATTTCATAGAGTGCAAACCATGTACCACATCCTCTGTGGCCATATACATATTGTATAGCATAAATTTAAACCATCCAAGATAATTTTTCTCTTTATTTGAGACAGAGCCTCACTCAGTTGCCCAGGGTAGAGTGCCATGATGTCCTAGTGCATAGCAACCTCAAGGTCCTGCACTTGAGCAATCCTCTTGCCTCAACCTCCTGAGTAGCTGGGACTAGAGGTGCCTGCCACAACGCTGGCTAATTTTTCTAGTTTTAGTAGAAATAGGGTTTTTTTCTTGCTCAGGCTGGTCTTGAACTCTTGCGCTCAAGTAGTCCCCCCACCTTGGCCTTCCACAGTGCTAGGATTATAGATGTGAGCCACCACAACCAGCCCCAAGGCAATTTGTTACCTATTATTATTATCTTAAAGATTTTCAGGGGCAGATAATTCATGTTTTCTTTTTTCCCTTTTTGATTTTTGTAAGAACATTTGCATAGGATACATATTTATAATTCTTCTTGTTTCAAAACTTTTTTCATAAGCAAATATCTTCATTTTGTGTAGATTATTTGCTTTTGGAATAGTAAAAATACAATGCATTCTTTATCTGTGTTATTCAGTTTCTAACACTCCTTTCACGTTTATCTTTTTACTTATAACCATTAGTAGGATTTCAATAGCATTTGAGCAAATTATCCTTTCTAAATCTATAAATCTGCATTTATGTCTGTGGGGGTGAATCTCTACTCCTAGGCAAGTAGATTTATCAATGTAAACCTATCTGTGTAAATATATGTGTATCTATAGAGATTGTCTCAGCACTCACAAGTATAGAAGAAATATTGTCTTCATTTAGAAATGGGACAGTTATTTTTTCTGTTGGGCACAGATAGATACTCTTTGAGTTACGTACAACTTGAGATTATATTTCAAGATGCAAATGTAGAGAAGACAGAAAGATGTTCCCAGGTAGGGACAGTGGAATGAACATAAACATGGCACCAAAAGAAGAAAATGTGGGATATATTTAAAGAAGAGGGCCAAGGAGGTAAATGAGAGAGTTAAATGATAGACTTATTAACCCTGCTAATGGAAGGTCTAGTGTGCCATTTTGAATTTGGATTTTATTTTATAAATAATGGGGAATCATATAAGCATTCTGAGCAAGGGGGAGGCAAAATCATGGCTCCATTTTAGGGGATTAAGTTTGTATCAATGTGAAATGAGTCAGAGAGGGTGTTAGAATTAGAGTTCAGAGCAGAAGAAGTAAGGGTTCAGAGATTAGACATGTCCAGTGGGTACTGAGTGACATGGTGGTTGATGCAGATAATTAAAGAAAACCCACACAAAAACAAGAGCAAAGGCATTTGTTGGGGTAAACTAGACCACAGTAAATAAAGACTCAACGTGGAAGTTGTTTCTCAACCATGTAATAGACCAGGATTATTCCAGGGGCTTGGGTGAGGAGTCAAGCTCTTTTCCACATACTCAGTGATGCACACTGAAACTTGCTCTGATATCTCACCAGGAGCTACCAAAATTATCCCAAAGTCTGACATCTAATAAGTCAGCAAAGTAAATGAGCATGGAAGAATGTATGTATGTAAGAGATATAATGGACCAAGCCTGGAACTTCTGCTTGTACTCCATTGGCCAGAACTTGGTCACATGGCCACACCTAATTGCTAGGAAGGCTGGGAAATAAAGTCTTCCTGTGTGATCAGGAAGAAGAGAAAAATTATTTTAGTAAATGCTTAGCAGTGTTGGCCACAAAGACCAAGGAAAGAAACTTGTGTAATGCCAACTCTTCAGGGGGAAGAAGGAAACCCTGTAAGAATAATGAAAACTTTACTAAACATTATTAACTTCTTCTATATACAACATTACATAGTTAATGTTTATTAACATGAGCTAGAGAAGGGTTCATGACAAATGTAGGAAAGAAATCAAAATAGTTCATTTGTGTACTCCATTCTTGTGCTAATGCCACCCAGGCTAGATACCTTCATGCAGAATTCAAGAGTCCCTGAGACTGCTCTCACTTCTGACAGCAATTACAAGTTTGGGGAACCCCCAGCACTACATAAAGTCCAATAATTCATTAGAAGCACTCACAGAGCTCACTGAAAGCTGTTATCCTCACATATATGATCTTTTACAGTCCTGTCCCAGCAGAGGCAAGAATAGCTGGCTGACTTCACCCATACAGCACATACTGTCAAGCAGGGAAGCTCATCCAGAGTTTTAGTTGGGGATTTGTCATGTAGACATGATTGTCCATGTGGTTGACCTTAGCTTCTAGACCAGCAGTTCTCAACCTTCCTAATGTCATGGCCCTTTAATACAGTTCCTGTAGGTTGCGACCCACAGGTTGAGAACCACTGCTCTAGACACTCTGAAGGTCAAGTTGATACCAAAGCCCCCAGGTAAACAGAAACACTCCTATCAAGCAAGGCATTCTGCATGCTTGAAGATTTCTAAGGAGCTGAAAGCTCAGTGGTTTATCAGTGTTTTTTGATCTTTCACGTTTTGCAACATTTTACACTTCACTTTCTAAAATAGTTGGTGGGACTTTGGCTATAGTTAGATTTCTGTATTATTTGCTGCCATTATTATGTGTTTAATTTCCATCTTCTCTGGGAGATTTTATTCCATGGATTACCACAGTACCCCAGTGCCTGCCACTTGTGACATGCAGTAAATGTTTGCTGAATAAATTAAAGAAATATAAAAGGAAAGGGATTAGTTTATATAAATATATAAGTTAATGTTGCATGAAAATTTCCCCATAGTAGAATACTCTAGATTGTATGGATTGATTTCTTCAGGACACGTTGCAAAGAAGTACCTTTCTATTTTACTTTTAATGTACTTATCATTAGTCATTATCTGAAAACGTTTGGGATCCATAATTATTCTTATCTTTCCTCTATTGCTGTCCCAAAAGATTGACGTGGGACATTTTCCTGTTGACCTCTGTGAAAAAATTTGATGTGACTTGCTACAGGGAAAAATTTCCAGTAGAGAAAGGCAGGCTTTGGTGAAACGATGGATACCCTTTGATGCAGGGAGCGGTGATCCTCATCAGTGTTGCTTTCCTTATTAGGAATAGTTTTGAGGCTCTTGGGCACGTTTATGGCACAATCCTCCCTCAGGATCTCACCGCACGTTGCCCCTGAGCCCTTGACACCTGCATTCCTCATCCTTTCCTGCTTCACTTCTGCTGTTCCAGGACTCGCCTTTCCCGTTCCTGGATCTCGAAGCATCTAGATCTCACATGTTACAATATAACCTTTAGTTATGCTTGCCTGAAAATTATGAGTCTATTGGCCCTGAAAGGAAAATGAGTTGTATTTGAATCTGAAGAAATACATTTATTTTAAAAGATGGGCAATATTTGGCATTTTTTCCAGCCATTTTTTTTCCATACCCAAAGTCGTTTGGTATATACAGAGGGTGCCAAAAAATGTATTCACATCTTAAGAAAGGGAAAACCTGTATTGAAATTGTAATATTCAATATATACGTATAATGTTTGTTATCTTGTATATCGTGTTTTGTTTTCCTTGTAATTTCAGAAGTCAAATGTGACTTGAGTATTACAATTTTAATACATTTTTTTCCTTTCCTAAAATGTGCATACATTTTTTGGCACCCCTTTGCTTCTCTGTACTAAGCTTTGTGATTCAGAGGCTGTTGTTTTGTGGATACTTCTAGAGTGGATTAAAATAAAATTGGTTCAAGTATAAAATGGATTTCTAAATTACTTGGTTATTCTCCAAAATGTCTTATCACAGTCATCCCCTGTGTTAGTCTGTTCATGCTGCTATAACAAAATACCATAGACTGGGTGGCTTAAATAGCAGACTATTTCTCACAGTTCTGGAGACAGTGAAGTCCAAGGTCAAGGTGCCAGCAGATTCCATTCCTGGTTAGGTTCCTCTTCCTCACTTGCAAATAGCCACTTTCTTCCCGTGTGCCCACATGTCTCTTCCTCAGTGCAAGTGTGTGAGAAAGAAAGTTGGGAGAGAGGGAAAGAGGGGGAGAGAGACGGGAAAGGAGAGGAAGAGAAAGAGAGCATGCACAATCTTATGGGGCAATAATCCCATTAGGAGGATTCCACCCTCATGACCTAATTACCAAATACCATCCCACTCAGGGTTAAGGCTTCAATATATGAATTTTGAGGGGACACAGTTAAGTCTATAACATCCTCCCCCCTATAAATACATGCCATGTGCTTTGGAAGAATAAGATAAAAACAAGAGCAATTTTTGTATAAGACCTGTAGACTCCGTCTTGTTCCTTCATGGTAATTCAGCACAATGCTTTCCCTAATAGCTCAAAGCCCTTTTTAAGCAAATGAGCAAAATATACAATTAATATATAAATCCATCATTTCCAAGGTAGTGTACCATAAGGAGGCATATGAAATCCTATTCATCATACTATTAAAAAGCAGTGCCCCCCCCCCCAGTGAAATACTGCCCATTTCAGAACAATAGGATTCTTGCTTGTCATGTCAGATATCCTAGCAGCCCTGCTCGCCATCCAAAGTATGTATTTTTAGAAGCAATAAAATTATTTAGCTTGAAAAATAGAGAATTAATTGGGTGAAGGCCTTCCTGAATTCATAAGATGTCTGAATTGGTGGAAATTTATTATGCTTTGAGCACACAGGGACTTGAACTAAGTTTGAAGAAGCCTCTGCCCTTAGAGGTGTAATTTACCCATTACTGACATAAATGCATTTTCAACCAACCTTTACTCACAGTACTTTGTGCTACCATCTCTATTCTTAGCTAATTCATGAAATTAAGGAAAATTTTAATAGCATTTTGGTTTTAATTGTCATAGAATTTGCAGTGTTGGGTCTGGATGAACGAGGCCTTATATCAAAATGTTTAGAGGTATTTTTTCTTATTTGTTGAACAGATGTGTCCAAAATGACCATACTCAGGAATAAAACAAGATATAAACCCAACGTCTCCTTTAGCTATAGCTCAAACAAAGTTTTTCCAAACACCTTTTTCTGTTTCCAGAGTTTTGGTGGAATCATCTCCAGCAGAACTTTGAGAGGTAAAATGAGAACAATTTAAACTCCCTGAATTTCCTAATTGTCTATGTCTCAAATCTAAATCTGAAAACTCCTCTCTTTATCTCTGAAAAGAAGACTGAAGTTAGGTTGGTCTGTTCCTTGCAGGAGAATGCTGTGAATGGAGAACACCTGTGGCTGGAGACCAATGTCTCAGGAGACCTCTGCTACCTGGGAGAGGAGAACTGCCAAGTCAGATTTGCAGTGAGTGTGGCTGCCAGTGCCGGCTCCATCCTTCTGGGGGAAGACCTCTGTGTCTGAAGGCTGCGGGGTCACCACGCCTGAATTTCCAAGGAAGGGTTTGAAGGAACCTGTCCTTCTGAGGTGGAAACCTTCCTGGATGTTTGTGGTTTACAGAGTTTCTCACGTTAATGAATGGCTCTTGGGTTGTCCATTTTGGTGGTTTTAGGATTTGGTTATGCAGCCTAGAGATGCCCAGGCAGGGTAGACTTTTCATGTGGAGAAGAGGGTAACTGCACAAGAGAGATGTCGGCTTACAGAGGGGGTGCCAGCTGGGCCAGAGGACTGTTTGTGGAGGAAGGGACTCTTGCGAAGGGTTATCTGTTTGTAGGGGAGTGACTGCAGTGGCCTTACTGAGGAGTGAAGATGGAAACAGGGTGGGAATATCTGTGCTGGGGTTGTGTGTACCCTAGCAAATAATACAGACTAAATTCTGCAAAGTACAATTCTAGAAATGATACAGTGATTAGGTCAATCGTTGGTGTATCCTTTGCCTTTTCGAAATCTGCTTTTTGTGTCTGTTGAGAACAATCTGTTTAAAGGTTAAGATTCTCTTCATGGTCTATGGAAAAAGCATGGTTGCCAGGCTGCCTAGTGAGGAAGAACTAGAACTTTAGTGTTGAGAAGGGGAACTGAACACTTTTGTGTAGGTTATAATTACTGATGCACAAAGAGAGTAACAGAAAATAGAATAGTAAAAACACAAAAAAGGATGTATTACTTCTTATTTGGGGAAATGGGAATCAAATTAACATAATACCTTTTTATGTTTTGTTATGTTTGTTTATTATGTGAAAGAAATATTGGGGGCAAAATACAGGGGTCTTGACATTGCAAATGAGGATGTTTCTGTTAATAATTAATAGGGAAGAGATTGCATTTTTATCAAAGCTCATAGAACACACACAGAACATGCAAAAAAAATGTAGACACATTTTAAGAAAGGAAAAAATCTGTGTTAAATTTGTAATATGCAAGTCACATTTGACTTCTGCAATTACCAGAGGCACTCAAACGTGACTGATATTCATCTTTTGTTAGTGGTATATACTGAGTATTACAATTTTCATATAGTTTTTTCCTTTCTTAAAGGAAAAAATGTGTCTGCATTTTTTTGGCATCCTCCATATATTCCCCAAAGACTTTTATAAGGCTGCCTGAATTTGCAAAGTCTCAGAACCAAGACCTTTTCTATCACGTTAGCTGTTTTGACCACTAGTTTACAGGGGATTTGGGGGGAAAATATTTGAGAGCTTTGGGGAAAACAGGATTTATTTGGGTACCAGTGGAAATAAATACGAGGGAAAGGCCCACATGAGCCGGCTCTGGATTTGAGGTCAGGAAAGCTGGCATTGAACCTCAATGTTACCGCTTTCTGTGTGACATTGAGAAGTCACAACCTCTGGACTTCGCCTACCTTCAAAGAGTAGGATTAAGTTATTTGTAATTTGCTTCTAACTCAGCTCTGTATTAATCATTTGCATTTCTTCTAATCTTGTTGTAAATTCAATTGATTTAAACATCAGGATTTCAGCTTTATGCATATGTATTTTTAATTCAAGTATAATTGCCCAGAATATGATTAAATTAACCAAATCCACGAGAAGCTCAGCTGTTTGCACTAAAGTGCTATAAATAATGAATTAGCATTAGGGTCTTAGTTAATTCTGTAAACACTGGTCTTGGGATATCAGATAATATAAAATGAAAAAAAAAGAAAGCTAATCTTACTTGTGTATATACTTTTGAATAATTTCTACTGATTCTGCTGCCAACTGATGGATTATAATTTGTTACAGTTATACCTTATCTCCAAATTGCTCTTTTTGATTCTTTCTGTGACTGTTTTGGCATAGACGCATATTCCGTCATTGAAAGATGTATGAACAAAGGCATCGTCCTTAAACTTTGTATCGTCAATAACATTGTTATCCTATAAATGATTATTACATGGTCGCTATTACCACTGAGTCATGAAAAACACCAAGAGGAACAGAGGAAATCTTAGGTAGAAGTAGGAGGAAACAGGATTGAGAAGATTCCCAGTGTCCTTCTGAAGCTTCCTCATCATTCCATCCCAGGTGCTTGGTCCTATTAACTCATTGTACAAAGTGTATAGGAATTAAAGAACTCACTTCCAGAAGAATGCTGATTAAATGAAGAAACAAGTCAGTGAGGAAGCTGAAAAACTAATTGCTATAGGTTCCTTAAAGCTCAGTTTCTTCACCTATAAAGTCAGAGGAATGCTATTTAGAGGATTTAATGTGATAATACATAGAAAGTTCTTCCTTGGCATAGCAAATGACGTAGTTGATTAAAGGGAACCCTCCCCCCAAAAGAATAAGAACAGGAAGTTCATAAAAATTTGCTAATAAATATACACATATGTGTAAAAATATAAAAAGATACCCAAATTAAAACAACCTTGAGGAGTCAACAGCATGTGACTTCTAAATTAGCAAAGATAGATAAAATGATGCTACTGCTGATTGGTTTAGCCTAAAATGGATTGTATTAACATCTGGCAGGAGTGGAAATTGATTTGCTTCACAGAATTGGCAGTGTGTGGAAGAAGCATTAAACAATTCTCCTGGTTTTATCTCCCATGTTGTGAGGTGTGTGTCATCCATGGGCATTACATTCTGGGAGAGGCACTGGCCGAGAGCAAAGGATCCAGAGGAGAGTGCCAGTTTGGCTCAGGAGATGGAACCTTGTCAGAAAGGAAAGTTAAATCATATGCGTTCTAGCTGAGTATTAAAGAGGGAAGGTAGAGAAATGTCTTCCAGTATTTGAAGAGTTGCCATGAAGAAAAGAAAAGTGACTTGCTGTCTGTTGTTAGGAAGGCAGAATTAAGTTATCTAGAATCCACAGACTCTGGGTCTAGGTGATTAAGTTCTAGATGTATAATTCACTGATACAGAATCATTACCTGGGAAACGTGTCAACAATGCAAACTACAGTTTCCCTCCTTGGCGCAAGTACCAACTCAGTATGCCTGGAGCTAGACGTGGGAATGTGTGACTTTAACAAGCACCTCAAACAATTCTGGTGCAGGTGGTTTACAAACCTAACTTTGAGAAATACAGTATGATAAGAAAGAATTTGAAAAACTTGAGTTGTGCAGTAAGGGGACAAACTGGGTGGAGAGATGGAATCAAAGGGTGTGTGTTTTGGGGTGACTTGAGTGGCCATCTTCTGAGGATACTGATGGAGATACACACCCCCTTTGTCTAAGAGGTGGTAAGATATAGAAGTCTCCAGAGGAGCCTCCCGTTTAGATGTTTTATGTTCTATTTGCAGCTTTCTTAGAGGAGAGTAGCAGCTTTGTAAGAAAAAGCATATATAATATGTGCAATCTGTCCCCCAAAGTCACCATACAGTTGGAAAATGGGAAATTGTAGCACAATGTACCTTTATTTACAAAATATTCATTACCCAATTTTACAAAGAAGAGGCCAACACAGAGACAATATTTTGTAAAGTTTTGTAATGAGTATTTTATAAATAATGGTAACATTTTAGTATAATTTCTCATTGATTTAATGTACGGTGACTTTTGGGGACACTCTGTAGATTATGTGTTATATTTTCTTTTCTTTTAATGAACCACCTTTGAGGAAAGCTCACCTGTTGAGGTGAGACTAACTCACCATAGCCCAATCCTACCTGCAGGCTCCCAAACGAGGTGCAGACGGAGTGCTTGGGGGATGATTGACTCTATCTCCAAAGACAGAGCCTCTCCCTCATATGAGTGGGGTGGAGGGAGAGGCTAGGAAAGAGGCGTGGGACGGGCTCTGCTGACCTTGTTGACATCTTGCTTTCTGACCTCTAGCCTCCAAGACTGTGAGCCAATACGTCAATACATTTCTGTTGTTTTAAGCTTCGCTGTTTGTGGCACTTCCTTAGTGTAACCCCAGGAGACTAAGATAGTGACCATTCTCTGAGGCGAGTTACCTTACGCAGCCATCCAGCTAACTGTGCGGTCACAGGGGCTCACAGACACCCACACGCCCGCGGAGGTCCGTGGCGAGCAGTGCTGAGTGTTTCGGTTGAGAGGGTGCTGGCTAAGTGAGCAGACAGGCAGTTAGGTGTCAGAAGCCGAGAGCTGCAGGGGAGAGAGTAGGTAGATGGTTTGGGGAGCGAGAGAGTGCGTAGGTTGTGTAAGAGGAAAAAGGAACTGTCAGACTTCAGGACGCTGTTACCAGATATATCTTCTCTATTTTTAAATGTGCTTACGCCACCTTCTTTTTGTGGCTCGGCTAATAGGTACTGCCTGGCTTTTGTTGTTGTTTTGCTTTCATCTTTTCCTTGTGCGTAATGTTTGGAGAAAATGGCCAACCCCATCTGTGATGCCCAACCTTAATTGTAAGGTGCCTTCCGATGCTGCTCACAGTTTGACAAACAGGGTTTTATTGAGAAAGTGAATGAACTGTGTAAAGGGGTCACATGACACGGGAGTTGGCGCATTGGAGAACGGGAGCCACACTGATCCAGAGACAAAAAGATCTGGATGAAAATCCAAGCTTTGCCCTGCTTTCCCGAGTCTCAGTTTCCTCTGTAAGATGAGAAAGATGAAACCTACGTCTCAGAATCAGGAGGATGAAATTAGTTGACAAATATTCATATTCTCTCTCCTTCTCTCCTGTTCCTGCTTATAGTCTAATGTCTTTAAGTTGAGGGGGTTCAGGACTCAGGAGTAGCCTGGTTGGACTTTGGTTGTGATGATGTCTTATGTTTGGGACGGTTCTGTCTAATCCCAACACTAAGACTCTTAACGCCTTCAACAGCTGTGCATAGTACCTGTGTTCTCACTGGTCTTGGGTGGGCCCAGCTGAGTATGACAAGCCGAAGTGGCCCCTTCTGGAGGACATCTCACCAGCGATGCCTTCTTCTTGGTGAAACAGAACCCATCATTGTCTGCAATGAGTCTACCCCAACATCTGCTCACAGGGATGCTGGCCTGTGTTTTGAGGGTTCTTGGAAGAAACTTGTAAAAAGTCAAGGGCAACGACTGTCCTCCCTATTTAAAGGAAACTTTTAGCTTTCTGCTATTTAAAAATGAAATAGGCTGGTTCGATCTTGTCTGTTTCATCTCAGGACAATTGGGGCATCAGGCAGCGGGATGTGCAAATGCTGGTTCCCTGCCTCTCAGTACTGTGGGTGGGAAGATGAGAGACTCAGAGGCCAGTGTGCCTCGCTGGGGGACTTTCTGCTATCTGTGGACTCGGGTCTAGCAGGCCTGCTCTGCAGGGCACTGACGCTGGACTCAGGACATCCTGAGAGCTGCCTGCATGCTGCTCCCATTCTGTCAGCACTGAATGCCAGTTGCCCAGCATGGCAGATGTATGATCCACAGCCCAGATGGCAGTTTGGCTGAGCTGGGTGCAGGCTGTCGGAGGGAGCCGTGTGTGTGGCAATAAAGCCCAGGAGGCGAAGGCAGCTTTGGGGGTTGTTTGGGTGCCAACTGCTCTCACCAGAGGCCTTTTTCACCATTAGGCTATTGAGGATTTAATGAATCAAGATGACTCAGGGAAAGTGTAGCCATCAACAAAAATAGTTTATAAAAAGAATTTTCACTGACAGACTCTCTGTCCTCCTAGTCTGTGGGTACGAGGGAGGAAGGAAGGGCATGGGGTGCTCCCGTGGGTGGAGGTAATGTTGCCTTTTTTGTATCTGGCCTGCTGGTTTGTCCTTCCAGAACTTAGAACAGAGTGGCACACAGTAGGCCCTCAGTGACTAGCGTTAGCCATTGTTTTATTACAGCAATCATGGAGCTTGCTGTAATCATCGTTATTTGGTACCAAGGTAGGATGTAATACTGACCCTGCCCACTTCACGTCATGGAGCTATAGTAGGATATGTGGGATGTCACATGGCCCAGGGATCTTTTGGATTTGGCTAGTTCTTGGTCATGCTGGATCAATACTACTATTGTCTATCTTCAGAATCTACTTTTTTTCTAAATAGAATTCTGAAGAACAGAAAACTCATATAAAAACAAAATGGGCATAATTCATTAACAGGGGCTTTTGAACCTACATTTATAAAGCACTGAACACCTTTAATGTACTAATAGGTCTTATAAAGTTCAAAGAAGGGTCCAGGGACTATAGGGCCCTCTCCTTTGTTGGGAGAGGACAGGAGATTGTGGAACCCATTATTTTCCCCACAGAACACCCATTGCCATCTCGTGGGATCTCAGTGTTCAGAAAACTATTTGCGAACTGCTCACACAGTGCTTTGCAGTTTTCCTGGGACTCATACTCATCTCTGATCGAAAACAAGCACCTTCAGGGTGGTCACAGTAGGCAGTTCACTTCCAGCTTAAGGTAACAGAAAGCAGAGTCACAGAGATTTACTCACCGTCCATAGTATTGTAACTGTCTGGCAGGGGTGGGGCATTTTTGTGAAATTCTTTTGCCTTAATATGAAATTTTCATTAAGCCAAGTGTATGTGTCTTGTTTTATTCGTACAGTTTGTTCCTCCGAGAATTACTGACTTCTGTTCTGTGATGACAATTTCAGATTGAGGTTGCATTTGTGATTGTGTGAAGCAGTTCTGTTGTTATTTGATAGTGAACCGTCCTGTTACCTAATAATAAAAATAATTTGCATCTGATTCAGCATGGAGTTTGCATGTCACCTAGGCAATGTTCAGGTATATAAAAATACCTTCTCTTCTTCCGGTGTTCCCGGTGCCAGGCACCCAGAGCAGTTTATTTTAACAAATATGCCTGTTGCTCAGAAGCACATAATCTTGACTAAAGCATTATTTGCATTGGCAGTTATCCAAAGCTACTACTGGCTCCCAACGTTAATATTGTCTCTGTTTTTTAGAAGCTTTTTACCTTTGTTCCCTACCCCATAGACCAGGAAGGTACTTATGCAGAAGGGATGCCTTAAAAGACACATGAAATGAAAAGCCTGTTCTTGTGTCTTCTTTAAGGAGGTGTGAGTGATGATGGAATGTGTGGGCTTTGGAATCAAATGACCTGGCTTTGAGTCCAGGTTCTGAGATTTCCAGGCTGGCTTCGAGTTGTGTGACATTCATCATTACTTTAACCTCTTTAAGTCTAAGTGTCATATCTATAAAATGTGAGCAATACCTGCTTTTTATGGTTGTTACAAAAATTAAATGAGATAATAATGCATATATCATAGCAGGATGGCAAGTCACAAGCACTCAGTAAAGATTAGCCTCTCTAATTGCTTCTCCTTGCATGAAAGTGGTTCAAAGAAACTGAACCCAAAAAGGCAACCCAGAGTCTTGGAATCACCTGCTGCTTCTCTCTCACTGAGGAAAATCGGGAATCGGTTTCACAACCTGAAACAACTAGCCCTTCTGACGGTCAGCCTGGCCCTTGACTCTGCCTCTTCCCTCTGTTCTCTCAACCTTTGGGTTCTCTCAAAAAATATGAACTTTCATTCATATTTTTAAAAATTATATTTATTTATCTGTCTCCATCACTAGAACATAAGGTCATTCAGCTCAGAGACTTGGCCTAGTTTGTGCTCTCTTATATCCTGACCCCAAGAACAAGCAACTGCACTGACTAGTTCCCCTGGGATGAATGAATAAGTTCAATGATGTGATTCTTAAGAGAGAGGCACCTACACACAGACACCTGTCACCAAGCCAATCCTGCATTTAAATATCATTGTACTTACCAGCCCAGATGTTTGAATTCCTGCCTCGTTTTCAAGTCTCTTTGGATGGAGGTTTAGTACTTTCAATCAGCAGAGTTTTGTGGGGCTGCAACCCCTGCTTATCTAGTGACACGCCTTCTGCTGCCCATTTTATTTGACTCTTGTGGAGAGCAGGGACAACTTCTTGCCATCTGGCAAAGATGGTTATGGTGTTGTTGCCATCAGTCAACCTACTGAAGGGTTTCATGAGACCATAGGAAACTGTCATGCAGTGACACATAGTATGTGTCCCGCACTGACTGCCAGCCTCCGGGATACCCTCAGTTTGACCAGCCTCTGTAATGATATCTTCAGTAAAAAATTATATGGGTAGGGGCCTGTGTGTCAGACAAAACATTACCAGTGGGGGACACAGCACTGGGTAAACTATGACTGAAATGTTGGTTTTCATGGGCTAGACTGGCCAGAGGCTCTGTCTTGATTGGAATGTGGGAACTGACAATGAAAGGATAGCTAACTTACAGTTTGATGGGACTTCATAAGGACATTACATCTACTTAAATCGGTATTAGAGCAAATGCCTTTAAATTATTGGTTATAAATATTATCAATGAAATTTTTAAAAGAAGCAATTCCATCTACTTCCACAAAGTAGACAGATGGTGAGAATGTGTGAAGATTCATAATAACACACATAAGTCAGGCATTTATGGTGCTGTCACACCAGCAAGATTAAAAGGCAAAGGTCGATATTTCTGAGTTTATATTAAGGCTCAAATCTCGGCTCTGCTCGTGATATATACTACCTTAGAACTAGAGAAAGCCATTGACATGGCATTGAGATACCACTTCCTGTAAACTTGGTTTCTTTATGAATTCTGTGGTTATGTCCAGCGCATCCTCACTCATACCTCCTTGAATCTGTGAATGCACATGTTTGTGTGTATAGAGCATTTCTGCTTATTAATGTTGGTGTTCCTATAATCATGTTTGTGTGCGTTTTTGCATTCATACATTATTAATACTTTAGCCTACTATATGTGGTTACATGTATGGTAACCGCAGTACAGAAACTTTCCTGTATCCAGTACTATTTGATTACAGCTTTTTCCAATCCTAATCTAATTCTCAAAATAAGATGAGGTAACTCATTCTCTGTAATCGGCTGACTTTAGCTTGAGTTAACACAACTCTAGTGATTTGGTTCTTACTAACTTGTTTCCCAGGTGAGCCCTGATTGGCAACTTTCCAGGAAGAGGAAAAGTTTTCACGTGTCTTCTTGTTCTTACGTTCAGCTCACAAAGTCCTTTCCTTCCCTTAGCCTTCTGCTCTAAGATTTTAGTTTTCTTTCTCTTATATGAAAAGTGTAAAACATACTGGCCACTGGGGAAATATAAAGCTTTCTATTTGTGTCCAGACCACAACACTCAGGTATTTTCTTATCTCTGTGTGTGTCTCTGTCAGAAGCTATGGAATACTTCTATCCAGATTACCATGTAGGTTACCATGCACTCGTGTCTTGGTTACTTAGAGGAGGCGTCTCCAGGAATGTAAACACTGCATATTCAAAGAGGTTCAGCAAATGGGTTCCTTGGAGTGGAACAAAGCAGACTATTGGTAGAGCATCCAGTGAGTCTCACTGCAGTACTTCAGAGGTGATGCCAGCCATGACACAGTATGAGACTTTCATACGTGCAGTCAGCTGGGTGTAGGCGAGCTGCAAAGTTGACCAAGTATAGGATCAAAGCCATCCTTGGTATTGATTATTCAGCTAAGAGACATTAGGCCACAGTGTAAGAAAGTCCTATGAACCTTAGCAGGGACCCGAGTGGAACTAGAATGTGCTGCACGCTCAGTGATCACACTGGGCCTCTGCTTTGCTTTTCTGTTTCATTCCTGTCACTCTAGTGGAGCCTTTGGTCAACTAATATGTGGATTATCTCTGTGGTCTTTCATTTATTATTCTCTTTGAGACAAAAGCCAGTGTCTTCACCATAACCTTCCAGACCTTGTAGGGATGTGGCCTTTTCTCTACCTGGTTCACATCACTCCCCACACGGTCCCCGGCCTCTCCTCATCACCTGTGCCCTCTGCCTGGAACGCTTTTATCCCAGAGGCTGGAGAGGTGACTTCCCTCACTTCCTTCCATGTTTGTCAAGATGTACCTTTTCAGTGACGCCTTTCCTGGCCAATCTCTGTACAAGGTCAACTTTCCTCTGCCCCTGGTATTGCCTTTCTCCCCTTAATTTTCTTGGTGGCACTTATTTCTGTTTACATATTATCTATTATACCCACCTATCTTGTTTAGTGTCTTTTTCGAACAGCGGAATATAAACATGTGTGCGTAAGTTCACTACTGTGTCTCCCATGCCTGGGACAGTGCCTGCTGCCTATAAGTGCTCCGTATTTATTGGCTGGCTAAAGTAATAAATTACTCATCTCATCTCTTCTTCCTTCTGTCACCACATAAAATTATTATTTTTGGCCATGTTAGTCTCTAAACCTTTTGGTTCCTTGTCACCTACTAGGTTAAAGTTTGTCCTTCCTGGCCTAGAGTTAAGTCCTTTGACAACCTAATCTCAATCCACCTGTAGGATCTGATCTTCCTCACCCACCCGGAGGCTTCTGTTTGGGAAAGCTGGCTGCTGACTGCCCCCACAACTGTTTCCCAAATAAATATTCCAGGGTTTAACTCACCTGCAGATGCAGGTGGCACTGCTTGAGTAGCAGCAACACAGATGTAACCATTCCTAACTCTACCCCTTGTATCAGACCTCCGTCCTCTTCACAGTGGTCTTCCCATCAGCACTCCTGGGCTTCCCAGAGAGGTCTGGTCTGCCCTCCCAGAGCACCGTGATGCCTCCATGCCATCTTTCCTCTGTGTATCATTCAGTGGGCTTCAATTCCCCAGACATTTGAGGTACCTCATTGCCACCTCTTTTTGGAATTTCCCATTGTGAGCATACCAGTGTCTTAGTAGGAGGTTTTATCTCCTAATGTCTCCAAAGCCCCAGTTCTCCAGAGTGGGGCTCATTTGAGGGCTGATGCAGGGAGAAAGCCCTATTCAGGAAGCCCTCTCTCCTTTCTTTCCTCCCTCTTTTCTGTTCACAGAATCTGAGTGAGGCAGCACTTTTGGTGTTGGATTATGGGGGTCTGGAAAAACACAGAGGAAGCTCCACCTTCTTGTAACTCTACAAGTTTTAGCTCCTGAACCTTTAGGGAACAGCTCTGCCTTGCCATTTCTCTCACAGCTCTTCCCAGTTCAGCTCCTCTGTGTTCTTAACACAGCCAGGATGCCTCCTTCCCACATCGTTGGGGGCCCCACCCCACCTGGGCCCACACAGCCAGACACACCATTCAGCCTTCCACATTCATCCACCAGCCTTGTGCCCACAACTCATGCAGACGGTCCCCTGGGAGCACAGAAACTGTTCAGCACCAGATACACCAGAGCTGGTCTTGATTCCTTTTGGGGGACATCAGTGCCTACATCATAAAGAGACTTTGGATCTTTTCCCTGCTGGAATGTCTTTGATTTTTTTCAAATATATGCATGTTTTACTGCCAAATTCAGGACTTTGCTTTCTCTGTTAGACACTTTTAATTGACTCAGCCTCAGAGATTTTTCCTTCTCTACCTGATAGCTTTTATCATCTAAGCTGTTTTGAGCATTTAGCCATGTGGGGCTGTCTCCTCTTACTGACCTTCTCTTTCATGTCCCTCTGGTCTGCCAAGTGGCTTGCCAGCACCTCCCGGAAAGAGAGAACCTTCTTTCTCTTTGTATCCCACACAGCGCTCACATTACCTTATTTATGTAGTGATGGCTGAAGTGATTTGTTGTGTAAATTCTGTAAAGTATGTTTTGGAAAAGTCAGTGGCTAGCCGATTGTTTCAGCCATATGGAAAATTTACTGATGTGGATACTTCAGACCACATGATTCCAGATGCCTGGCATGTACAGACTCAGGTGCGCTGGTGCACATTTGAGTATTGAGTGAGTTGGTGCGCTCTTTGCAAGAGTCCCCTATCCAAGCTCCAGCTGTTCCTGCTACTCTTTCTTTCAGATGTTCTGAGATAATCTTGGCTTTGTCTTTGATCAAGGGTGTCAGTTGTGGGGGCTATCTCAGAAGGATTCAGCTCTCACGGACCCTTATGTGTCTAAAGCCCACATTGCCCAAACCAAGGGGCCTTGACAAATGAAAGCATGTTCTCCTACTTGGGCCAGCACTACTCAGGCACACGGCTGGGACCTTCAACATGGTGCAAAGACTCTTCGGAGAGCTCTGAGCTCCTACTCAGGCCACAAATTCCTTCAGACATGCAGTCTTTGCATGCTGGTCTGGGATCATGAGATCCATTGTCACAGACAGACTAACAACATACTGAGGACAATAGGGGTGTGTTGGAACTTAAAGTGGCCGTCCTCCTGGTTTGTCCAAAATGTTCTGCTGGAGAAAAAAGGAGCCCATGTGAGAGACAGTGGAGGCTGGGCTTCGGCCCTGAAATGACATTAATTCAACTTCCAGATAGTGTCATTCTTCATGCTAATGCCGACTTACAGATTACATCCCAGCTCCCTGGAGAAGCAGAATTTGCCAAGTATGCTTGTCATTTCTCCTAATTAGGTTTTTAAATAAATCAAAGAACTCTTGTTTTCATTTACCTTGGATTATACAGCAACAATGTTCTTGTTTATGTTGCCCAGAGAAGCAATCCCCACTGAAAGGACACGAATTCCTGACATTCTAAAGGCTCAGGAAGTTTCCACCCTCCACTTGCCTAAGCCCTCCATCGGCCCTGCCCTTGGAGAGGAGAAGTGTTGGTCTTCCCCTTCCCCTGTCTCCACAGTGAATGGGGTCTAAAAGGGAGGCAGGAGGACACTCTCCTTGTTTCCAGCCCTCGGGAGGGACCTTTCTGCCTAACAAGGCAGAGGGTGGAGAAATCCCTGGGGAGAAGAAAGCTGGGAGGAAGGATGGGAGACTCATCCTGAGCCTCCTCTCTGCAGGCCTCTTTCCTGCTCTTCACCTCTTGCCCCTCTAGCCCCCTCCCCACAGAGCCTGCTCTGCCTCCCTCCCCACTGCCGGGGTTGCTCCTGCCCAGGACCCCTTTGCTGGCCATTTGTCTCTTTGCTCCCTATGGCCCATCACAAGTCTGAGTTGAGTGAAACAGAATTCCCTGATTTTGGGCCGTGGGCCTAAGACTTTGGTGGGTTTGGGTCTGCAGGAGGCAATGGTTTCTGAGCATTTCTGAGACAGGGAGACCAAGAAAAGTTTGCCTGGGGCCTCTCTTCCCGCCACCTGCTCATCCTCTCCTCTCCTCTCTGGGGATTAAACCTGTGGAGCTGGGCAAGGCCAGGTGGGGCTTGGTTTGTCCAAAATGTTTTGTATTCTGCTGGAGGATTATGGACCACAGTAGGAGGGAATTGCCAACAGGCCCTGCAGTCTGCTTCTCTTTAGGGAGAAGTATGGCTTGGCTGTGGGATGGGACAGTCAGCTTTCTTGTATCTGCTTCTCGAAGTGAAACTTCGTATAATCAGGAGTGACAAATATTTCATTTCAGTTACCTTGGGTAGCAAGGAGACCCCAATCCTTTCATAAATCATAGTCCTGTGAAACTAGGTTACCTAAGGCAGTGAAATGGCCACCCTCTTCTCCTTTTCTCCTCTCCCTCCTCTTCCTTCTTCTCTCACTTCTATCTTCTCCCCTCCTCTCTTCTTTTTCATTTTAATTTTCCTCCCTTTCCTCCCTCCTTTCATCTCTCTAGCCCTGCCCTTCCTTGACCTGCCCTTCCCTTCCCTTCCCTTCCCTTGCCCTTCCCTTCCTTGCCCTTCCCTTCCCTTCCCTTGCCCTTCCCTTCCCTTCCCTTCCCTTC